>NC_056735.1:101055238-101168951 GCF_019279795.1 Protopterus annectens
GGAAAGGCCACAGAAATACCTCACTAAAAGAATCACAGGCCTAAAGCAGATGCCCTATGCTGACCGCCTTAAAAAACTCCAACTATACTCTGTCGCGATCTCTGCTTAACATACAAGGCCATGTCAAACCCAGAGCTGCTGGACATGCTACACTTAAAGAAATCCCAATCCCTCAGAGCCACACGCTCCAGGGAACTAAACTTTGTCATCACAATAAACAAAACATGCTAGAGGGATAGGTTCCAGACCCAGAGACTCCCCAGACTCTGGAATAGACTGATCATACATGTCAAGCAGAGCGCCTCTTTGGCCCTCCTCAAAAGGAACCTTGATGATTGGATATGAGAAAGGAAATTCACTCCGGGGATCATGTCAGTCACCCTGCTAGAGAGGGGTCCAGGGAAGTAAATACTGTGGAAGAAATAGCCAGGGAATTGTTTTGGCTAGGCTTGTATAGGCCCTAGGACTGATAGCCTAGTACCAGCCTATGAACCTATGAAGATTGTGTGCTTCTGTGTCTCCATTTGTGATTGTGTGTGTGCTTATGTGCATGCATGTGTATGTACTTACATTGCATGTGTGTGTGTGTGTGTGTGTGTGTGTGTGTGTGTGTGTGTGTGTGTGTGTGTGTGTGTGTGTGTGTAGGATACTACACTTCTTAAAATACAATGATGATTTAGATGGTACATACTGTAAGTTCATTTAACTCATCTGTGGAAATATTCTGATAATAGTATGTTATCACCAGAGTTCAGTGATTACAAAGATTATAGTTTTAGTGGATATGCCTCATTTAGCATATCTTCTCAATGAAACTTAAGTTTTATACAAGAACAGAAAACCTGCAGATGTTGTATTTCGTGGTCCTATACTGTTTCCAAATGATCTTTCCTTACATTTCAGTCTGTTTTATTTCTAAATTATTTTCTTAAGATTTCTTCAAATGAATTTGTGCAACTGTAAACTTTTTATAAGCATCTCCAAATACTATATTATTGTGGTTACTTTATTATATCACAACATATCATGAAATAGCGGCATCAGAAAAAAAACTATCAGAATCTGCTTTTGACAATTGCTCAGTTGGTGCACAACTTTACATTTCATTGGGAAGATATGCTGAAACCAGGAAGGTCCACTAAAACAATCTTTTTAATAAATGACCTCAGGAGATAAAATAATAGGTGAAGTTTATGCTGAATTTGTCAGCAAGCAAATTTGTTTTGTTGCTCTGCTCAGTGAAGTTGGCATCATTGCTCGCAAGTTTGCACACTGCTGTCTACTACTTTAAGGATTTCGGATGTTTGTGGTTGCCTTTAACCTGTGTGGTTGTTTTGACCTTGTAATAGGCCTTATTGGACTTAATTAGTCCTCTTAGTTTCCTATTTAGTTTGATTAGAGAGCTCCTATCATTATGGGAGTTGCTCTTCCTGATTTTAGTCATGTGACTTTTTATCATTTTGTTCTATACCCTATTAAGGTTAGAATCTCACCAGTGTGGTTTGTTTTTAGAGTCGTTTTGGGTTTACTTTTAGTAGGAATAGCAGCAGCTTCTCTACACCCATTTATATGGTTGTACAAGGTCTCTGTGAACAATTCTGCATAGGTTGTTTTGAAATCGGGTTTGGGAGGCATTGAATTTTGATAAACTAGTGCTTAATAGGGTATAGTTTGCTTTGGATATTTTCTAACTGTTACAGGGTTTGCTGGGGTTACTGAGTTGATTTTTATTTCTAAGGAACATCTTTGTAGTCCGACCTCACCAATGAGGACCTGACACTGGAGGGATGCCACAATCTCCCATATTCATGAGTACTAGGTCCAGTATGTTTGAACCTCTGGTGGGTGTGCACACTATCTGGTCAGGGGTATTTATGTTAGTAAAGTCCAGGAATCATTGTGCCTGTGAGTATGAGGCAGTGTATGTTTCCCGGTCTATAGAGGGGGAGTTAAAGTCTCACATGAATAGGTTATTTGGTTTAATGGTGAGCGTCTCCATTAGGTCTCTAGGTACAAGCTATGGGATTCTAGGGACATAGATGGTGACAAATAGCTTGGTTTGTGACTTTGTCTGTGGTGATTTGCATATGCATAAATTGGGTTCCTATTATGCGATCGAAAATCCCTTTAGGTGAATATGAAGACGTTGAACCATATTGCATGAAGTACGTAAACCCTGAACGGTCAAAACCGCAAATTTCAAAATGTCGATTTGTTTTGGTTGGCCCGTCTGCGGTACAGCTCCGTAAGGTAAGTGTGCAATAGATAGGACTTTAGTGTTAGGTATTGTATGTAAGAGTTAGTGTAGTGTTAGGTGTAGGGTTTTTTTAAGTGTATGTATGTGTTTTATTTATTTTGTTTAGGTGTATGTCTGTAGGGGATGTGTGCGGTAGTTACGGTCCTTAGGGTTAGGGAGGGGTTAAGGAGAGAGCATAGATAGTTGTGTTTGTGGGGTTTATTGTAGTGTTGGAGGTAGGGTTTTGGTGCTTTAGTTTAGGTTAGAAGTAGGGTTTGGTTAGTTTATGTATGTGGTTTATTTATTTTGTTTGGGTAGATAGCATGTAGTGGGTGGTGGGGTTGGCTGACTATGACAGTTCGATTTTTTTTTCGTGGTTTACTGCGTTCAGGATTTTCGCAGTTCACGGTATAGGGGTTGATGTTTTGGTATTCGCGCATAGGGTTTTTCGCTTTGCTAATAGAGACCCACATAAATTGCAGGGCATTGTCCGGTTTAATCGGTGTAGAGTTATGCTTGCTGCTAATATAAAGTTACACTGCTTCACCTTTTGTCTCTGTGCAGCTGATGGTTATATGTCTGGAAGGCATTGAAGCCTTGCACTGCTGGAGTACATTCTGAGGATTTAAACCATGTCTTGGTAATGGCACACATGACAACATGCCCCAGAGTGAGGAGAACTTGTAAGGTGTAGAGATTATTGTTTAGGCTTCTAGCATTGAGTAGTAACACTTTTAAGATTTGTTGGGTTTTATTTGCTATGTCAATAGGTTTATCAATTTGGCATTGCCTAAAAAAGGCTATGAGGGGGATGGATAAACTTTTAGCCAATATTCTGAAGTCTAGGGAAGACAGGTGCAGGCCATCCTTGGAAAAGCAACACAGTCTGTTAACTATTTCATCCCATGCTGACAAATATTGGGTCTTCCTGAAGGACACCAGAAACTAAGCCAATTATTGAAGTCAGTCATCTTGTGTTCATACCATGGCATCACCCTTCATGAAGGTAGAATGCTGCTCAGTGCAAGGCACATACCTACCTGAGACACGTACTCAGAGATCAATAATGTCTCTCTTTATATAGTCCAGTAAAGTGCACCTGAGGTCATTAATGCCCACACGGACTATGATAGAATCATACTCGTATCTGTGGTTTGATGATTTGAATGCACTCCTAGCTTGGCACCTCCTGGATCCAGATATCCAGCTGACCGTTATCTTCTCCTTGTTCAGTCTGGGGGGGCATCTGTGTGTAATACAATGGGGTCCCATGACAAGGGGGGGCATCTGTGTGTAGTACAATGGGGTCCCATGACAAGGGGGGCATCTGTGTGTAATACAATGGGGTCCCATGACAAGGGGGGGCATCTGTGTGTAGTACAATGGGGTCCCATGACAAGGGGGGGCATCTGTGAGTAGTACAATGGGGTCCCATTACAGTGGGGGGCATCTGTGTGTAATACAATGGGATCCCATGACAGGGGAGGGGGCCTGGGCCTGGGTAATGTATCAGACTGCCTTATGGCTTTGCTCTTGAGTCCACTCAGTATAGGGGCATGTATGATGATTGATGTTGCTTTTGGTGAGTGCTTTACAACTTGCTGAGGATAGGCATTACTATTTATTGGCTTAGGAGATCTTTGAGGTTTGCGAAGATTCCTTTTTAGTGGCTGGTCAGTAAGTGTGGGAGACACTATGTGTAATGGATATACTTTGTGTTCTTGACAACATTGTTTGTATGCAATTTTTTCTTCCAGTGAAATTGTCTATGTGCATCTCTCATATACTGTGTTTGTTTCTTTTAAGGATTAAATGGTAGTCTGTGAACATAAGATAATTGCTACATTGTCTCAGGATGCCCACATCTACCAAGCTGGCTATAGTGACATTTGGAAATTGCATATTCATGCTGTCCAGACATGTATTTGGATGGGCTACTGTAGGTCATGGACTGGGTTTTGGAGAGGTTTCCTTGGGTGGTCTTTGGGGCTTGGTATTATACTATGTTAGAATGTGCTAAGATTTGATAATAGTGCTGTCTAATGTGCAAAGTAGCTGCTCTAAGCTTGACTCTCGTGATGGCTTTGTTTTATCCACACTAAATTAAAGGTTTCAATTCTATGCAAAGTTATATAAACAACATTTACTTTGTGTGTGTTTGTGTCTATACATGGCACTGCTAACCTCTTCATGTAATAACACCAAGAAAGATTGCTTGTGAGTGTAAAGCTACAACAAAACTTAAACTAACTTGACAATGCAATTTCAAGTATTAGGGATGTTTAAAATGATTTAAAAACAAACTCAAGAAATAAAGCAAACATAAAGCAGTAGCATTCTAAACAGTTATAACTGAAATGCAAAACAATAAATAAATCGCATATCTGCCAACGATGGAGCAGGATTAACTCAGGACCCCTCAGAGTGTGGTTAGGTTGCCAAGCAGACAGGATCTCTAGGAAAATGAGCAGGAGAGAGTTTGTAGTAAAGGAGGTGTACTCAAGTGCAATGCTGGTTTGACGGGTGGGCACTTAGTATTATGGAAAACAGTGGGTGGGAAAGTACGTAAATAGGCTACGAGGGAAGGAATTTGGAAGTGCAGTTACCATAAGGGGCAGAAGCCAGCAACACAGCCTTTAAAAAACACAAGAAAAGGGTAGGAGGGTTGGAGAAAAACATTCAAACTCATGTCCTTCGGTTAGAATTTCAGAAACTTTTAGCTTAATGCCTCACGGGGTGAGGGGCAGTCTCAAACAACAGAGGGAAGAACAATAGCAATGTAAACAGAAAGGCCCTGTAATACAACTTTAAACGGGTATACACAGCTATAGATTCTGCCTGCCATTACCCATGATGTTTCACCCTTTGTTTTCGTACTAATTGTTTGTTTTTTCCTCAGGATTCTGCCTTCTTTGATGCTTTTGATCTTCTTGATCACATAAAGAAAATGTTCGTGACCTTCACTCCTTCCTGTTATTGAGGACACTCATATCAAATTCCTTTAATTTATTTTTGTATGATTTCCGGTACAAATCCTGTATCATTTGTACATAGATTCATAGTTTCATAGGTGTTTACTAGGCTAATGACCACAAGGGCCTTTTTAAGCTTAGCCATGCATCCCAAATCTCTGACAAGTTCTAATACTGTTGGTAAGTGTAAGCATGGGCCTGGGAGATGAACCATTTTCAGGTTACCTGTTTCCATTAGAGGTATCCATACCAAATCAGGGATGAATTTCCGGTTTCCCATCCAGTTGTCCAAGTTGCACTTGAATTGGGTTAGAGAGGAAAGCTGCTTCACATGGATGGGGAGCCTGTTGCATTGACAGGGTAGTCTCTGGGATACATGCCTCTCTCTCCAGCAGGTCCCATTTATACAACAGGCAAGGTTTAAGTCTTTAGAGCAGGTAATTCTGCTACTGTTTGCTCTTTGGATATACAGGAGGTCCATCAGAGGGGTCTGACAATGTCCTGTATGCCAGGCATAGATCTCCCCTCAAAATCTGTAGGAGACAAACTACAGGGATAGGACCTTGAGGTGGCCTGCATAGGACATATTACTTATGCCCTGTATTCTTTTAGTGAGGAACCTCTGTGGACATTCCAATTGGACATGCCTGGTTAGGTACATACCAAAGGGAGCATTCTACTCAATGATAGGTCTGATGAATGTCAAATACAGTGGAACAATGACTTCCTTGGACTTAGATGCCATACATTTGTTTATAAGTTGAGCAACATAGAATGATTTCCTCACCACTCTAGACAAGTGATGATCAAAGGCTAGATTACTAGCTATGTGTATCCCTACGTCCCTGACTACTGGGTCAACTCTAAGAAGTGTATTGTCAATATGATAGTTACCAGGGATGGAACACTTCCCAAAGGATACTATTATGCATTTCTTGGCATTTAGTTCTAGTCCATGGCTCTGACACCAGTGTTTTTCTGTGTCAGCCCATCCTGGAGAACATCTGTGTCAGTGTGAGATTCAATGACAGTTCCTAATTTGCAATAATTTGCAAATTTAGTCAGCCAGAGACCACTGATATTGGCCTTGACTTCTGAGAGGTAAATGCCAAAAAGGAGCAGTCCAAGGACTGATTCCTGAGGGACTCCACTTGCAACTGGCCTCTTTGTGGAGGTGGACTCCCCAACTCTAACTTCCTGGGCCCTGTCTGTGAGCCAGTTGGCTATCCACTGGATGACATACGGGTTTGTACCTAACCTCTTGAGTTTGTCAACAATGCCCAGGTGGGATATTGTGTCAAATGCTTTGGCCAGGTCAAGGTAGGGAGTGTGAATGATTTTGCCCTCATCCATTGTTTTGGTGACTTTCTTAAAGAAGTCTATAGGTTGAATAGGCATGATCTGCCCTTGACGAATCCAAACTGGGTTAGGTCCAGTGTCTGGATGTTTGCTATATCTCAGTTGATCATCTCCATAATAATTCTTTCCATAACTTTACATATAAGACTAGTGAGAGTTGTGGGTCTGTAGTTTCCAGGGTCAGTAGATGGCTCACCTTTGTAGAGAGGGATGACTGTTGCTTTTCTCCATTCATGGGGCATAAAGCCTGTTTGGAGGCTACAATTAAATAGTAATTCCAGAGGCCCTGATAGGTCATGTTTCATGCTATTTAGAAGGCATCCTGGGATATTGTCTGGGCCCACTGATGCAGTGTTCTTGGTCTTAGAGAGACCATTAAGGAGCTGTTCCCTGGTGATAGTAGGGGGAGTTATATTTGATGATATTTCCTGAGGGAAGGTTGAGGTGGAGAGATGAGTAAAGTTGGAGCTGGATTTATCAGCCAGGAGGTTTGCTATATATTCTGGCTCAGAAGTACTACCTTTTTCTACATTGCATCCTTCACTTTTTTTCTGTATAACAACTGAATCAGGACTGCATAAGTGTTGTGCATCTTTTCTAAATTGTGACCATATTAACTATTAAACCTGGATGGGCTTCAGGCTTCATGAAGGTTGTTATATCACAGTCTTGACAATCAAACCTATCAACCTGATAAACCATAGGTGAGCACAGACTGAAATAAGTACATAGCTTTTATGTCTCATGAATCAGGTAATAGAGATACAGTAATGTGTGTGTCTAGACCCAACATAAAGCTACTTTAAGAACATTACTGCAAAATCAGCTTGAGTTACTCACTTTGGCCCATTAGTTTTACTATTGTTATATTGTCTTGCTAAGTGCTGTATTTAATTTTTCAAATATTTTAGAAAACAGGAACTCAACAACTTGTAAATCAACTGCAACTACATTTTCCCCTGCTAAAAAAAGGTTGGGGGGCAATATTATCTTGATCTTGGAAACAGCCTGTGTAGAAACCTTGCATGATATATTCACAAACTACTGCACAGACAAGAACTTCCTTCAGCTGTCTAAATCTCTGAGCTTGTACTCACATCAAAGAAATTGTCAAATCGTAAGTGCCCTGTTATATTGTTACTACATTCATCACACAGTGCTGATATATTCTAAAGGGCACTTCAATACCCATCTTCTTAAATCTGGAGTCCACTGCCTGTTCAGTACATAAATATCAACATTGAAGCCTGCTTTATCACAGCTCCCAGGTCACAGTGTCTTAATGAATGTCATTGTTCATATAGTACCCTGATCAGTGTCTCCATTCATATAGTACCATAATCAGTGTCACTGTTCATATAGTACCACGATCAGTATCACCATTCATATAGTACCATGATCAGTGTCACCGTTCATATAATACCACGATCAGTGTCACCGTTCATATAGTACCACTATCAGTGTCACCGTTCATATAGTACCGTGATCAGTGTCTCCGTTCATATAGTACCATAATCAGTGTCACTGTTCATATAGTACCACGATCAGTGTCACCGTTCATATAGTACCACGATCAGTGTCACCATTCATATAATACCACGATCAGTGTCACCGTTCATATAGTACCATGATCAGTGTCTCCATTCATATAGTACCCTGATCAGTGTCTCCATTCATATAGTACCATAATCAGTGTCACTGTTCATATAGTACCACGATCAGTGTCACCGTTCATATAGTACCACGATCATTGTCACCGCTCATATAGTACCATGATCAGTGTCTCCATTCATATAGTACCATGATCAGTGTTACCATTCATATAGTACCATGATCAGTGTCACCATTCATATAATACCACGATCAGTGTCACCATTCATATAGTACCACGATCAGTGTCACCATTCATATAGTACCATGATCAGTGTCTCCGTTCATATAGTACCATGATCAGTGTTACCATTCATATAGTACTATGATCAGTGTCACCGTTCATATAGTACCATTATCAGTGTCACCGTTGATATAGTACCATGATCAGTGTCACCGTTCATATAGTACCATGATCAGTGTCACCGTTCATACAGTACCATGATCAGTGTCACCATTCATATAGTACCATGATCAGTGTCTCCCATCATATAGTACCATGATTAGTCGAAATTAGTCTAATTCAAGTCGAAAAGTGTTTGTTTGCTGTTTAATTTAATTGTTTGGCTGCCCACTAAAGTGTGCTAGCCTGTACTACTGACTTATTGCCTTTTCTGCATTTAGCGCAGAGTTGCCACTAGAGCACCATCGGGCAGTGCCGGTTAAACAAAGTTAAACTATTTCTGGCTCCGTAAATTCTGCTCTTCATTTTTTCCCTTAGAACTGCTCTACTTGTAATCTAAACAGTCTATTCTCTATCTATAAAGCTCAGCACTTGTTCCTAAAGCATTTTTTAGTCAGGTAAAGCACTTCTATATTATACAAAGTACTTCACTAGCTTAAAACCCCCTTGAGTACCCACTTCCCTATAGGTCCTTTCTGACTCAGTTACACAGCAAATTTTCATTTCTTCTAGCATGTTAAAGGGTCAGTTGCTAGCGTCCTCTCCTGCTCAGCTGGTGAATCTGGGAATATTGAGGCAATGTTACAATTGCCTCATATACACAGACAACCCTCTCCTCCTCCCACAAAACACAAATACATGCGAGAGATGCAACTATATAGCCAAACTGGAGGCTGAGCTCTCTCAACTCAGGACTGGCAAAACCAGACAGGAGGAGAAGGTAACCACACACACCATAAACCCAGTCTCACATAGAACTATCACAACTACAAATCAAACACATAAACACACAAAGACATACTCGGAGGCAGTGATCAAAAATCTACCAAAACAGCAGAGGCCTCCAAAGCAGACACCCAAACAACTGCCACCTCATGACATAACACAAGCAACACATAGATCACAAAGTCAGTGTGCAAATCAGTCACAGCCATTAAGGCCAAACACAATGCCAGACACACTTGTCATAGGTGACTCCATAGTCAGACACACTGACGTCCCACTCACCAGACTGAACAAGGAGAGGGTCACAGTAAGCTGCCTGTCGGGCGCTAGAATCCGCCACATAACACAAGCACTAAGGTCACTCCACAGCAAGTACAAGTATGACTCAGTCATTGTCCATGCCGGTGTGAATGACCTGAGAAGTACCTCCCTGGACTACATGAAAAGCGACATAAAGGAGCTCTCAGATTATGTAGCCCAGGCTGGTATGACCCTGACCCTGAGCAGTATCCTACCTTCACCAAGAATGATGCCACAATACAGACAAAATGATCAGTTTTAATAATTGACTTAATTTCTGGTGTCATTCTAAGAGGATCCAATGTCTGTCTGCCTGGAATGACATGCTTGACAAGCCACGCTGCTTCGCAAGGGACGGCTTGCACCTGTCACCCCTGGGTTTCCGGATATTGGCAAAGGCTCTTGCCACCACCATAGTGCCTTTTTAGACAAGGCTCAAATTCTAAACCCACCACCCTAGAAAAAAATAATGGAAAAAAACTAAGGGTAATGCTGCTCAATGCCAGAAGTCTAAATCTCAAGATGCACGCCCTCGAAGCCCTCCTCAGTATGGAGAACATTGATGTCTGTGCTGTGACTGAAACCTGGTTCAAGGCTCCTGAGAGCACCCCGACTATCAGGTTTTACCTCATATCATGCGTTCCAGCCCCAAAACCCGGACCGTACCACAAAAGGAGGGGGTGTATCCATATTCATCAAGGATACCCACACCTCCAGGCTGGTGGCAACTCACGAAGCATCAGAGACCATTCAGGTGCAATTAACCATATGCAAAACTGCTCTACAGTTTGTAGCATGTTACAGGCTACCCTCTCAAACTCAGGAACCCCACACAGCCTTCCTGAAGACACTGGAGAGTATAAATGTCTCTCCAAACACCATCATATTGGGTGACTTCAACTACCCAAACATAGACTGGGAACATTACTCAAGCCCCAATACCCTAGCCCAAAGGTTCCTGGAGTTCATAAACTCAAATGCTATGGAACAACTTGTCACAATTCCCACAAGAGGTGAAAATATACTAGACCTGATCATCACAAACATGGGGACAAAATGCTCCACACCAGAAGTATATCCCTCATTGGTGAGATCAGACCAAAAACTAATCTCACTGGAGATCCACATCCCCCCACCCCAACAAAAAGACCACAGTGAAGAACTTCTCAAAAGCCAACTTCACACTTCTTAAGACTGGTGTGGTATCCTTCAAGGCCCCTGAGCCATTGCAAACCACAACCCATGCTGCTGAATCCCTTACAAATGCTTTCTATGAGCACCTCCAGGATTGCATGGATCAAGCAATCCCAAATAAAATCAAGACCCTTTCCAGCAAAGGCAAGTGCCCGATCTGGTGGACCCCAGCCATAAACAAACTTTACAACAAGAGGAGAAAGCTACTACAAGATAGAGCAAAATCCCTAAAAGGGAAGACATCTCTGATCAATACTAGTAAAAAACTATGATCACTCATAAAATCATCCAAGGCCAACTTTGAGAGAAAAATCGCCAAGGACTCAAAAGACAATCATAAGGCCTTCTTTAGCTATGTTAGAAATCTGGGTGGAAACTCCCAGATATGCTCAGAATTAGTCCTAAATGATACAAAAATCACTGAACCCACAGACATTGCAAACATACTGGCAGACAAGGTTCAGTGAAAATTTCTCCCCTCCCTCCCCCCCCAAAAGGAGAAATATCTATTCCAGCAGAGTGTAACCTCCCAATCATCTCAAATGCCCAGGTGAGAGCTTCTCTCTCTAAAGCTAAAAACACAGCATCAATGGGACCGGATGGTGTCCCCAGCTGTGTGCTACACGGACTCAATGAGGAACTAAACCCATACATAAGGCTGCTGTTTAATCTTAGCCTTACCACAGGATACGTACCCAAAGAGTGGCGTACGGCAACTGTGGTCCCACTCCACAAAGGCGGTGCTTCTACGGACCCTGGTAATTACTGCCCCATAAGCTTAACAAGCCTGGTCTGCAAAGCTATGGAGAGGATCATAATGGAACTCATAAGTAAAGACATAGGGGACCTACAGACATTGGATCCTACCCAATTCGGCTTTGTCAAGGGCAGATCATGCCTCTTGAACTTGGTCGACTTTTTTGAAACAGTCACCAAGGCCATTGATGAGGGTAAGGCAGTTCACACAGCCTACCTTGACCTTGCAAAAGCTTTCGACACAATACCCTACTCGGGTATCATAGAAAAGCTCACCAGCTTAAATGTAAACCCATATGTCACAAGATGGGTTGCAAACTGGCTCAAGGACAGAACCCACACGGTTAGAGTTGCTGGTGCCTCGTCAGACTCCAAGCCGGTCACAAGCGGTGTCCCACAGGGCTCATTCCTGGGCCCCCTCTTGTTCGGCATCTACTTTTCAGAAGTGCAGGCAAACATAGGAGGATTGTGGCTGACAAAGTTTGCAGATGACTGCAAACTGGGCGCCATAGTTGAAAATCCATCAGACACAGATATTCTTCAGAGAGGTCTCATAGAAATGGATAACTGGTGCCAAAGCCATGGCCTTAAGCTAAACGCCAAAAAATGTATAGTCATACCCTTTGGTAAAAACAAGGTAACCCCAAGTTACCACATAGGAGGCAATCCATTAAGCACAGAAGAGGTTATCAGGGACCTGGGGACCCAAGTTGACAGTAACCTTTCTTTTGACACTCACATTGCCAAAGTGGTTAGGAGGACCTTCTACATTGCCCACCTGATTATGAAGGGATTCACATCCAGATCAAGGGAGGTCATTGTTCCCCTGTACTCTTTACTTATCAGACCAATGATTGAGTACAATGCCCCATTCGGAATGTATCTTACCCAACACCTGCAGCAATTGGAAAGACCCCAAAAGTTCCTCACCAAAAGGATAAAGGGGCTCAAAAATATGCCATATGCTGCCCGACTGAAGAAACTCCAGCTCTATTCAGTCACATACCGTCTGCTCAGAGGTGACCTGTGCCTGACATACAAGGCCATGTCCAATCCGGAATTGATGGACATGCTCCACCTCAAAAAATCCAAATCCACCAGAGCCACAAGAGCAAGAGACTTAAACCTCAACATGGATATAAATAGGACGTGCTGGAGGGACAGATTCATCACCCAGAGACTCCCTATGCTGTGGAACAGAATCCCGGTCCATGTGAGACAGAGCACCTCGCTGGCTCTGTTCAAGAGGAATCTTGACCAGTGGATGGGAGATCGTAGGTTTACCCCGGGGATCATCTCTGTATCACTGCTGGACAGAGGCACGGCAAACTAATGGGTATAGTATTCTTCAACCTAAGGGGTGGTGAAAGCCACACAACTCTGGCTAGGCTTATAAATGCCCTAGGGCAGATAGCCTAGTATGAACCTATGAACCTATGATCAGTGTCTCTGTTCACATAATAGCATGATCAGTGTCTCCATTCATATAGCACCAAGTTGTATTAGTTCTCCTACCATTTGCTGAAAGACCCAGTAACTCCATAAATTAAAAGACTGCAGTGGACATATCTTTTACATTTTTCTACATGTCCATGATAGTTTCAGAAGGGAATTATTTCTACAGCTCACGACCTTCTCTCCACCTCTTTAGTCATCTAGTTTTTTTAAAAGAAATATTAGATATCAGGGTGGTCCTTGCTCGATTCAGACAGCTCTACCATTTAGATTGTTTCCCATTCTAAAGGATAAGTAACAAAGATAATATATATTTTATCAAATACTCATTTTCCCTTGTTGGAGTTTGTTACACTATATGTATTTGTTTATTGGCATTAACCTTTTCACATTTTGCATCGTAAATATCGTTTTTCTTCTGACTTTTTATATAAATAAGTTGTAGCTGTAGATAGGCCACTGTGTCTCATCTGATTAGGTTACATATAAATTAAAGGCTGCTATGCCTTCCCCAGCACACACAGATAGAAACACACACAGATGCATCCACACTCACACACACAGACACACACACACACACACACACACACACACACACACACACACACACACACACACACACACACACACACACACACACACACACACACAGATACATGCAAGCACACACAAATGCACACACAGATACGCACAAACACATATGTATACACAGATGCTTACATGCATGTACACACAGACACACACAGACTCACGCACATACAGAAACACATAACCATCTCATTCTTCATCTTCAAGACCTCCCTCAGAAAGAGAAAGAGAATGATTTCACTTTTGTTTTGATTTGTAGTGATACAATTTGTATAAATAAGTGATCCATTATACTGGAGAACAATAATTAAGCTACAATCTGTTCCAAAACTGCAGATGTGTCTGTGCCCTTTAGAAAAAGAAAAGTTTGAAGATGCATGTAACTGTTTTAAGGAGAAGACATAGACTGTCATCTAGCCTCTGAGGTATTATAATGCAATTCTGTATCTTTTTTGCTGGATCACATTGCTTGAAGAACCTTTTAGTGTAAGTCTGTGTATATCAAGTGAGCACCACAGGATATTACAATGGTGAAATGACCTTCTTTAGAAGGCACATCATGTAATTATACTAATTCATAGCTCTGATGTTAGGCAAAATAGACTGTCATATGCACATATGATTTTCTAATACAGGTTTGCAAAAGTGGTGAAAATGTCCTGACAGATGGTTTTTAATTAGAGCCATCAAATTTAATTTAGCTGCAAAACTACCTCGAAACATTCTAGGAACTGACTATATTAATGAAGGTAGCCTGTGTCGGTGATTTTTGAATTTTTCGTAGCGGTAAGTCATGACTTACATTACCTTTCTGCTCATACCAGTTGATTGTTTCTACATTACACCACTGGGGGTGAGCCACAGTCAAAGTCAAACTCAAAGTAAACTTTGTTGTCATTTAGAACTACACGTGTATGGCCTAAACGAACTTTCATGACATTACAAAGGAAAGTGAAGCAACACATACAAGTAGAGGAATAAATATAACTAACAAGTACAAAACTACCCCAATATATGCAAGAAAGAGCAGAGACATTTATCATCACTCACATACAAAAAGAATACCCTCCCCGGAGTTAAATTAACTACCCTATTTAAAGTAATAGAAAACACACTACAGATTGAAATGCCTAAGTTATTTGTCTAATATTGTACTTGAGTGAGTTAAATAATCCTGACTATGGATATAATAAATAAATATTGCAATTACTTGGAATATATGTAAGTATATATTGCACAAATAAAAATGGACTTATTATGTGTCCAGACCCTGGGACTACTGCCCGAGTTCAGAAGTGCAATCACTGTAGGGTAGAAACTGTTACTGAATCTTGTAGTCCTGCAATATCAGCTGCCCAATGCCAGATGCCTAAACAGTCCATGCACAGGATGTGTGTTGTCCTCTATTATTTTGGTGGCCTTTTGGATGCTTCTTGCAAAATAAAGGAAGACTGGAACCTATTACCTTCACTGCAACCCTTACCACACTTTGTAGCACCTTCCTTTCTGTAACTGTGTAGCTTCCAAACCACAATGTGAAGTTGCAGGTGAGGATCCTCTCTATTGTACCTCTATAGAAGATGGAGAGAATATTAGTAGGAAGCTTAGTTTTTTTCAGCCTTTTTAAAAAGTGGAGGTATTGGTGCACTTTCTTGACCAGTTAGCTGGTATTTCCCAACCATGAGAGATTCTCCTGATATATGCACACCCAGGAAATATATACCTCTAACCCTGTCCACACTCTCACCATTGATCCTGAGCACTGGGTGGTTTGCTCTCCTTTTCCTGAAGTCGATGATAATCTTAAGGCTCAAACAGTTAAATATATTATGAGGTACAACTGTTTGAGCCATTCACAAGACTTTTAAAGTTACATTACCCATTTACTAATGTGCAACATGCCTCCCATAACAAACTTGATAAATAGTCCAGTACAGCACCCATTACCACTGAATGCAGGCAGAGAATCTGCTGTTCCATTACCCATAACAGCAGACATCTTGTCCTTGATTTGCAAGGTATATTAAAACTTTAACTTTGCTTATTTAGGTAACTGAATTCCTTTATCTATGACTTCTGATATTAAATAATTTCTTTTTAATCGCATTGTAGTGTGAATTACCTCTCCCATTGCACCTAGTGACTGTTTTCGAAACCTCACATGTGATGTTGACTTTTTATTTTAACAGGCATCTAGGAATACTGGAGAATGGTGGGTCTCAGAATACTTTCATGTAAACTCACTTAAATGAGCTGTTATGTTGTTACAGTACTCATGACTGTACTCGTGTTACTGCTCGCATGGTCCTCCTGTTACTACTGTTATGGTCCTGTGTACATTACTACAAAAAGCAACAGAAATACTGCTTCATGCATATCACAGAGCTGTGTTACTAGTGGCGAAAGGCTGCAGAAGGAAGGTCTGCAGAATACATGGTTACTGTTCTCTTGGCATCGTATATAGATTTTCAGTTCAGCTGAGTCAAGCTGACTTCTTGTCATAGACCTAGTTATGAATACACAGTAAGTGATTATTTCTGAGGTCTTAAATGCAGTCATACACTACTGTCACTTCTTTAGGAGCCTATATACTTGTATTTTGTCATTACGGCTGTTGGCGTTATGTTAGTACTCAGAGTATCAACGCTAGTTTGTACTGCATTATCACTGCTCCTAAATAACCATTCCTAAAAGCAAAACTGTCTGTCAAAAATGACAAGTCATACCTCTCAACTGTTGGGTTTTTTGCAGAATGTCCAGATTTTTGACACATATTTTTGGTCTGTTCCTCATAAAATTTCTGGTTTTCTGCATTTTTGTGGCAAATCATTGAGCAGTGAATTCACTATATAATGCCAGGCATTTCATTTCTGACTTTATATCCTTCATAAAATGCATAGTAACACAAAATGTTTTATTCTAGCAACTTTCTAAGTTTTTAAGAGCAATATTTAAAATTTGTCCTTATTTTTTGAGTCTATGTGTCCCATTATTTTTGGCTTTTTCCAGATTTTTTGTGATAAGAGGTTGATTATGGACTGGTTCAGCACTCACTGCATAAGGCAACAATATTATGTTTTGATACTTTTTTATCATGGAAATGGCGATCATGAGGGTCCCACTGTCTACCAACTGAATTACACAGACTATCAGTGACTGTACTTGCATCAGACTAACTCTTACATTCATACGGCTACTGATGGCACAATGTGGTCTATTTCAACTCAGTACTACAAAGTCCTTCAAAATAATAATTAGTGTGTGTGTGTGTGTGTGTGTGTGTGTGTGTGTGTGTGTGTGTGTGTGTGTGTGTGTGTGTGTGTGTGTGTGTGTGTGTGTGTGTGTGTGTGTGTGTGTGTGTGTGCAACTAGCATAGAAAACCTTATTTAAAATATGATTTATTTAGTTGTTTATCTTTGTTTTTTTCAGACTATCATTTGTAAAGCTACATTTAAGCTTTGTTTAATTTGCAGTATTTGTGCATTTATCGTATAGGAGCAAGCGGGCTTGTGACCTTTTCTCTGTGAATGCAAAATTATGGAGAAATGGAGGACAGGAAATGTAGGGAGTTAGTATTTCTGAGCTGTGAAATACAACTTCTTGAAAATGAAGCATTATAAAAATGGAATGGAATGACTCTTTCTAGTCCCACTGAATCCAAACTGTGGAAGGGACCATGTGCACAGTTAATTTCGCAAATAGCAGTTAGAAGTAAGGTGGAAAGCCTGTCCCCCCTGTATTTTTTTCCTCTGGGGGGAAAGGATTGATGTTATTAGCACTACTTTCTGAGAAACTGCTGCATTACATGTGTGGGTCTGAATGTGAAAACAAACAAAAATACCCCAGAAAATGTTATTCTTTGTGGAAGCATCTTTCATTCTATCTCAAAAATCAGTCTTGCAAAAGATATTCAGGGCACCATATCCATGTACATTTGCTGTCATGCTGTGAACATCTGGCTTGTATAGAGTTAGGTTTGTTTGTATCAGTTTGTTAGATGTTTACTTTAAATAGTCTGATTGTTATTTTGCTCTCCTCTCCATGTTTAGTGTGCATCCACATTGTTTTGACTTCTTTATTGTTTAAGAAAAGGTTTTATTTAACATCTTCTGCCTGGTACTTATTATTCATTTATGTATTGTGGGTATTATTTAGCACTCTAGGCTAACTGTAACATACATCAGCAGGGCCACAGAACTTGAGCAAACCAGCAGCGACATCATTTTTATAATTTGTATTTGGTTTTATTTAAGCCTGGTATGGTAACCAATGTGTCTGGTCCTTAGTGGGAATTGACAGCAGTAAATTGCCAGGATGACAACTGTGAAGAATTAAAGAATTCTACCAACCTTCCCCAAGAACTGTGTGTGTGTGTGTGTGTGTGTGTGTGTGTGTGTGAAAATAATTGTTTGCAAAGATGTTCCTTAGGTAGGGGTCACTATAAAACACTGTGGCTCATAGAGATGGAAGGACCTGGGTTCTAGGATGAAGACTCACCTCTGCAAAGTGAGCATCATGCAGTCTTAGTGTGGGTATGGAATTTGTAGGCAATACCTAAGGCAGCAGTGCATGTCACCTTTATTTTCTTGAAACTAGGTTGCATTTGATGAACTGCTTATTACATCAGATTCATGTGAGTTTTTTTTTTTAATTTAACCTGTTGGATACCAGAGGTGTAACTCAAGAGACCATCCTTCTGGTAGCCATAAGACATATCTAGGACAGTAAAGTAGATCTAAAGATCATAGTCCAAATGTCTCCTGCAGAATCCTTATGCACACCTTGGGTTTCTACCCCAGGAAATCCTCTAGAAGAATTGCAGATGGTAATGTTCATAACGAAAGCACCTAAGATTCATCCTCATACTTTGCCTTAACCACCTCATTGTAAATCACTTCAGAGTGAAATAGCATGGAGTGTGCCTCATAGGCTGCCAATGTAGTCATTCTGTCCTGTACAGTGGTCAGCTGCTCTGTGTATTAACCTCATGTCCACCAGTTGTGTCCATGATTTTAGCATTACCATCACTAACCAGGTCTCCTGACCATAAGCACGGATGTGGCAAAAGCTTGCACAGACATTTAAAGCTTCATCACCTCTCACATCACCATCACACTTCAGTGATAATCGAGATGTAAAGAGGACCACAAAGGTGACAATAAAGTATGGAGGTGCACTCTCTACTTATAAATTACACTGTCCCCAACAGCAATAAGATAAGAAAGCTCTAAGAGTCTTGCTGACATTAATACCTTAAAAAACGTATAGTGTCTATGACCTTCACAGCAGTGAAGAAATTGGAATAATTTACAATACAGACAGGAAAAAAAGAGGAAGAACCAAAATATTAAAAGGAAAGGAGACCTCCTGAAAAAAAACAACAGTAGAGAACCATGTCCTTATCTGCAGTCCGGTGAAATGGGCCAGTCTTTGGCCATGACCCCAAAGAAGAGTCTACATTTTTGCTGAGATACACCACTGCTGATTCATCCAATGAACCTTTCCAAAGTACCCTATCACACAGAAGTAGTTTCTGTTAAATAACCATTAACTAAGCACCTGATGGCTAAAGAAACTTCAGGTGACCATACATAACAGTGGACTGTTTAAGCTGTAGGCAAGGTTTCTGGACTGCAGATGCTAAATATGAATTACTGCAGACAAACGGAGTGATTTTGTCTTTTAACTGAATATAGATGCATACTGTCCTTTTGGTCAAAATTTGCATTTTTTCATATTCCTTTAGGTAAAACTATGGGAAGTTTGTAAGCCACAGGCTTGTTCTCTTAAACGTGAAAAGACTGCATTGGATACTGAACTGCAAAAATGTAACAACAGTGCACTCTGCTGTAAGAAAGCAAAGTCAAGCATTTTATGACTGTCTTTGAAGTCAAAATTCAGAGCCGATATGTCTAGAGGGAGGCATCCTGCCTATTGTTTTAAGACCACAGTTAATGGCTAGAATTTGCATGTATAAATGTCCTTTGTTGCTCTGGTTTCTGACCAGGTGTAAAGAATGTAAATGTAGTTTCTGGTAGCCTGGGAACACCGGAGAAGTGTGAAGAATGATGTCATGTGATGCAGCTCTGTGTTATCAATTTAAAGAGAGAATCAGAGAGCTCTGAGCATTTTGTCTTGAGAACATCCAACATCACCAGCACTGCTTTGCTATATATGGAAGTTATTTAGAACTCTGTTTTCTCTAAGATATAGCTAGGAAATAGGAATATTAGACTAGTTTGTTTTCTGTGATGTCAGAGCTTTCCTACGATATCATTTTAAGTTTTTCTCTGTGATCTCTGAATTCATGACTAGCACTGTGTAGTAAGAAGTACTGTCTTGTGTTTTTATTATTTATTACTAAATATTTTTAAACCCTTTTAACTGTGGCTGTTTTGTGTAGAAATAATTTAAGATCTAGAGTCCATTACATGTATATAGTGATCCTGTTCCAAGTCTCTCTAATAAGCCTTGACTATTTAGTCACGCATACCATTTGGATAATAATATTGCACAATAATAATTGGACACCCTCTCAGAAGGGCCTTTGAGTAGCTGATATTAGTGGGTGGTGGCAGCTGGTACTACCTTTTAGACTGGGCAGAAAAGGGGCACAGCTGGAGTACCTGTGACAGCCTTCCCCAGGAGTGTCTGTGTGGTTGTATAAACTCTTATCTCAAAGTGTGTGTGTGTGTGTGTGTGTGTGTGTGTGTGTGTGTGTGTGTGTGTGTCAGCTACTTGGACAAGGACACAAAGCACTGGTTGGACAGAGAGGGTGCTGAGGTTTTAGCTTGGCCACTAGGCTGACATCTGGACCCTATAGCTGTGCCAGTAAGGAATCTTACTGAGGACCTGAAGAGAAAGGGAGAGACCATCCCCAGACTGACTGTGATCTCTGTGTGCTCTTAAGGGAAATTGAACTTTACTGTGTATGTATTTATTATCCTTTCCCTATATGGACACCCCTCACTGGTGTTAGTGGTGAGGATTGAGGCTCCCTGATTGCTGGCAAGTGCACAGGCATCATATATTAATTGTTTGGTAGTGGTAGGATATCTACACCATGTATTAATTGGTTGGAAATACTAATTGACTTGTAGTGGTGTGGGTAGAGTGAATTCCTGTAGCTTGTGTACAGTGATCACTGAAAGTGTTTTGTACTCTAAATCAGCCATGCAGTAAATACTCACAATTGTTTTATTTCTTTTGTTAGCTTAGTTAGGCAGGGAGAGCAGGCAACATGTCAGCAGAGGAGTACGGAAAGCTAACAAGGAGCGAGCTGGCTGAGATGTGCCAGGCTAGGGGACTGGTGCATGGAAACCTGACTAAGGCAGACATGATTACAGCCTTGGTTACAGTTACATAAGAAAACAGCAACCAGGAAGACGATCAGACTGGCAGTGGTGATGCACCACCCTCAGAAAATGTACAGCTCAACCTTTCTGCAGAGGACTTAAAAATCCATCTGGAGCTAAAGAGACCTGAGTTGGAGGCCAGGTATTTGGAAACAGAAGCAGCTGAGAGACTGAGATGTCTGCAGGCTGAGGAGAATGAGAAAATGCTATGCTTGGAAGCTGAAGAGAAGGAGAGGCAGGGACAGCATGAGAGGGAGATGCTGACTCTTCACCAGAGTCATGGAGGTAATGGTGAAGGGAGTAACTGGACCCCAGAAGCACAAAAGGTCAGTAAATTTCTTCCGCAGTTTACAGAGGGGATAATTTTGATAGTATCATTCATATGCTTGAGAGGGTAAGTAAACAGTATGATGTTGACCAAAGGCTCTGGGTACAGTTCCTGACCCCATTACTCCATGGTAAAGCTGTAGTTCTGTTTTCTAAACTTGCTGATTGTGAATATTTTGATTATACTGCTGTTAAAAATCAGTTCGTAGAATGTTTTAAGCAAAACCTGAAACATATAGGAAAAAGTTTCATGAGCATAGATGCAAGACAGATGAAAGTTTGTGTGAATATGTGATAAACTGAGCACTTATTTTCATAGGTGGGTGAGTGGATTTCAGGTCACCACTTTTGAAGGGCTGGCAGACCTTTTGGTGATGGAACAAGCCCTTAGCACGTTGCCTGTGGACATAAGGATCTGGTTAGCTGATAGACAACGTGCTACTTCAGATGAGTTGAGGAAGAAGGGAGACCTATACCTAGCAAGCAGGGCATCCCTGCACAGGAAAGGGACCTCCCAGTACTGCTCATCGGTCTAACGGTACCCATATTGGGCAGCACAGACTGCCCCAACAGAATCTGCCAATAGCAGGGGAAGCCACTAGTCCAGGTACACATCCAGCACCTAGGGTTAAATGTTTTGAATGCAACCAGTGGGGCCATGTGGCATGCAGATGTCCATGGAGGCAAGGTGGGAAACAAAAGGAGAAAGAGCCAGTAAGTGGGAAAGACAAAATGCCACTAGTAGGTTGTCTTGAGATAACAAAGGTACCAAACTACCATCCTGCAGATGTCCTTATAGGGAAGGATTTGGATGAGGCATTACCATGTGCTTATGCAGTTACATGCAGTCAGGCTAGGAGACAAGCATGTGGGTCTGCTAGCCTGGGGGAGACCCAGACAGACTGCATACTTGCAGCCAGGACTGGTGAGGTGGTTACTTCAGAGAGGGGGTACTCTGTAGCATTGAGACTGAAGGTGAGCCACAGCTGCTTCTGGCTACTGATGTTCCTTTGGACAGAGTGACTGCAAAGGTAGAGGTGAGTAGTAGTACCCAGGCAGACAGTGAAGCACCACTGTCAGATGATGCCAGAGGTCCTTTGGAAGGGGAGCTGGGAAGGATTACAAAGAGAGTTGAAATAGGTTCAGTTCTCAAACCCTACATTGCAAGGCCTGAGGCACTTAGCTAGGGAGGCACATGATTCTCAAGGGAAGGTGGAATCTGTATACTGGGACAAAGGGTTACTGTATGGAGAGAGAACCACTGAGGGAGGGCTAGAAGGTGAGAGGATATAACATTTGGTATTGCCTAGATCCTACCGTCTGGTGCTTTTAGCCATAGCCCATGATATTCTCTTTGCAGGTCATATGAGGATAAAACATGCAAAGAGACGTATTACGCAGAACTTATATTGGCCTGGAATTTCCAGAGATGTAACAGGGTACTGCAGCACCTGTGAGCAGTGCCAAAAGGTAGGCAAGGCAGGAGACAAGGTGAAAGCTCCTTTTATGCCTTTGCCTGTGATTGAGGAGCCATTTCAGAGGTTAGCTATGGATATGGTGGGGCCTCCGAGTACCCCAAGTTCCACAGGGAAGAAGTATAGCCTAGTGGTAGTGGGTCATGCTACATGATACACTGAGGCAGTGGCTCTGTCCTCCATTGAGGCAGAAAAGGTGGCAATTGCTTTGTTAGAGATTTGCAGCAGGGTAGGTTTCCCAAAAGAAATACTGACTGATAGAGGTGCCAATTCCATGTCAGACCTGCTGGCTTGTCTGTGGAAGTACTGTGGGGTGAAGCTCATGAAGACCACCCCCTACCATCCCCCAGACTATTGATCTGGTTGAGAGGTTAAACTCTACAATCAAGTCCATGCTATGGACATTTGCAGACCATTTTAAGAGGGAGTGGGACAAATATTTGCCTCATCTGTTATTTGCTTACAGATGGGTTCCCTACAAATCCACAGGTTTTTCACCCTATGAGTTGCTGTATGGGCATAGGTTGAGGGGACCTCTAGATTTAATTTGAGATGAGTGGGAAGGTGAGTGTGAATCTCACATGGAGTCTTTTGTGGCATATGTCCAAACCTCAGGACAAGGCTCAGGGAACTCTTGGGTTTGTCCCAGGAGAACCTGGCAGAAGCCCAACAACAGAAAAAGGTATGGTATGACAGGAATGCTCGAGCTAGAGAGTATTCTGTGGGGCAAAAGGTAATATTTCTCATTCCTGTCAGACACAACAAGTTGCAAGCAGCTTGGAAGGGACCCTACAAGGTGGTAAGAAAGGTAAATGATATTAACTACATGGTGGAACTGCTAGGCAGGAGGTAGGGTACAAAGTGTACCATGTTAACATGATGAGACTTTACCATGATAGGGAGTCCCTCGAGCTGAGCATTTGCAGTGGATTGCAGGAGGAGTCTGAGGGAGTTCTGGTGACTGATCTCTTCGGTGAGGCTCGGACTGACACCTCAGTGGAAGGGGTAAAAATGTCCCAGCAGCTATCTCCTACCCAGGTTCGAGAAATACGAGCAGTGTTATAGGAGTTTGAGGACATGTTCACTGGGGAATCAGGGTGCACCCACCTGGTGCAGCACCAGCTGGATACAGCACCCCAAAGGCCTATTAGGCAGGCCCCTTATAGGGTGCCTGAGACAGTCAAACAGACTCTGAGGGAGGAGATACAGGAGATGTTGGAACTAGGGGTGATTCAAGAGTCCAACAGTTCCTGGGCCTCCCCAGTGGTGCTGGTGCCAAAGAAGGATGGCAGCACCAGGTTCTGTGTGGACTACAGGAAATTAAACAGTCACACAGAGTCAGATGCATTACCCCATGCCTAGGACCGATGAGGCCCTAAAGCAGCTGGGTGCGGATATGTATCTTACAACTATTGATCTTACCAAGGGGTACTGGCAGGTTCCCGTGACTCCCAGTGCTAGAGATAAGTCAGCCTTTGTGACTCTTTGGCTTGTCTGAGTTCACAAAGATGCCCTTTGGGATGAAAAATGCCCCAGCAACTTTCCAGAGGTTGGTAGATCATATCCTATCAGGAGCAGGAGGGTTTGCCCTTGCTTACCTAGATGATATTGCCATCTACAACCATTCCTGGCAAGAGCACCTTCAACATGTCAGGAATGTGCTGGGCAGACTACAGAGGGCAGGGTTGACCATTATGCTGAGCAAATGTCAGGTGGGTATGGCAGAGGTCTCCTACCTAGGACATAGAGTGAGGAGTGATACGATAAGGTCACAACCTGCCAAAGTGGAAGCCATTCAGGCATGGCCTGCACCTGTTCCCAAAATGCAGGTGAGGGCATTTTTAGGGACAGCAGGGTACTACAGAAAGTTTGTCCCCAGTTATTGTACCATAGTTGCTCCCCTCACAGACCTGACAAGGAAGAACAGGCCAGATAAGGTAGTGTGGATCCCCAGCATATGAGCAGGCATTCCATAAGCTTAAAGAAGCTTTGGAAAGACCCCCTGTGTTAGCCAGTCCAGATTACAGCAAATAATTTGTTGTGCAGGTGGATGCTTTGAACCATGGAGTGAGGGCTGTACTTAGCCAGATTTCTTCAGAGGGAGAAGGGCACCCAGTGGTTTATCTCAGTCATAGGCTCCAACCCAGGGAGGAATGCTATGCAGCTGTAGAAAAGGATTATCTAGCCATAGTGTGGGCACTGCAGAAACTTCAGCCTTTTCTATATGGAAGGAAATTCACTGTTATGATAGATCACAACCCCCTAACATGGTTAAACAGAGCCAGCCAGCAAAATGCCAAGTTGCTAAGATGGAGCCTGGGGTTGCAAGCATATGATATGTCCATGCAGCACTGCATTGGGATTAGAAATGCCAATGCAGATGGGCTCTCATGACAGGGAATGGGGTAAGGTATACTCAGACAGACCTCACTCCCTCAAGCAGTGTTTCTCAAGGGTCACTTAAAAAACTAGCTTGAGTTCTCCAAGGGGGGGATGTGAAGGCTGCCAGCCTAGCCAGATAGAATTTTATAGATAATTCTGTCATCAGTAAATATTAATGTAAACCACAGGCTTGTTGTCTTAAATGGTAAAAATAGTGTTATATGTGGAACTGGAAAATAATGTAACATCAGTGCACTCTGCTGTAAGGAAGCTAAGTCAAGCATTTTATGACTGTCTTTGATCTTTAAAGTTGGGTCCAGCCTGTCTTGGTGAAGGAATTCTTGCTATTGTTTTAAGGCCCAAGTTAATGGGCAGAATTTGCATGCATAAATGTCCTTTATGGCTTTGCTTCCTGACCTTGCATGAGCTTACTAAAGAATGTAGCCTGTTAGCCTGGGAAACCCAGGGAAGTGTGAAGAGTGATGTCATGTGAACCAGGAATGTGATTTAAAAAAAGAGAGAATCAGAGAGCATTAAGCATTTTTCTCTTGACCATCCAACTCAGCACTGCCTTTGCTCTATATGTAAGTTTATCTTAGAATTGTGTTTTCTCTTAGAAATAACTACAAATTAGAAAGATTATATTAAGTGTTTTTCTGTGATGTCAGAAGTGTACTACTAAATTATTTTAAGTATTTCTCTGTGATCTCCGAACTCTTGACTAGCACTGTGTAGTAAAAAGTATTGTCTTGTGCTTTTAATTATTTATTATTAAATATTTTAAACCCTTTTAACTGTGGCTGTTTTGTGTAGAGATAATTTAAGCTCTAGAGTACATTGCATGTATATAGTGATCCTGTACCAAGTCACTCTAATAAGCCTTGACTGTTTAGCCACACGTACCAGTTGGATAATAATATTGCACAGTAATAATGGGATACCCTTTTAAGGGCCTTTGAGTAGCTGATAAATATTAGTGGGTGGTCGCAGCTGATACTACCATATAGTCTGGGAAAAAGGGGCATAGCTGGAGAACCTGTGCCAGCCTTCCACAGGAGTGTCTGTGTGGTTGTATAAACTCTTCTCGAAGTGTGTGTGTGTGTGTGTGTGTGTGTGTGTGTGTGTGTGTGTGTGTGTGTGTGTGTGTGTGTGTGTGTGTGTGTGTGTGTGTGTGTGTGTGTGTGTGTGTGTGTGTGTTTGTCAGCTACTTGGGCAAGGACATGAAGCACTGGTTGGACAGAGAGGGTGCTGGAGGTTTTAGCTTGCCCAATACGCTGAGATCTGCACCCTATGGCTGTGCCAGTGGGGAGTATTACTGGGGAGCAAAAGAGCATCCAGCCCCTGACTGACTGTGATCTTTGTGTGCTCTTAAGGGAAATTGCACTTTACTGTGTGTATTTGTTATACTTTCCTCTTATATGAGACACCCCTTACTGGTGTTAGTAGTGAGGATTGAGGCTCCTTGATTGCTGAGCCTGGGCATGGGTGCCACACTGCCTATTGTTTTAAGACCAGAGTTAAAGGAACCCCACTCAACTTAACTGAGAACACTGGAAAATATGAAGGTCTCTCCAAACACCATTATACTGGGTGACTTCAACTACCCTAACATAGACTGGGAGCATTACTCTAGCTCGAACACACTAGCCCGAAGGTTCCTAGAATTTATAAACTCAAATGCTATGGAACAACTTGTTGCCACTCCCACAAGAGGGGAAAACATACTGGACCTGATCATCACCAACATGGGGACTCTATGCTCCAGACCAGAAGTGTATCCCTCACTGGTAAGATCAGACCATAAACTAATCTCACTAGATATTCACATCCCGACCCCAGCCCCTGCCCAGAAAACCACAGTGAAAAACTTCTCTAAAGCAAACTTCACACTCCTCAAAACCGAGGTGGAATCCTTCAAAGCCCCTGGGCCTGTGGAAAATACGGCCCAGACCGCAGAATCCTTTATAAACGCATTCTATGAACACCTTCAGGAATGCATGGATCATGCAATCCCATATAAAACCAAGACCCAATCCTCCAAAGTTAGGTGTCCTGTCTGGTGGACCCCAGCCATAAACAAACTATACAATAGAAGGAGGAAGCTACTACATGATAGCAAAATCCCAAAAAGGGAAGGCATCTCTGATCAGTATTAGCAAAAAACTACGGGCACTCATAAAATCGTCTAAGGCCAGCTTTGAGAGAAAAATTGCACAGGACACTAAGGATAATCACAAGGCTTTCTTTAGTTATGTTAGGAACCTGGGTGGGAATTCCCAGATATGCTCAGAATTAGTCCAAAATGACAAAAAATACAACGAACCCACAGACATGGCCAACATCCTAGCTGACAGGTTCAGCGCAAACTTCTCCCCCCCTTCCCCACGAAAAGGGCAAATATCTATTCCAGTGTGCTGCCCCCTTGACATCTCAGATGCTCAGGTAAGAGCCTCCCTCTCCAAAGCAGAAAACATAGCATCAATGGGACCAGACGGTGTCCCGGGCTGCATCCTACATGAACTCCAAGAAGAACTAAACCCAAACATAAAACTACTGTTCAATCTCAGCCTTACTACAGGATATGTACCCAAAGAGTGGCGTACAGCAACAGTGGTCCCTCTCCACAAAGGTGGTGCCTCAACGGATCCTGGAAACTATCACCCCATAAGCTTGACTAGCTTGGTCTGCAAACATATGGAAAGGATCATCATGGAACTCATAAATAAAGATATTGGGGACCTACAGACACTGGATCTTACCCAGTTCGGCTTTGTTAAGGGCAGATCCTGCCTCTTAAACCTGGTTGATTTCTTTGAAACAGTCACCAAGGCCATTGACAAGGGGAAGGTGGTCCACCCAGCCTACTCGGGAATTATAGATAAGCTCACCAGCTTAAATATAAATCCCCTATGTCACTAGATGGGTTGAAAACTGGCTCAAGGACAGAACCCACATGATTTGAATTGCTGGAGCCATGTCAGACACCAAACCAGTTACAAGTGGCGTCCCACAAGGCTCAGTCCTGGGACCTCTCTTGTTCAGTATATATTTCTTGGAGGTACAGGCTAACACGGAAGGACTGTGGCTGACCAAGTTCGCAGATTACTGCAAAGAGGGTGCCATAATAGACTCTCCAGCCGGCACAAGCATCCTACAAAAGGGCCTCATAGAAACAGACAACTGGTGCCAGAACCATGGCCTCAAGCTAAACGCCAAAAAGTGTATAGTCATCCCCTTTGGCAAAAACAAAGTGCCCACAAATTACCACATAGATGGTAATCCATTAAGTATGGAAGAAGTAATTAGAGACCTGGGGACCCAAGATGATAGCAATCTCTCATTTGACAACCATGTGGCCAAAGTGGTTAAAAAAGCATTTTATATAACCCACCTAATCATAAAGAGATTCACATCTAGATCAGGCAAGGTCATCGTGCCTCTTTACTCATCCCTCATCAGGCCCATAATTTAGTACAGTGCCCCTTTTGGGATGTACCTTACCAGACACCTGCAGCAACTGGAAAGACCCCAAATGTACCTCACCAAGAGGATCAAAGGGCTCAAACAGATGCCATATGCTGCCTGGTTAAAGAAACTCCAGCTCTACTCAGTGGCATACCGCCTGCTCAGAGGTGATCTGTGCCTGACGTATAAAGTCATGTCCAACCCAAAATGAATGGACATGCTGCACCTCAGAAAATCCAAATCCCATTGAGCTACGGGGGACGAAGCTTAAGCAACCATACTGATAGTTTTGGTATAATCAATTTTTCTGACCATTCTTTTAGTAATTCTGAATTAGCTGTATTAAAATATGGATTTAATTTTATTCCTAAAAATAGGGCTAATTATGGCAAAACTGTCATTGATTTGAAAAAGTTCACAAGAAAATTAAATTTATCTTTTTTAATGCATGACATACCTGAAGCTAAAGAATGTATTAACAAACCCTCTTGTTATGCCCCCAGCCTTCATCATACTATTAAGACATTTGAGGATTTATGCATTAAAGATATTGAACATCTGTTTAAAACTAACAACCATTTTTATGACAATTTGTCAGTCCAAGAAAGGAAAGCATTACGGAATTTAAAGGCCCTTACAGGGCAATTCAGGTTCATGAAAAGCGATAAAGGTTCAAATATTGTTATTATGGACCAAGAGCGGTACAATTCTAGTATGTTAAAGTTGCTGGACAATCCTAATGATTATGAACCCATCCCCTTTTTTGAAATTTTAAGATGTTTTAGGACAGTACATTCATATTTGTATGATGCTCTCATGTCAGGTGAAATTGATTTTAAAATGTATAATTTTTGCTTCGTTGATAAACCTAAAATAGGTGTTATTTTTGGAGTTCCCAAAACCCACAAGCATTTATTTGATCCTCCGCTACGTCCTATAGTGTATTCCCCGCATTCAGTCACTGAAGGGATTTCTCTTACCATCGATGCGGTTTTGGGATGTTTACTGCACGACAATGAGTCCTTTATTAAGGACTCATGGCATTTTTTAGAAAAGCTGAAAGTCTTTTCTAACAGTGTTTCTTTTGATGCTACTAAATATGTTATTTTTACAATGGATGTAATCTCATTATATACCTGCATACCCCATAATGAGGGAGTTGAAGCAATTCGTAGCTATTTAGTTAAAAAGAAGCTTTACAATAATTCGATTATCTCAGTAATATGTAGATTTATAGATATCATTTTGGAGAATAATTTTTTTATATTTAGGAATACATATTATAAACAAAAGCGCAGTGTAGCTATGGGATCTCCTGCAGCACCTACCTTTGCCAACCTGGTTATGGCCTGGTGGGAAACTGAGTTTATTCCTGTTTTAAAAGATAAGTTCAATATTGTCTTTTTTTGCAGATTTATTGATGATTTGTTTTTTATCATCGAAGGTAGTATAGATACTACACATAGTTTTATCAGTCAAGTTAACTCTTTTTCCAGTTACATTAAATTTACTTTAGGCGATACTGGGTTGGCAGTTAATTTTCTTGATACCCATATTTGGTGGGATTGTGAAGAACAACAATTTCATAGTAGAATACATAGAAAGGAAACTTTCACCAATGGGTATTTACACAATAACAGTGGTCACCCTAAACATATCAGGAAAAATATTCCTAGAGGGCAGTTTATCCGAGCTTGTCGAATGACCACTAAAGTAGATGTTTTGATTTTGGAATTCCATTTAATTGTTTGTTTGTTTTCAGAGCGAGGATATGATTTGCAATTTTTATTTGACATAGGTAATGAAGTATTCAACAAACGTTCTACCCAGTTTCCAGCTATACTTCATGGCCCTCATTCTTTTCAGAACATTTTTAATACTAGTAAACATTATAGTATTAATAATGATATTATATGTTCTCTTGATATGAGTAGTGACATCTACAAAATTAAAAATATTGTTCAGAGCAATTGGAAGGTCATACAAGGCAACCGTGATATTTCGCGGATTGCCGTCCCTGAACCAAAGTTTGTGTTTCGTAAAACTAACACCCTTAAGAGTATTTTGGAGCATCATACCACTAATCAATTAACAACATTAAAAAGAAAGAAAGGCATGTTTCGATGCCAGCATTGCAACGTTTGCCGTTACATATCTGAGGGACCTTATGTTAACATAATAACTTTTGATAAAATCATAGAGGTAACTGAGTTTACTGACTGCAACACTTCTGGGGTTGTCTACGTCAGCATGTGTTCCTCTTGTCCAGCCTTTTATGTGGGGATGACTACGAGATCCTTAGCCACCCGCATTAAAGAACATTTGTATGCGATAAAAGTCAAAGATCATAATAACGCCTTATATAAACATTCTATCTTGTGCACTACATATAAAAAAATTTTATTTTCTGTATTGGAAACATGCAAATCCGACATGAGAGCTGGGGATTTTAAGAATTATATTGAGCAGAGGGAGTGCTTATGGCAAGTTAAGCTTAAATCAGATAGTTCTCCAGGACTTAATGATAGCATCAATTTGAAATGTTTTTTAAAACATCGTAAATTAGTTATAAATAAAGAAATAGATTTATTGTCCTATTTTTATGTATAGGTATTTTATCAGCATTAACATTATTATTAGTGTTTTTTATGTGTTGTTTATTTAAATTAATTGCTTTTTTAATTGATGGGGTTATTTAAACTGGTTGAATGTTATTTTCTTTGTATTCTGAGGAAGTTGTGACGAAAGCGGAAATTAAATCATCATACGCTATTACCGGTATTCTTGTGTTTATTCTCAGCAACTTTCTGCCTCTCTTGCGTTTTGTGGCTACATGCTCGAGAGACTTGAACCTCAGCACTGAAATAAATAGGACATGCTGGAGGGACAGATTCATAACCCAGAGGCTCCCTTCACTCTGGAATAAAATCCCAGTCCAGGTTAGGCAGAGTCCCTCATTGACTCTCTTCAAGAGGAATCTTGATGAGTGGATGGGAGATAGTAGGTTTACCCTGGGTATCACTTCTGTGTCACTGTTAGACAGAGGCACAGTATACTAACCTCGAAAAAGGGCATAGCAAAATTCATTTAAAATGGGTGGCGAAAGCCAAACCCACTCTGGCTAGGCTTATAAATGCCTTAGGGCAGATAGCCTAGTATGAACCTATGAACCTATGATCCTAAAGGCTAGAATTTGAATGTATAAATGTCATTTATTGCTCTGGTTTCTGACCAGGTGAAAAGAATGTAAATGTAGTTTCTATTAGCCTGGGAACACCAGAGAAGTCTGAAGAATGATGTCATGTGACACAGCTCTGTGTTATCAATTTAAAGAGAGAGAATCAGAGAACATTTGAGCATTTTGTCTTGAGAACATCCAACATCACCAGTACTGCTTTGCTCTATATGTAAGTTATTTAGAACTGTGTTTTCTCTTAGATATAACTAGGAAATAGGAAGATTAGACTAGTTTGTTTTCTGTAATGTCAAAACTTTTCTACTGTATTATTTTAAGTATTTCTCTGTGATCCCTGAACTCTTGACTAGCACTGTGTAGTAAGTATTGTCTTGTGTTTTTATTTGTTATTAAATATTGTTAAACCTTTCAACTGTGGCTGTTTTATGTAGAGTTAATTTAAGTTCTGGAGTACATTGCATGTATATAGTAATACTGTACCTAATCACTCTAATAAGCCTTGGCTGTTCAGTCACACTTACCATGTGGATAATAATATTGCATAGTAATAAATGTACACCCTTTCAGAAGGGCCTTTGAGCAGCTGATATTAGTGGCTGATGGAAGCTGGTACTACCTTTTAGACCAGGTAGAAAAGTGGAGTAGCTGGATAACCTGTGCCAGCCTTCCCCAGGAGTGTCTGTGTGGTTGTATATAACTCTAATCTCAAAGTGGGTGTGTGTCAGCTACTTGGGCAGGGACACAAAGCACTGGTTGGATAGAGAGGGTGCTGGAGGTTTTAGCTTACCCATTAGGCTGAGATCTGGACCTTAAAGCTGTGCCAGTGGGGAGTCTTATTGGAGACCTGGAGAGAAAGGGAGGAACCAGCCCCAGACTGATTGTGATCTCTGTATGCTCTTAAGGGAAATTGTACTTTATTGTGCATATTTGTTATCCTTCCCCTATATGGATGCCCCTCACTGGTCTTAGTAGTCAGGAGTGAGGCTCCTTGATTGCTGGGCCAGTGCACAGTTGTCACACCATCTGTGTTTTTCTTACCTGCAATGTAGTAACAAACATATATATTGGTTCAAAATTATTTTCCCGTGTATGTGAACAAGCTAAGCATGTTGTTTTATTACTTCAGTATGTGAAATATTTTATGTCTGAATCTGTATCTCTACTGGCTAATTGTACTCTAATCAGTTTTCACACCTTGCATGGCAAAACTCAAGTGTAAGAAAGGATGTTCATACAAACCATATATATATATATATATATATATATATATATATATATATATATATATATATATATATATATATATATAAACACTGAATGTCAAAATGGGAGACATCATGATTTGGATGCAGAGCAGTCCAGAGATACACATTTTGGGCTTTAATGACCCCTATCACCAGTGAGGATGTGAAATCAGTGGTTTTCCGGTAAATTAATTAATGCTAGTATCAGCATACTGAAAATGCATTTGAGTGAGTCTCATTATACTAAAAGCTTACAATGCTGAATGTCAAAATACTGAATTTTAAGCCATAGTCATGCACACTTACAACACCAGTGACTAACTCTTTCCAAAATGTAAAACCTATTTACTTGTCGTCTTAACAGACACTGGATGATATAAAACCAAACTAGTGGGGGAAGGGCATACACCTTTTATTTACCTTACAGTACTGTACACACTGCCAGTACTGCCGGAGTGCACAAAACATCCCCCATATTACTTTAAATACTTACCATAAAAATGTAAAGAGACATACTCATATTTAGAAAACAACAACACTACTTTCTACACTACTGTCCGTATTCTGACAGTTGGCACTTCAAGTTAAAGTATTTTTGTGTGTGTGTGTGTGTGTGTGTGTGTGTGTGTGTATATACAAAGTGAATCCCAGTATGAAATATACAACAGCATCATAATACTACTCAGTGCTGACAATGCTACCTAATTGTATTAGCGTGCGCACACACATACACACACACACACACACACACACACACACACACACACCAATGCCAGCACATTGACAACAGACTTTTATGAAACAAAACCTAACAAAAATGCACCAATCACAAAAAGAAAACAGTTTTCTTATGCAACTGGTGAGTCAGAAAAGAAAAAAAAATGATGACTAATTGTCTGCATAGTGGTACTGTTAAGAAAGGGATTTTAGTAACCTAATTTGTAGGGTTGGAGTTAGGAGCTGATGTAGGTTTAGGTTGGAGTTATGGTTAGCATTCATAGGTAAGTAAGGGTGGGCAGGGGGCTACACATCTTCTTTCCCATGTGTGGTATACTTAACCCTAAGCCTAACTGTGCCCTTAACCCCATCCTACACAGAGTACAACAAGCAGCAGAGTGACAAAAGTGTGACTTTTCACCAGATATCAGTATTTTTTTTCTCTGCATTTTCTCCTGCAACTGCTAGACTCACCAAAAAGCAATTTCTGGCATTTCTGAGCTGTTTTCTGCATACTTAAACAGTTCATTTGCTGTTTTTGCTGTTAGCACTTGATTAAATTGTTTAAGTCATTTTTCTGCTGTTTTAACTGTTGTGGGCTACACACTAAAGTGTGCTAGCCTGATAGAAGCATTTAAAGTGTTTTTTTGTTGAAACTTATTGTATCCCTGTCAAAAAAAAAGAAAAAAAAAAAAGAAAAAAATCACGATTGTTTCCTACCTTTTCTAAGCTAGTCTAGTCCAGCTTTCAGGTTCTGCTGAATTCAGGGCTGTGGTATAGGTTTCTGTATTGCCCATACCTTTCTTGGATAGGCGAAAGTTTCTCTGTTCACCAGTGAGAGTGGGGAGCTTTGAGAAGCCTATCTGTCCCTGGAGGAGTGGTCACAGCCCAGCAACTTGTAGATTATTGGCCATTTTGGGCTAATTCCTAGCTCTTTCATCTCCCTGTCTTAAAACCCGCATTAGCACGGTTTTGTGCGGTTTTGGGCACTGCGCAGTGCCAGTTAGCTAGGGTTAAACTATTCCAGGCTCCACTAAGTCTGCTCTTCAAGTTTTCCCTTAGAACTAGTCAAACTCTGAAACTAAGCACTCAAACTTCCCTGTTACAGCCCAGCACTTACTCCAAGCTCTCAGTAAGCACTAATAAATACAAACACAGCATCTCCCCCTTTACCATTCAAAAGTTCAAGGATCTCTATATCATTCCTACTGGGAAATCAGTAAATAGTTCAGTTATCCATACAGGTATGTCCAAAGGGCAGTTTCAGGTATACTCTCCAGTCCAGCTGGTGAATCTGGGAATCTTGAGGCAATGTTACAGTTGCCTCATGTACACGGAAAACCCTCTCCTCCTTCCAACAAACATAAATGTATGTGAGAGATGCAACTATGCAGCCAAACTGGAGGTCAAGCTCTCTCAACCCAAGGCTGGAACAGCCAGTCAGGAGGAGAAGGGAAGCACTTGCACCACATTTCCAGTCTCACATAAAACAGTCATACATACACCAGCAAGCAACACACATAAACACTCAAAAACATACTTGGAGGCTCTAAATAAAAATCTGCCTAAGCAGCAGAGACCTTCAAAGCAGACACCCAAGCAACCTCCATCCTCAAACAAAAACCTTGTATCAAATACTTCACAAAGGCAGTGTGCCAAGCAACCACAGCTTATAAGGCAACACAGCACACCCAATACACTAGTAATAAGTGACTCCATAGTCAGGCACACTGACATCCCACTCACTAGACTGAACAAGGAGAAGGTTACTGTGAGCTGCCTGTCAGGTGCCAGGATCTGCCACATAACACAAGCACTCAGCTCACTCCAAAACAAGTACAAATATGACTCTGTCATTGTACATGTTGGCGTGAACAACCTGAGATGTACCTTCTTGGACTACATGAAAAGAGGCATAAAGGAGCTCTCTGATCATGTAGCCCAGGCTGGTATGACCCTGACCCTGAGTAGCATCTTTCCCTCACCAAGAATAATGCCACAGTATGAGGAAAAAGTGATCAGTTTTAACAATTGGCTAAGCTATTGGTGTCATTCAAAGGGGATCCAGTATCTGTCAGCCTGGGACGACATGCTTGACAAGCACCGCTGCTTTGCCAGAAATAGCTTGCACCTGTCACCCTTAGGCTTTCGACTACTGCCCAAGGCTCTTGCCACCCCCATAGTGCCTTTTTTAGGCAAGGCTCAAAGGACAAACCCACCTCCATAAAAAACACAAGAAACCAAAAACTGAGGGTAATGCTACTCAATGCCAGAAGTCTAAACCTCAAAATGCATGCACTCAAGGCACTTCTTAGCATGGAGCAAATCAATATCTGTGCAGTAACATAAACCTGGTTCAAAGCTCCAGAGAACACCCCAGCACTACCAGGCTACAACTCATATCATAGCTTTTGGCCCCAGAACCCGGACCGAAATACAAAAGGAGGGGGCGTATTCATTTTCATGAAGGATACCCACACCTCCAGGTTAGTAGCACAACATGAGGCCTTGGAGACCATCCATGTGCAATTAACAGTGGCAAGGCTGCTTTTCAGATCGTAGCCTGCTACAGACCACCTAACTTGTCTCAGGACCCCCACTCAGCATTCCTGAGAACACTGGAAAATATAAAGGTCCTACCAAACACCATAATATTGGGAGATTTCAACTACCCGAACATTGACTGGGAGAATTACTCTAGTACAAACTCCTTTGCCCAATGCTTCCTAGAGTTTATAAACTCTAATGCCCTGGAACAGCTGGTCACTGTGCCCACTAGAGGTGACAACATACTGGACCTGATCATCACCAACATGGAGAATCAGTGTTCCACACCGGAGGTAAACCCCTCGCTGATGAGATCAGATCACAAACTAATCACACTGGACATCCACATCCCGACCCCACCCCCAGTCAAGGAAACCACAGTGAAAAGCTTTTCAAAAGCAAACTTCACACTTCTCAAGACCGAGGTGAAAAGTTTCAAAGCCCCTTGCTAAAAGATAATGCCACCCAAACCGCAGAATCCTTTAAAGTGCATTCTCTGAGCATCTACACGGATGCATCGATCGAGCCATCCCAAGTAAAACCAAGACTCACTCCTCCAAAAAGAGGAAACCAGTCTGGTGGTCCCCGATGATAAATAAGTTATACAACAGTAGGAGGAAACTACTACATGATAGAGCAAAATCCCAAAAAAGAAAGGCATCATTGATCAATATTAGCAAGAAACTACGATCCCTCATAAAATCATCCAAGGACAGTTTCGAAAGAAAAATTGCCAAAGGCTCTAAAGATAACCACAAAGCCTTCTTTAGCTATGTCAAAAACTTAGGTGGCAACTCTCAGATATGCTCTGAGCTAGTGCAAAATGGCAAAAAATACACTGAATCAATTGACACTGCCAACATCCTGACTGAAAAGTTCAGTGCAAACTTCACCCCCACCCCCAAAAGGGCCCGTGTCCATCCCAGAAGAATGCAGAGCCCCAGACATCACAGCCATGCAAGTAAAAACAGCCCTCTCCAAAGCTAAGAACACAGCATCAATGGGACCGGATGGTGTCCCAGGCTGCATCTTACACAAGCTCCAAAAGGAACTAAACCCTCACCTAAATTCACTATTCAGTCTCAGCCTTACCACAGGCTATGTACCAAAAGAATGGCATACATCAACAGTCATCCCACTCCACAAAGGTGGTGCCATAACAGAACCTGGGAACTATCGCCCTATAAGCCTGATTAGCCTGGTCTGCAAAGCTATGGAGCAAATCATCATGGAACTCATAAACAGAGACATTGGGAACTTACAGACACTGGACCCTACCCAATTCGGCTTTGTTAAAGGCAGATCCTGCCACCTAAACCTAGTTGACTTCTTTGAAACAGTTACCAAGGCCATAGATGAAGGGAAGGTAGTCCACACAGCCTACCTGGATCTCACTAAGGCCTTCAACACCATTCCCCAATCTGGCATCATAGACAAGCTCACCAGCTTGAACATTAACCCCTATGTCACGGGATGGGTGGCCAACTGACTCATGGATAGAACACACATGGTCAGAGTTGTGGGTGCCATGTGCAACTCTAAACCAGTTACAAGTGGCATCCCACAGGGCTCGGTCCTGGGACCCCTCCTGTTCAGTATATACTTCTCTGAGGTACAGGCAAGCACGGAAGGACTATGGCTGACCAAGTTCGCAGATGACTGCAAACTGGGGGCCATAATCAACTCTCCAGCTGACACAGATATCCTCCAGAAGGGTCTTACAGAGACAGATACCTGCTGTCAGAGCCATGGCCTCAAGCTGAATGCTAAACAATGCATAGTCACCCCTTTGGAAAAAAACAAAGTGCCCATGAATTACCACATAGGTGGTAATCCACTAGGTATGGAAAATGTAATTAGGGACCTGGGGACCCAGGTAGATTGCAACCTCTCCTTTGATAATCACATTGCCAAAGTGGTTAGAAATTCCTTCTGTGTAGCCCACCTAATCACGAAGGGGTTCACCTCTAGATCAAGACATGTCATTTTGCCCCTCTACTCATCACTCATTAGGCCCATACTAGAGTACAATGCCCCATTTGGTATGTACCTTACTCGACACCTACAACAGCTGCAAAGACCACAGAAGTACCTCACCAAGAGGATCATGGGCCTCAAAGAGATGCCCTATGCAGCTCGACTAAAGAAACTCCAGCTATACTTGGTTGCTTACCGCCTGCTCAGAGGTGATCTCTGCCTGATGTATAAGGCCATGTCAAACCCAGAATTAATGGACATGCTCCACCTCAAGAAAACCAAATCTCTTAGAGCCACATGCTCTAGTGAATTAAACCTCAGCATAACAATAAACAGGACATGCTGGAGGGATAGATTCCTGTCCCAGAAACTTCCCTCGCTCTGGAATAAAATCCCAGTCTATATTAGGCAAAGCCCCTCGCTGACTCTCTTCAAGAGGAATCTTGACGAGTGGATGGGAAATCATAAATTTACCCCTGGGATCACTTCAGTGGCCCTGCTAGACAGAGGCCCAGGAAACTAATTTAAAAGGGAGGCAAAAGCCAACACATTCTGGCTAGGCTTATAAATGCCCTTGGGCAGATAGCCTAGTACCTACCTATGAACCTATGAACACACACACACACACACACACACACACACACACACACACACACACACACACACACACACACACACACACACACACACACACACACACACACACACACACAGACACACACACACACACACACACACACACACACACACACACACACACACACACACACACACACACACACAATATTCATTCTGTAATACTAACTTCCAAATACTTGCACACACAATCTTTTATCCCTGATGCAGAAAATTGTTTCAGCATTAACATCTACTTTTTGTACATGGGGGCAGGGTGTCACATCAACAGTGGGAATCATCTAGCACCTATATTCACATATCTCCTCAGTAAAATCAATATTCAATGTTGCTACTTTCATAGAGTCCTATAATCAAATGCAACGACTTTCAACAAGATCTGACACCAGAAATCATCATCACCATCATCAACCCTCTTTTTACCTTTTTTCCTACATGGAGTCAGGGTGTCTCCTACCATCTTTGACATTCATGCCTCACTGTCCATGTATTTTCCAATTCCCTGTCTCTTCCAAATCTTCCTCTCCAAATCATCTTCTGCTTTGCTGCTCCTGTACCAAAATAACCATATTCTGTTGTCTTTGACCTTTTCTCCAACTGAATATACTTTGGTTCTGCTCTGGTGTCAGTATTTAATTTTATTGGAATTTCAAAATTTTTATAAATAATATAGATGTCAGTATTTCTTCATCTCTCCCACAGTGTGCATTCCTTCACCCATCTCAGCAATCCTCCCAACTTTCCCTATTCTGGAGGAGTATTCCTATTTTCAAGCCTGATTTACCCCTGCATAAGGTATACCTGTTGTTTGGAACTATGTCCTTATTTTCAGGCTTAATTAATCCCTTGTTACAATTTTCTGTACCCCCCCTTGTCACATCTGATTTTTGAAGTTGTGTAGTGCCAAAAAAGTTTAGCATACCACCAGTGAAACAGGTGTATCAAAAAATATATCCACAAAAATGTTTTAATCTTTGTTGCAAATTTACTTTTTTTGGTTCTTGCTGTTTCAAAAGTGTGCAGACGCTGGATTTTATTTTGGTTTTAAGATGTGTATTACACAAAAAAAAACACACTACATGGCCAACATAATAGTGTCACCAATAACTTAAAGGAAGAGGACATACATCTTATGTCTCCCTTTTCAGAGGCAAAAATAAATAACTTTGTGTAGTAGAATTTTGCAGTTCAGCTTCATAACGTTTGCAGATTTCAGATGGTGTTTTTCATATCGTGCTTTTATCTTTCATCATTTTGTCACTTATCATCATCAACCCTCCTTTTCCAGTTTTCTTCATGGTTTTGGGGTGACATTTTAACTGATGCCATTTTTTATAGGTTCACAGGTTCATAGGATGATACCAGGCTATTGGCCTGGAGACCCTTATAAGCCTAGCCAAGAATTTCACCCATGTTCCCACAAAGTCAGCACCAGTTTCCCCTGTCCAGCAGGGACACAGGTGAGATCCCAGGGCTGTATTTTCTGTTTCCCATCCAGTCATCTAGGTTCCTCTTAAAAAGTCCTGGAGAGGTACTCTGTTTAACATTGAGAGTGAGTCTATTCCACAGATGGGGGAGTCTCTGGGACACAAATCTATCCCACCAACAAGTTCTATTAATGTCACAGTCCAGGTTTAGGTCTTGCATGTGGGTTGCCCAAGTGGAATTTGACTTATGGATATGCAGCAACTCCATCAAGGCTGGGTCTGAGATGGTCTTGTATGGCAGGCACAGGTGACAAGACTGAGTAGAGGGGCAGGGCTTTTAGCCTAGCTGTATAGGGCAGGTGTTTGTGACCTGGATTTGCCTGGTCAGGAACCTCTGTAGTCTCGCCAGCTGCCGCATGTGCTTGGCAAGGTACATGCTGAAGGGGGCATTATACTCAGTAATGGGTCTGATAAGGGAGGAGTACAGGGATGTTATGACTTCCTTGTTCCTAGATGAAATACCCTTACTTATGAGGCGGGTGATGTAGAAAGCCTTTTGTACAACAGAGGCAACATGGTGGTCAAAAGTCAGGTTGCGATCAACCTGGGTGCCCAAGTCCCTCACAACCGCTTGCGTGCTTAGTGCATTGTTATTAATGTCATAATTCGTGGGAGCACCATTTTCCCCAAAAGGGGATAATTATGAATTTCTTGGCATTCAGTTTGAGGCCATGCTCCTGAAACCAGTCATCAGTTTTGGTAAGACCCTCTTGGAGGATGTTCACATCACTAGGGGAATTTAAGACAACACCCAGTTTGCAGTCATCTGCAAACCTGGTCAGCCACAGAACACTGGTTTTGGCTTGTACCTCAGAAAAGAATATCCCAAACAGTAGGGGCCCCAAGACTGATCCTTTGGGGTTCACCACTCATTATGGATCTATTACTAGAGGTGGCTTTCCCCATTTTGATTGAGTGGGTTCTGTCAGTGAGCCAGTTAGATACCCATCTGGTAACATATGGGTTGATGCCTAGCTGGGAGAGTTTATTTATTTTGCCCAAGTGGGGAATAGTGTTGAAGGCTTTGGCTAGGTCAAGGTGGGTGGTGTGCACTGTCTTTCCCCTCGTCCATGGCTTTGGTGACTGTTTAGAAGAAGATAACCAAGTTTAATAGGCATGATCTCCCTTTGAAAAATGCAAACTGTGTGGGGTTAAGCGTTTGGAGGTTGCCAATGTCCTTGTTTATAAGGTCCATGATAATGCTATCCATGACCTTGCAGATCATACTAGTTAGGCTGATGGGCCTATAATTGCCTGGGTCAGTGGATGTTCCACCTTTGTGTAGAGGGATGACAGTGGCTGTCCTCCATTCAGCTGGGATGAAGCCAGTGCTCAGGCTTTGGTTGAATATGGTGCCTAATGGAGCTAAGAGCTCATGCCTGAGTTCATGTAGGATGCAGCCAGAGATCTTGTCGGGTCCCATAGAGACTGTATTTTTTGCCTTTGAGAGGACATTAAAGACCTGCTCCCTGGTGATGAGGGAAAGGGGGCAGGTACTGTGGATGTCCTGGTTTACTGATGGGTGGGACGGGGGGTGAAGTTTTCACTGAACCTGTCTGCCAGCAGGTTGGCTATATTTATGGCATTTTTGTATGTGGTGTTCTTGACCACCAGTTCAGAGCAGATTTTGGTGTTGCCTTTGAGCCTTCTTCAACACTCATGCCTGACTGTCAGTGATCTTCTCTCACACAATCCATCCACCTGTTTGCTGGATGTTCCTGTTTCCTCCTATCTTCTTCCTGTCTGTCCCAAATCTTCTACACCACATTGTGCTCTGCTTTTCTGCACATGTACCTGAATCACCATAACCTGTTCTCTTTGATCTTTTCTGCAATTGGAGCTACTTTTGCTTCTGCTCTTATGCCCTTATTTCTTCATCTGTCTCACAGTGGGCATCCTACCACTTGTCTCAGGACTTCATTTCAATCATCTCTAGCTTCCTCATCTGCTCTGCCTTTAATGCCCAGGTTTTTTTACCATACAGTAGCAATGGTCACACCACTGTTTTGTACATCTTACTTTTTAGCTTCTTTGGCATTCTTCTGTCATACACTACACCTGACACTATATACTTTGGCTCTGTATCCCTCTGAGTCTTGCATTAACATTGTCATTCAGACTGTCCTTTGCTGAAATTCTTGCTCAGAGTTTGCCTGCAATGCCACATTGTCTGCATACAGCAACTTTATTGAGCTGCCCCTCTGACCTGTCTGCTAATGTAATCCATCACCAATATGAACAGCAGGGGTTCAGAGCTGAACCATGATGCACATCTACTTCCACTGGGAACCCTTTTTGAGACTGAACCCTGTTTGTACTTCAGTCATTGGATCTTTGTAAATAGCCTACACTAATTCTACCAATGTATCTGGGATGTTGAACCATCGCAGGACTGTCCACATCTGCTTTCTTGGCACCTTGTCATATGCTTTCTCAAAGTCTAGGAATGCCCAACTGATCTATTTCCTCATCTCTAGTTTCTTCTCATCTATCTGTATCACTGAAAACATTGGATAAACTGTTCTGTATCCTGATCTGACTATGAATTGCTCATCTCCCATCTTACTTTCTACTGCTCTGCATATCCATTTGTCAATCACCCTATCCAAACATATCATGCAATGAGACAGGAGTTTGATACCATTTTACTGCCCACAGTTGTGGATATCCCCTTTGTTCTTGAGCTAGTGTGCTTATTTAGAAGTCGTCTGGGATATGCCTTTTTCTCCACACTCTTAAGAGGCCATTTCTCTCATATCTCACCCAACATCATTGTCATATCTGCTGCAACCTCATCTGAGTGTGCTGTTTTCTTGACTTTATTTTTGTTAGTGCTGTTCTTACTTATTCTTGAAGGTGGTCCTCTTCTTCTCTCATGGTAGGCTGTGTCTGTGGCAGTATAGGTTCTGTGGGTCTTTCTTCATTCAGAAACCACTGGAGATACCTTTTCTATCTGACTTTGATGTCCTGTGGACTGGTGAGAAGTTTGTTGTGGGCATAACTTATGAAGGGTGTCTGACTACCTTCTTTATTTTTCTGTTTTTGCCTTGCAACCTGATATAGCTTCTTTGTGCCACCCACTGAGTCACTTTCCAGAAGCTGGTAGATACCTGTGATACCCTGTTCTTTGCTACTGAAACTCCTTCCTTAACCTCTTTGTTAGGCAGCCAGTATTTCTTCCTAGCCTGGTCAGTCTTTTCTATCTCCTACTTCCTGCATTCCTCTTTTCTTTTGATGATTTTCTGGACTTTCTTTCCTTATGTACGTTATTTCCATACCTGGTTCATAGGTCCTCACACATGCTATTTTGAGGCACTGCAATTCTTCTTCAACTTCGTCTATCTCGTCCTCTTCTTGGGGTGGTAGAGCCCTAAGTAATTCCTTTAAATTGTAGTACTTTCTTTCCAGTCAACTTCCATATTTTCAGTCTGGTCTCTACTGACCTTAGAACCTTCGGTGGCCACTGCTTGCAGCTGATTGTGACAATCGGTGGTTTATGCTGTGGGATGGCTGTTTCACTACGAATAACTATGCAATCGTTGATTCTACCCAAGTGCCCTTTCTTTTCCTTTCTTGGAAGAAGTCTCCCTGAGTTGCATGTTGGTCACTTTTATGTGTGATATTGTGACTGTCTCTCTTTCTAAACCATGTGTTGACTACTTATCAAGCCATTTACCAGACAAAAGTATAGAATGGCCTCTTCTTTATTCCTGTTGCCCCACCCCCACGGACCCAGGCAGTCCTCATATCCTGTTCTGTCTGTCCCGATATGTGCATTCAGGTCACCCATTATCAACACCAATTCATGTTGTTCTGCTTTATCTAGTAGGTCTTGTAACTGCTGTCTGAATGCACTCTTTTCCTCACTACCATAACCCAGCTGTGGGGCTGAGATTATGAATGCTGTCTTGTCCTTACATTGAAGTCTGTTTTCCATGAGTCTGTCATTAATTCTGATAATATCCCTCACTGCCTTCTGAAGCCTCTCCCTCATCACAATTCCCAGACCATTTCTAATTTGTCCTATTCCTCCTGTGTAGTACACTCTGAACCTCAAGCCATGGAGCTTTGTTACCTTTCCATCTTGTCTAATGGAAACATAGGATATTCCGCCTACTCCTTTTCATCATGTCATCCACTTCCAAGCTCCATCCTGTCAGTGAACCTACACTGAGTGTAGAAATTCTTAGCTCTTGTTTGGCAGGTTGATTGGTTTTATATTCAGGTTTTGCTCAACAGAGCTATCCCAGTAACACAAGCTGGGCAAATGGACATCTGCCAACCAGCAGCTTTTTGACCCAGGACAGCTGGGCTTTACAGTGGTCACACAGTGGTCAACAGGAGCACATACACCATTCCTACAATTAGCATAATTGTCTGGAGTAGGTTGATACAGGTTGGGTTCTCAACTCACTTATCACAGGCAAATAGCCATGCCCATCTTTGGCAACATTAGTAAACATGACTGAATCATGCAGAGATAATTTTTACACTGTCAAAAGGAAATCCCTGACATGGCACACAATCTGAATCTGTGCTCTTATCTCTTGAGGATGCTCTGCAACACAGTTGATGCACAAAGAGGTTGGTCAAGGCAACCCTTCCCCACAGGGTACTATCTAGAGTATGTGATGCTTCATTCTTGGGTGAGTCTGAGATGGAAATAATCAGCAACTTTTTGGGCAGTGGGAAGAACCCCCACAATACCCAAGGTGAGCCTGCAAACTCACAACAGGCATTGGCTGATGGTCCTGATCAAACATTGCACCTTATGCATGGGAGGTAAAGACCTTAACCATTATACTAATAAAAGTACAGTTTTGCACCTACCATAAATGTAGATGTTCGAGTGTATACCCTGCTGCAGTCATCACACTTGGGTTATCCTCCCATCAGACGGTCCCGCAGTCGGCCCGAATTCCAAAGTCTTGGTCCGGCGTCAGTTGCTGCCGCTTCTTCCCTGACGTCAGTGCACCAGGGGTATATAAGAGACATCCGACACCATTTTCTTCAGTTTTTCTTGCCCCAGATGTCAGGTGTCCCCCCAAAAGATGGTCAGTAGGTAGTACCAATAATAAAAGCTTATCACAAACAAAACATCCCTCCAGCTATAAGCAAATGCACCACAAAGGTTGTATCAGATTTTAAGGTATAGAAAGGTTTTAGTTAGGTCAGAGGGGATGGAGGGAGGGTAACCTGGACTGCAGCAGGGTATACACTCGAACATCTGCATTTATGGTAGGTACAAAACTGTACTATGTTCATCGTGTTACCCTGCTGCAGTCATCACACTTGGGTAGAATCCCAAAGCTAAGGATGGGAGGTGGAGTGAAACAGGGTTAGAGGGGGCTAGAAGGCCCTGCAAAACTGCAGTGGTGAAGCCAGCTCTAGTCTTAGAGTAAAGTGGTAAGTGATAGTGTTTGGTGAAGGTGTGTAGTAAACTCCAAGTTGCAGCATCCAGAATATCCTTGGTTGGCACCCCACTGAGGAAGACTGTAGATGTAGCTGCTGCCCTGGTGGAGTGGGGCCTTATGCTAGCAGGAACTGGTTTTCCATAATGGATGTAGCAAAAACGTATGCAATGTCCTATCCATTTGGAAATGGTCTGTTTTGAGATGGCCTTTCCTTGTGATGCTGTAGCATAGGATACAAAAAGTTGGTCAGATTTTCTGAAAGCCTTAGTTTTATCCAAGTAGTAACGTAGTTGCCTGTGTATGTCCAAGGAATTCAGGAGTCTTTCTCCTTTGTTCTGTGGATTTGGAAAGAAGGTGGATAAGTGGATGGTTTGATTTAGAGCCACCCTGGATACCACCTTAGGCAAAAAGGAGGAGTTAGTTCATAGAGAAACTCTGTCTTGATGAAAAATGAGGAAAGGCTCTACTGCCATTAGTGCCTGTAGCTCTGAGACTCTTCTGGCTGAAGTCATTCTTTAAGTCAGCTGAGAAACCTGGCTCAAAAGGTGGCAGCATAAGTTTTTCCAGGACAAAATTTAGGTCCCAAGTTGGTGTTGGCGCTCTCCTGGGAGGCCTAATGTTTTTTGCCCCTCTGAGATACTGCCTTATAAGTGGATGTGAAAATAAGGGAGGATCCATGCTGTAGTGAGCTGAAATAGCTGAGGTGTGGATTTTAATAGATGAAAAAGAAAGTCCTTTGTGTAACATCTCAGTTAAATATTGTAGAATCTGAGGCATGTCCGGCTGAAGGGTATTTTGGCCTTTAGCTTGGTTCCAGGCACAAAATCTTTTCCATTTGTCTGAGTAGGCTTTCCTGGTGCTGGGCCTCCTGGCCTCCAGAATGACATCCATAACAGCTTGTGAAATAGGGGCTGGCTGGTTGCTTAGGTGATGTGCCATGCAGCCAAATTTAAAGTTTTGAGCTGGCTGTGTAGAATCTGACTGCCTTGATGTGTGAGTAGATGAGGAATTTGTGGTAAAATCCATGGTGGGCCCTGGGCCATGTTCCTTAGTAGTGGGTACCAGTGCTGGCGTGGCCAGTCCGGAGCAATGAGTATCATTCAAGGTCTCTACATCCTGACTTTCAGCAGCACCTTTGTGAGAGGGGGCAATGGAGGAAAGGCATATACTGTCAGCATTTTCCAACTGAATGAGAGTGCGTCCACTTTCCAAGCTTGATGGTGAAATGTCCTTGTGCAAAATTTTGAAAGCTGATGGTTTTTGGGGTTGGCAAACAGGTCTATGTCTGGGCACTCCTATTTTTGAGTTATCATTGCAAATACTTGTGGATCCAGTTTCCACTCATGGGAATCCATGATGTTTCTGCTTAGGTCATCTGCCAAAGTGTTCTTTTTTTCCTGGCAGGAATTGCACTTGTAATTGAACTTGGTAAGCCAGTGCTGTGTTCCACAAGGTCATTGCTTGCCTGCATATAGGGTAGGAGTGTGTACCCCCTTGTTTGTTTATGTACCACATTACTGTGGTGTTGTCTGTCCTTATTATAAGCTGTCCTGGATGTAAGAGGTCCTTGAAGGCTGTCAGAGCATTCTGTACAGCTAGCATTTCTTTTTGATTGATGTGCAGATTCCTTTGATCTGCAGTCCATATGCCTTGAACACACCGTCCTGCCATGTGTGCCCCCCAGGCATAGTCCGATGCATCTGTTGTCATAGTTTGCCTGGCTGGGGTAAGGTGAAAGGCTGACCCTTGTTGAGGTGACATGCCTGTGACCACCATAGAAACTCCTGTTGAAGGCAGGGAATGAGAGGTATCATTGTTTCCAAGCTGTGGCTGTGTTGAGTCCATACGCTTTTCAGGTACCATTGTAATTTCCTCATATGCAGTTTTGCAAATGGTATTAGTAGTATACAAGATGCCATGAAGCCCAAGGCCTGCAGAATTTTTCTTGCAGGGAGTTGGGTCTTTGTTGCCATTATTTTGAAGTATTGAGTTAGTTGTAGTTGCTTGTCTGGTGTCAGATAAGCCATCTGGGCCATTGTATTCAAGCTGGCACCAAGGAATGTCATATTTTGTGAGGGTACTGGTTTTGATTTCTTTTCGTTTACTGTGTACCCTAGGCAACTTAGAAGGTGTTTTACAAAAGTCAGATGTTGTAAGAGGATGTCCTTGCTTTCTGCTTGGATGAGGCAGTTGTCCAGGTATGGGTATATTTGAATTCCTCTTTGTCTGCAGTATGCAATTACTGGTGCCAGGCATTTTGTGAAGACCCTGGGTGCAGTAGATAAGCCAAAGGGCAGTGCAGAGAATTGGTAATGGGCTGAACCTGCAATGAAATGGAGGTATCTTCTGCAATTTTGTCTGATAGGGACATGCAGGTATGCCTCCTTGAGGTCCAACGTTACTAGCCAAGCTTTCTTGCCCAACATGGGAAGAAGCTGCTGTAGTGTTAGCATCTTGAATTTGGGTACTTGCAAGAAGGTGTTTAGAATTGAAAGGTCCAGAATGGGTCTCCAAGCATTGTCCTTTCTGGGGACTAGAAAGAGCCTTGAGTAAAATCATTGGCCTTGCTCCTGTGTAGGTACCAGTTGAATGGCTCTCATGTCCATGAGAGCTGTAATTTGTTTTTGTGCCTCTGCCCATTGATTTTGTGGCAAGTTTGGCATTCCTTTTATCCTTGGCAAGGTGTGGAAATGGAATCTGTATCCTTGTGAGATAATGTCTAGGACCCATTTGTCCTTTGTGACAATGCGCCAGTTGTCTATAAAAAAATGCTAATTTTCCTCCCAAGGGAGCTGCCAAGAGAGTTTTGCTTGGCAGTTTGAGGTTTAAGTCATTGTGTTTGCCTTCTGGTAGTTTGGGACCTGTGTTCTCCTCCCTTCTGTGTTGCAGTGCCCCATTAGCAAGGTTTGTAAGGGATTTGTGCTTGTCCTCTGCCCCTTGGGCGTCTGTGTTAAACCCTCTGTGGCCTGTCAGAAGCTGGAAAGGACCAATTTTTTGCTGGCCAATTTCTGCTGAAGCGTGGGGGTTGTACCTGTAAGAAATCTTTGACTGTCTGCATAGATTTTGCCTTATCCTCCATTTTCTTTAAAACCTCTTCTGCTTTAACCCCAAATAAGACATCCTGCTGTAAGGGTGCATCTAGTAACTTTGCTTTAACATGATCAGGCAGAGTTTGTTCCTTTAACCAAGCATGCCTACGTATAACAGACCCAGTAACAGCTGCTCTACAGGAAGCTTCCAAGGAATCAAATCCACATTGTAAAGTATGTTTGCCCACCTGTTCAGCTGCATGCAACAGATCCTGCATTTCTTTGAATTCAGACTGTTGAGGGTGCGTGCTCATCTTTTGTTTTATTTGAGACATTAAGAATTGCTGGTATTTCAGCATGTGAAATTGACAATTTAGTGCTCTCATAGCTAGAGTAGCTGAGGTGTAAACTGTCTTCACCCACCTATCTAGTGCTCAGAAGTCCTTTTCAGAGGGTACAGGATTTTTAGCCATAGAAGCCTTAGCCCCTTTGGGCCCTGGGAGATAGTCTTTGGGTCAGCAACAGGGCTTTTGTAAAGGAATTTGTGTGAGTCAGGCACTCTATAATATCTGTCTGGTTTGGCTGGAGCAGGAGGCAGAGAATCTGGATTTAGACTAGATTCTAAGTAAACATCATCCACAATGTCTAAAACTGGAGGGATAGCAAGTGGTCTGTGCTGGCGGAGTAAAAGGAACTCTCAGAGTTTTTTCTTTGAGTCAGAGTAGTCCTGACCCTCCCAGTGGAAATGTTCCCTCATGGTATGTAAGGTTTACCCAAAGGAATAGTCTTCAGGGGGAGAAGCTGAGGGAATGGAATCTTCAGCATCAGAATCTTCATAAGGGGGAAAGGAGTGATCCTGTTCCTCAGAGGAGCTTGAGGAAATAGACACTTGATCAGAGGAGGCATAATCCTCCTCTTGTCTAGGCCTTTTGTTGGGGGGGAGGTTGGGAACCCCTGATTAAAGAAATCAAATCTTCAGCCATTTTAAGCATCTGTTTCTTAGGAATGAGGCCTTGAACTGGAGACTGATGTGCAGTCTTTTTTGGTTTTAGAGGAGTCTTAAGCTTAGCATAAAATTTTATGTTGAGAGTAGATGGTCTGAAGACACCTTCTGTAACTGAAGGTGTTTCCGTAGCACCAGCTTCTCCTTCTGCAATGTTGCCGGTGGGGCCTAAAGAAAATGGCTGCGTCGGCCTAGAACTCTCTGCTTGAGAATCCGAAGTGGTCTGGAGTTCCAATTCTGTGGTCGTCAGAGGCTGCGTAGGTGCCTCACTGAAAACCGGAGAACCAGCGACCAGCCCAGCCGAGGGTCGGAGTCTGGCTTGGATCTAGGCTGCCTGTCTTTATCTTTGCATTTTTTATGTACGCCGGTAGTCGGTTGCTCTGATGGCATAGTGTAATTAAATTTCCTACCGAAGTAGTGTCATGCAAAATCAAAGCGTCACTTTATAGTTCGCTTATTGAACCTAGCACAAAACCAACAACCAGTGACGTCGTGGTCTGGGCCTAGGCAAGGAATGCAATAAGAATGAAAGTCCTTATGAGGTATTTGCTTCCCACAAGAAATGCAATTGTTAACTTTTTCTGACATCTAACTGAGGCAAGAAAAGGTTCCCCAACGGGGTACTTAGCTTTGAAGACTTCGGACTGAAATTTGATTAGAAAATCTCAGGTGTCGGCCGACCAGCACTTGCGAACTGCTTCTGCTTCGGGCACCATGCGGCAAGAAAGACTGAAGAAAATGGCGTTGGATGCCTCTTACATACCCCTGGCGCACTGACGTCAGGGAAGAAATGACAGCAACCGATGCCGGGCCAAGACTTTGGAATTCGGGCCGACTGCGGGACCGCCTGACAGCAGGATAACCCAAGTGTGATGACTGCAGCAGGGTAACATGATGAACATCATCCCAATCTAGTGCACTGTGAAATGTGTGGTCTTACTGTCTGAATATGTTGCATACCTTACCCAGACACCATGTGTACTGTGCATTGTGTGGGCATACTCCCTGAGTATGCCGCACCCAGACTCCTAGTGCATTCTGGAATGTGTGAGTACACACCCTGAGTATGCTGCACCCAGACACCTTGTGCACTGTGTAATGTGTGGGCACACACCCTGAGTACGCTGCACCCAAATAGTGCACTATTTAGTGAGTGGGTACACACAGTGAGTATACTTCATCTAGAAACCTAGTACCATGTGTAATGTGTGGGTACACACACTGAGTTTGCTGCACTCAGATACCTAGTGCAATGTGTAATGTGTGGGCACTCACCCCAAGTATGCTGCACACAGACACCTAGTACACTGTGTAATGCATGGGCACACACAGCAAGGATGCTACAACCAGACATTATGTGCACTGTGTAATGTGTGGGCACACAACTGAGTATGCTGCACCAACACATTGTGCACTATGTAAAGTGGGAGAACACACCCTGAGTATGCTGCAGGCAGACACCCAGTGTACTGTGTAATGGGTGGGTACACACCCTACCTATTCTGTACCCACACATCCAGTGCATAGTGTAATGTTTGGGTGCATACCCTTACCATGCTGCATACCTTCTCCAGATACCTAATGCATTGAGGAATGCCGGGGTACACAGGCAGTATATACTAGATACTTTATGCAGCTACCTAGTGCTCAACATAATGTGAAGGTACAGAACCTGCAAATGCTACATACTTTAACTAGACACATTGTGCACTTTATAATGTGTGGGTTCACACCGTGCATATACTGCCTTCCTTAACCAGACACCTTTGTGTACTTTGTAATACGTGTGTGTGCACACCCAAAGTATGTTGCATACTTTACACAGACACCTAGTGCATTGTGTAACTTATGCGTACACACTCTGAGTATGCTGCACCCAGACACCTTGTGTACTGTGTAATGTGTGGACACACATTCTGAGTATGCAGCAGGCAGACATCTAGTGCATTGAGTAATGTGTGGGTACACAGCCTGAGTATGCAGCAGGCAGACATCTAGTGCATTGAGTAATGTGTGGGTACACAGTCTGAGTATGCAGCAAGCAGACATCTAATGCATTGAGTAATGTGTGGGTACACAGCCTGAATATGCTGCATCCAGATACCTGGTGCCCTGTGCAATGTGTGGGTAAACACTATGAGTATGCTACACCCAGACAACGAGTGCACTATGTAATGTGTGAGCACACACTCTGCTGCATCCAGTCACATAGTGCAATGTGTAATGTGTAGGCTAACATCTTGAGTATACTGCATTCAGACACCTAGTGCACTACATAATGTGTGGGTACACAGCCTAAGCATACTGCACTAGGACACATATTGCATTGTGAAAGGTATGGGCATACATCCTGTATGTGCCACATACCTTATCCAGATATCTACTGCATTGTGTGATGTGTCAGCACACACCAAAGTATGCTGTACTGTGTAATCTGTGGGACCACACCTGAGTATGTTGTACCCAAATACCTTGTACACTGTGTAAGGTGTGGGAGCATACCCTAAGTATGCTTCACCCAGACACCTAGAGTATTGTGCAATGTGCGGTCACACAACCAAAATATGCTGCACTCAGGCACCCAGTACACTGTGTAATGTGTGGGCAGACACCCTGCATATGCTGCACCTAGAGACATAATGCATTATATAATGTGTGTGCACACAACCCAAATATGCTGCATGCAGACACCTTGTGCACTGTGTAAGGTGTGGGCATACACACTGAGTATGCTGCACACTCAGACACAAAGTGTACTGCATAATTTGTGAACACATTTCATGTGTATGTTGTGCCCAGACACTCAGCACACTGTGTAATGTGTGGGCACACACCCTTAGTATGCTGCACCCAGACATCTAGTGCATTCTGTAATGTGTGGGTACACCCCATGAGTATGCTGCACTCAGATGCCTAGTGCATTCTGTAATGTGTGGGTACACACCCGTATGATGCTGCATACCTCACCCAGATGCCTAATGCTATGAGCAATGTGGGAGTATATGCTAAATAGCTTGCCCGGATACCTAGTGCTTAATATCATGTGAGGGCAGATATCCTGCAAATGCCACATACCTTAACCAAGCACCTTGTGCACTTTATAATCTTTTGTACACACTATAGACATGCTGCACACCTTATCCAGATACATAGTAGACTGTGTAATATGTGGGCACACACCCTGCATATGCTGTACACCTTACCCAGATACCAACTGCACTGTGTAATGTGTATACCCTGCATGTGCTGTACACCTTATCCAGATACCTAGTGCATTGTGTAATGTGTGGGCACACACACTGTATGTGTTTCATACCTTACCCAGATACCCAGTGTATCATTGTGATATGTGTGGGCTGACAGAATGCATATGCTGCATACCTCACCCATATGCTTGGTGCATTGTGTAATGTGTGGGCACACACACTGAGTATGCTGCTCTCTGAAACCTAGTGTACACTGTGTAAGGTGTGGGCACGCATCCTGTGTATGCTGCACCCAGGCAACCATGCATTGTGCAATGTGTGGGGTACACACTCCAAGTATACTGCACTCAGACACCTTATGCATTGTGTAATGCGTGGGTGCACTTCACCGGGAAAACACAACCTTAGTGTGCAACACTCTGACACCTTGTGCACTGTGTAATATGTGGATACACACCCTGAGTATGCTGCACTGACACACCTAGGGCACACATCCTGATTAGGCTGCACCAGGACACCTGGTTCATTGTGCAATGTGCACACCCTTACCATGCTGCACAGCTTACCTTGATACCTAGTGCATTGTGCAATGTAGGGGTACATAGCCTGAGTGTGCTGCACCTGCACCCAGACACCTAGTGCATTCTGTAATGTGTGGGTACACACCCTAAGTATGCAGCACCCAAATACCTAGTGCATTATGTAATGAGGGGTACACACCCTGTATAGATACCTTACTCTGATACCTAGTACTCAAGATAATGTGAGAGTACAGATCCTGCAAATGCTGCGTATCTTAAATAGACAGTGCACTTTGTAATATGTGTGTGTGCACACCCAACGTATGTTGCATACTTTACACAGTCACCTACTGCATTGTGTAACTCATGGGTACATATCCTGAGTATGTTGCACCCAGATACCTAGTGCACTGTGAAATGTGTGGGCACCCACTCTGCATGTGCTGTACACCATACCCAGATACTTAGTGCACTGTGTAATGTGTGAGCACACACCCTGCATGTGCTGTATATCTTACCCAGATACCTAGTGCATTGTGTAATGTGTGGACGCACACCCTGCATGTGCTGCATACCTTACCCAGATACCTAGTGTATCATTGTGAAATGTATGGGTCCTGTCCAAGTGGTCAGTTCTCTAAACTGTCCTTAAGCTGATCCTCACAACACATTGCTCTGTTTATTTATATCTCTGAGTCACTCATCCATGTTTGATGTTATCATTTGTATATACGATTGCTTTTCTTTACATAGTATATCTCATTTTGATATCATTATGTAGTCATCTGTATGTAATTCATGACACAATAAGAACTGCTGTCTCTGTGCCTCTCTTTTCACTGTTTTACAAAGCTCACTGCACAAACTGCTGCTGAATACCGCCCAGTGTGTCGTATTGTCGTAGTGTGTCGTATTGTTGTAGTGTGTCGTATTGTCGTAGTGTGTCATATTGTCGTAGTGTGTCGTATTGTCGTAGTGTTTTGCATTGTCGTAGTGTATCGTATTGTTGTAGTGTGTCGTATACGGTAGGATTCTTCTTCTTCCCTTAATACTTGTTTCCACTTAAAATACTTTGAATTATTGTTCATGTGGTCAGTTGGCTCAATCAATAATCTTTGAACATCGGCATTGAAACCTTATAGTAAATAAACATTTGCTTTGTATTCATAGCATAGTCATCTGTTCATAGGTAGGTACTTTACCACCTGCCATTGTGGGCCATTTTAAGCCTAGACAATTTCACTTTCAAAGGTGAGAATCATACCTTGTACCTTGTGTTTGTGAGGTAAATACCTTAACTATTATACCAACCACCTAGCTAATATAATATTTATGCATATTATAGTTTACTGCTTTCTTTACTATATTACTGTGGTGGTGGTGCTGCGGTAGCATCGCCGCCTGACAGTAGGATGTTGTCCTGTTCGATTCTCAGTTAGAGCATCTTCTGTATGGCGACATGCATGAATGGGCGTGCCTTCGTTGAAGGTTGTGTGTCAGGCCTGGCAATTCAGCACGTAAAAATCTACTGCCAATCATTAGCGGACCGGAGTTCCACTGTAGTGACCCCTAACCGGGAAAAGCCGAAAGACAAATGACAACAACAACAACAACACAACTGCTCTCTTTGCTATTCTTACATTCTACCAATTGTTGTTAATATGCACGTCTCAGCTGACTAGCGATATACAGCCCATTTGTTTTACTTATTAGGAAATATCTCTTAATAGTATGCATTTACTAGAATTTTATATATAACGAGTGTTTATATAAAAGGCTGCAAACTACAAGGTCTATAGTCTGTAAATGATTTAGTGCTTCATGGACATGTCTGCAAGAAATAACAGTTAAGTTACAACAGTATGTGATTCAGTGCATTGTTGTGGCAAACTTTCACATCATACTGATATTTAAAGGCTTAAGTAAAGAGAAAAATGTCATAAGAAAAGTTTAAATGTGTTCAGTTGGCAATATGTGTGTGTGGGGGGTTGCAAGCCTCTTCAGACAAACGTGCTTACACTGCATACATGTATCACACATTAATGTTGAAAATGAAAAGCAAAACAAATGTCCAGTTCATTTACACCATTTGAACTTGACCTTATGGATAAAACATTAACCCCCTAATGGGACTGTGTCCTATCTAGAGTAAGAACTATTTTTTTAAGGAAATTGTTTTCAACTGCAGTAATAAAACAACTTTGGCACCATTCACTGAACTGAAAGAGAAATACTGAGGCACGGCTTTCAAAAGTCATTTCTATGTCATTCCGGTCGGTCTCACGGAGCAGCAGATCTGCACAACTTATCTAGCCAGCCTGGCTGAGATGGGCATCTTGAGACAGTGTACGAATTGCCTCATGCTGTCTGATGATTATCCGTAACACAGTGTGTGAGAGCTGTACATATATAATACGCTTGGAGGCAAAAATCTCACACACAGTAAACTCAAACACCAACATTGTCAGCAGTACACCACACATCACAACTCTGCTCAGCTGTCACAATACACGTGATTCATCATATGCTGAGGTCCTAAAGATTAACTTCCCTAAACCTCAAAGACCTCCAAAATACAACCCAGGCACAAACAACATTCAGTGTATTAAGCCTACTTCCACACATAGCGCAAGGAGTCTCAAAGCCACATATGCTGACCCTGTAAGGCAGGCATTGACCCAACCAAACATTCTTGTTATAGGTGATGCCAATGTAACATATAAAGTTGTGCTTCTTAGCAGGCTGAGCAAGGAAAGCGTGACAGTTCTGGTGTCAGGATCCATCAGGGCACACATGCACTCAAGCCATTGAACAAATACCAGTATGACTCACTCATAGTTTATGTGGGTGTCAAAGACTTGAGGTGCACCTCCCTGGATTATATGAAGAGGGACATGATGGAGCTCTCAAACTATGTGTCCAAGGCAGCTGTGAACCTAATATTGAGTAGCATTCTACACTCTCCAAGGATGATGCCTCAGTAAGAAATGATTTCAATAATTAGCTTTGGTGTTGGTGTCATTTAAATGGAGTCCAATATTTGTCATCCTGGGAAGATATGATTAACATGCCACACTACTTCACCAAGGACCACCTGCATATGTCCTCTCTAGGCTTTCAGTTACTGGCTAAGACATTGTCCACCTCCATAGTGCCTTTTTTAGGCAAAGCTAACCTGATAAACCTACCAACATAATGAAACAAGTAAAGAAAAACATGAAGGTGCTACTGATCGATGCGAGGATCCTGAACAAGAAACTCTATGGCTCTCACCCTGGATGACATTGATGGCTGTGTAGTGACTGAGACATGATTTAAAACAACTCCAGCTGTGAAGAACTATAACACCTTCCACCAAACCTCTCAACCGTACTGAATTCCTTGGTATTTACAGGTTCTGAGGGGAAAATAATGGGGTGCCATGAATTTCTGAAGGGCCCCTTCAAGTCCTGATTTTTTTGTGTTTTTATTTACTGGGGCAGGAGATTAACAAAAATAAAAACAAAGTTCAGGCAGTTGTTTAATGAGTGAGGATGTCGTGTCAACACCTACAAGAGACTTTCACTACAGTTTAGTTCAAGTGAAATCCAGTTGTACATCCCCAAAGCTTCATGTGGAGTATTCTTCTGACTTCATATTTCAACTGTTCCTCATATAATCGATAAATGCTAACAAATGTTACAGTGACTTATAGAGAAGAAGGTATGAAATCACAGCTACTTTTTCTACCAACTGTTTAAGCTAATGGTATTTAAAAGGGCCACTAATTTGAGATTTTTTTCATTATTATGTGTTGTATTTGGATCGTGGAGGTAAAAGGTTGAGAAACCCACCAACTGTGAATGCATTTTTTTCTTTAGATCTTTAAGATAACACAGTTCAAAGTACTTACATTTTTTATTGGATGTTTATTATCTGACGTAGTTCATCAGACATACTCATTGTATTGGGGCATTATCTTTATACAGTATGTATATGGCATGAAGAATCCTTATCTGTTAGCAGCTGATCTGTGCCTATCCCTTATAGCAATGAAAGCAAGCAGATGAAATTAACATGTTAAACATTACAGCTTTTATCTAAAATCCTTCATGAACACATTACTCTGGGATATATTATTTTGAGACACTGGGTCGTTTTGGAGAGGTTAAAATCCTGACAATTGCTAATGCTGTAGCCCTTGTCCTGAACATGCATCCGTTGTTTAAACCGGGTGTATATCAAAAGTTCAAACGCTGAAAATCTCCAACACCAAAACCTCAAACTTGAAAGTTCAAAGACTGAAAATATCGAAGCCGAGGAACATCAAATTCTTTCAGAGGGAAAGAATTTGGTGGACCATTTCCACAGCTTCGCTATTTCCTCCACTGCGGTGCAATCTCAGAGTTGGTTTATTTAAGTGGGGGGTGTGACTTGATAAATAGATTGTAGTGTTTGTGTGTTTCGCATTTTTTACTGGAACTTCGATTTTTTTCCCAGGGAAAAAAATCGCTGTTCTCAGTCTTCGAGGTTTTCAACTTTCGTGGTTTTGGGTTCGATGTTATGACATTCAAAGTTTTGACACTTTGATGTTGTGATATAGGCCCGTTTAAAACACATGCTGTGCTGTTGGATGTAATGTCATGTCTAAAAAAAAGTTTCCACGATACCTCTTAACTTTCCCTGATTTTGACTTAAATTTTAACTCCGTCCCTCTTAATCCCTTCTTAAACTGTCGACTCAGAGAAAATATGGTACATTACACTTAATAAATAATGACAATAATTATTATTATAGACACCTTATACTTAATGTATACCATTCCACTTTCCTTTATGAGTGCTTTTAAATGGGCAAAGGAATTTGAGCTAAAGTTATTGCAAATCTTGATGTTGGGATAATCGTAACTGTAGATATGGTTCACCAAAATGGGCGAGAAAAATCATTGTGTGTGAAAGTAGCTCATTACATCATACTACAAACTAAGGAGGTAAGACTCGGCTATAGTGTAAGAGTAAATTGTTATATCATACTGTAAATGACATATCAGGATATGTAGCAGCAACACTTGTTTGAAATAACTGTTAGAAGCACAGACTCTCGCTTTTCCAGAGCCATGGATTAAAGAAAGTTTGCATGTAGTTAACATATAGCATTGAAGTTAACTAAAAAGGTTAAGTATTACAGTGTTATGTGTATGTTCTTTCACGCTCTTTCTCTCTACATATATGTCTTTGAATATGCACATGTCTGTACATAATGGTTGATTTTATTTTAATGCCAGAAAACCTTGGCTACTTAATGTAGCATGCAATATATAAACTCATACTTAGTACTTCCCCTATGGCACGTGGTAAATGATGGACGGGATCCTTTTCAGCAGCATTTTGGAGAAGTGATGATTATTTTTTCTTAAAGATATATATATATATATATATATATATATATATATATATATATATATATATATATATATGGTTCCCTATCAGAAGCCTGAAACACTATAAGCCTGAAAATCAAAATCCTGAAAACTATAGACTGAAAGTTCAAAATCCTGAAAGACCAAAATCCTGAAACTCAAAATCCTGAAAACACAAAATGGACATACTGACGTCATTGTGGCTTTGCTATTGTTAGCCCTGTGGTGTTGGGTCATGCGTTGGGTTCAGGTAAGTGTCTTGATTGGTTTTATGTTAGGGTTAGGGGCGGTTTAAGTGAGTTAGGGTTAGGGCGCAGGTTAGGCATGTATGCAATAGTGACAAATATTGTGGTTAGGGGCGGTTTAAGTGAGTTAGGGTTAGGGCACGGGTCAGGTGAGTGTGTGATAGTGACGGACCTTAGGGTTAGGGTTAGGGTCAGGGTCAGTTGGTAGATATTAGTGTCTTTATAGTGACATATTAGCATTATTTGTGTTTTCAGGATTTTGAGTTTCAGGATTTTGGTCTTTCAGGATTTTGAACTTTCAGTCTATAGTTTTCAGGATTTTGATTTTCAGGCTTATAGTGTTTCAGGCTTCTGATAGAGTACCATATATATATATATATATATATATATATATATATATATATATATATATATATATATATATATATATATATATATATATATATATAGGTTGGTACTAGGCTATCGGCCCTAGGGCCTATACAAGTCTAGCCATATCAATTCCCTGGCTATTTCTTCCCACACTATTTACTTCCTGGACCCCTGTTTAGCAGGGCGACTGACGTGATCCCCGAGGGAATAAACAGCCCTTGTAGGTCTTGAACCCAGGACCCTGTACACTATACTCACAGTAGTTAAACATTAAGCCATCATAGCAATAAATATCTCTCTCTCTCTCTCTCTCTATATATATATATATATATATATATATATATATATATATATATATATATCTATCTATATTATATATATATATATATATATATATATATATATGTATATTTTTTATATATATATATGTATATATATATATATATATATATATATATATATATATAGGCTGGCTTGACCTATGCAACAAAAACTGAAACATAAACATATGCACAGAGATTTCCATTTTAAGCAGGCTTGGGTGGTGTTTGTAACAATTTATCAATGTCAGGGTATTAGAAACCCGAAGTAAGCTGCATTCTGAATGCTAAGGAAATAGGAGTGTGTGTTTTGAGGGTAAGATAAAATGCAGATGTTAAAATCTTATGGCATTTTCATAGAGTTATTAGTGTAGTAAGTTCACCTCTGTGGAAAATGCACAATGGGTGATGCCGTAAAAGACCAAACACATTTCGACACCTATTCATTTATAATCTGTGTTTTTGCTCACACCCACTATTTGTAGAAACATATCATTTGATACATTTAGGCTTTATTCTTCTAACAACTCTGCTAATGGCTTAGAATATTGAACTATGAGATATTCCATTTGTTTAAATTAATTTCTGAAACTGTGGTATCATTGACTACTATGAATCACTAAAGTTTTACTTTTAAAATGTGATACCTATAGACCCTAACAGTTTCTACTAAAACAGTGCATGTGTGCGTGTGTGTGTGTGTGTGTGTGTGTGTGTGTGTGTGTGTGTGTGTGTGTGTGTGTGTGTGTGTGTGTGTGTGTGTGTGTGTGTGTGTGTGTGTGTGCGCGTGCGTGTGCGCGCACACACGCTCTTTGTGGTTGGTGGGTTCACAGTGTGATCTTCACAGGGCATGTAAATGATGTGATATAAAACAACAGAGACACAATACATGAGAATGTCATCTCATGAATCGACTTTCACAGCCATGACTTTTTTATCTTTGGACCCACAGCTGGGGCTGGGCAGAGAATATAAAAATAGCCAAAGTTCATACTGTGTACCTTGTCTGCGTTATCCACTTTTTTGTTTGCTTTGATATCTCAGTAAAAGCTGTGTGTGATCACAATAACATATCTACGTGCATTATACACATGCAGTGTGCTGTAAAACTCAAATTTGAATGATCTGCATTTTTTCTGTAATCAGAGACTGATTATGCCAAAAGATGTATTCATGGGGTGATGGGAAATACACAGTTTGCATTACAAGTGTAAATATCACTTTGTTAGTTTACTTGCTGTAAGTTTAGTGGAAGCAGTGGTCTTGACTTTTTTAAAATGCAGTTAGCTGATGTTCAGGCTAAGAGTGTTACTAAGGACCCAACACTACTTTGGGTTGACTGCTAAGAAGTTCATTGACTTGTTCACATGGAGTTCAGGGGTACCTTTTAGTACATGTCATTCCTGTCACCTGTTACTATCTATGTAAAGGTTAACCATTTCATAATGCCAACAATCAGGGACAGATTTTTAAATATTGCTGCTAGAACTTAGAAAGCTGATAGAACAATTTTTGTATTAGCATGCATTTTCTGTAGGATATGAAGTCTGAAACTCAAATGTCTGTCATTATATAGTGACTTCAGTCCTCAATGCTTTGCCAGAAAACCACTACCCCAGGATTTAATAAACTCTCTATAGGCACAGTGTAGAGCCTACATGGATTGTAACCATGTCCATGTGTACAGCTCCCTCTCGGCAGCACGCCATGCATATTAATCATGGTGCATTGCCGAGGGAGAACCGTGGAACATGGTTATTGAATCAATGTAGGGAGTGTAGTGCTAACTGTCCGCAGATGAGTTAATTGAATGAATTAACCATTTCAACTTTTAGCATTCAAGCACCTTACAAGTGTTACAAGCAAAAATTGTAAACAATTTTACGTTTCATTTTTTTTCCAATGAATAGCAGTTCAGCTTTCATAATTTCATTCTTTATACTGTAGTATAAAAACAGAAATAAAGTTTGGAAAAATATCTAATCAGAATAATTTCTGCACACAAGGATGCCTTTAGGCTATGGGAAGTAACCCTTTATTACATGTCAGGGTGAGACGTACAATTAGTTGGTACTGTTTAGAGCACCATACTCCCCATTTTGCATTGTTTTTATAAAAGAAAACAAGGGTAATATTGTTACTTATGTAAATACTTACTGTAAGTGGAGAAAAATGCTGACACCCCAGCCTATAAACTAGTTGGACTTGATATAGGCGTACACCTGCCCGTTTAAAAGCCGAGCTCACATTTTTCTGTGCAGATGCACATGACAAATGTTGATTGTGTCTTGGTTTTTAGCTTGTTTCTGCATTACTAGTACAGTTTATTTTTTCAGATTTATAACCAGAGCTGAAACATCTTTTAGAAAACTATTTTTTGACATTTTCTTTCTTATGTTTCTGGCCTCACGGTTACTCTTATTCATAATAAGAGTACACTAAAATGTGCAAGAAACACTATACTGCTAGCTCAACCAGACCTAGACTGCCAGTTCAATCACAGATCCCTTGTTCCTCACAGCCTTCAAAATCCTACCTGCAATCTGGAAGTCTAGTCTGGGCTGAAGTGATGTAGACATGTTTTAGTTAACTCTGTTCTGTCCCTCCTGCCAAAATTAAATTACAAATCTTTTCTTCAGCATCTATGGTTCATCAGAAGGTCATATGGAAAGATATTAAAGATAAGAAACACATTGATTTTGTCTGACTGCAATTTCTCTGCTTAAACTAGGAAGACAAATGCGGCTTTTACTCTAACAGTAAAACTTTGCAGTCAACAGAAAGAGAAACCATGTGTTTCCATCTAGTACAGTTAAAAGTCAGTCTGTCTGGAGGTCCAACCATGATTTTTAAGCTGTAAGACTCAGAGAGGAATTTCATACAGGTTTAGAACTAATAGGGACACTTCCAAGGTTTGCAGAAGTCAGGCCCGCTTTCTCTCTCCTAACGCAATGGGCAAAATGGAGAATTTTCTTTTCATTAGGAAAGCAATACATTAAGGGCATAAAGCAATCTTGGCAGGAGATTATAAGAGTACAACTGGAATTACAAGGATGACATTACTGGGCTTCAGTGTTTAATAAGTTGCTGGTTTAGTAAGTTAGCCTAGTTTTGATTTATTGTGGAGGTTGTATCTATTAGCACACACTTCTTGGCCACAAGATTCACTTAGGAATGCAAGATAATGGCATGATGATTGAATGTGGTCTGTGCTTTGTGGCCCAGAGGTACAGGGTTTGATACCCACAGCCTCTACTGGCTAAGTGTGTGACTCTGAGCAAGTCACTTAACCAGACACTGCCCCTGGGCTGAGTATGAAACACGTCTATGGAGATCATTGCTCTACCCTGGAAAGCAAACAGAAATAAACAAGCGGTTGGCAGCTGTTTAAGATTTGTTGCAGAGTTAATAACATAAGCTGCTTGATCTGACTTGGTTTATAAATGTTTATGATACATAATGCCAGCTGTTGGAATTTTCAGCATATAAAGGCTTAATGTGGAAGTTGGCAATGTTCATGTTTTTCAATAAATTTATACAATAATGCATATAAAAGAATTTACTGGCATCGGTCTTGATCTGAAGAATCTACAGCTCTTGAAAACAGTTTAGCAAGTGAAAGTGTTCATCCTTCATTTTAGTGGCTCAGTAGCATTTCCTGTTTCCTGGCTGGCCACAGCGGTGCAGCAGTTAGCCTTGTCGCCTCACAGCAAGAAGTTCTCCGGTTTAATTCTCACTCTGGGGCCATATTTTGGTTGTCTGTTCTTCAGTTTGGGTTTGAAAGTTAATATCCCATAATTCCATTCAGAGTGAGTGGGGTTACATAATTATGTACGGAAATGTTATGCTAATCATCGCACAGATTTGTATGTATTTTTCATGGGCCTTTGTCCAGATTTTTGATGTTTCCAGGTTGAGAGGTATGCATAACCCCATCAGCAGTTGAAGCAGTTACTGACATGACCCCCCAGGATACCCTTAAGATCAATTCCAGCCACAGCTTTCTTGGAGAACAAGTCTAGGGGAGGAAGGATGAGCAAGCAGACCCAGCAAATGGGTGGGGCACTGGGAAGGATGCAGCCGTAAGGGGAGGGGGAAAAGAGCTTACTGAGGAAGTTTGGCAGCTGGCACTTAGAACCCATGTTAGTAGTATTTTTAATTTTGGAAAGTACCACAAAGAATTGATCCAAGTTGATCTCAGAAATGCAGTATGTGAGGGAATGGATGGGACAAAGGCCAAAGTGGGCATACTGAAGTTATAAGTGAATGTGTCTGCAGTAATATTAGCAATATCCTTGGGCTCAGAGAATGACGTCCCACCAGACATAAGTGCAGTACAGAATTGTTGGTTGTTTGTAACCAACTTTCATGAAAAAAATCAAAAAGGCAAGCCAACTCCACTGGCTGATGAAAAATCAAATGCACACACTAAACAACCACCAACAAGGATAGATTTCATAAATGACTAGTTTTTATGTCAGCAGATCCATTAGGAGCCTTGGCAGATATATTTATGAAAATACTTCACGTATAAAAAATAAAGATAAGAATAATGCATTATTTAAGCATTCAAGTGTTTGCACAGACATCAGGAAATTTACTTTTAACGTTATTAATGAAGTTGTAATGGATGATCGGGGTATTTTAACAATTTATTGGACGTGAAAGTGTTACATTGGCAGCTGTGGCTTGCAGTGAACAAGCCTCTGGGTTTAAGTAATTTCACAAAGATTAAATGAGTTTTAAAACAAATGGAATATGTATAAAGTTTGTAAAATGAAATGCTTTTTATGCTTTGTGTTTTGTAATAGTTTTGATTTCGGAGACTCTTAATTTGTATTTATGTCAGCTATCAGTCCTGTGATATGTTTTCTGCTTAAAAGAGTTGTTTTGTCTTAATGTTTTATAATGAAAAATCTAGTTACTTAGTGGAATGAAATTGCTTAAGTCATTTATTAAATCTGTCCCTTGGTGGAGGCTATTTAAAGTGCAACTTTCATGAACAAGTAACTTCCATGAGCCTGAGAGAGTGCTGCAAATTTGTGAGGCTGGGGACACACTTCCAAGCATCTTCTATCATGCACAAACATTTGAGAGTGTAGGTTTGAACTGCTTTTGGTATCGCACCTACACCTGTATATGAATGATGTTTTGTCCTTTTCTTCTTTTAGCACATGTGGAGTGGAAGGCCCACGTTGATTTCTGCAGGATATAACTGTGAACTGTAGCATAGTGTTTTAGTTGTGTATTACCTATTGGCTTGTACTGTATAACTTAAACCACTTGTAAAACACCTTCACTTATGGCACCCTTTTTATTGTGCCTTCCTTCTGCAGGTCATGATGATGTCAACAAACCTCAGGTGGCTGCAGTTGTGGTCGGTAAAATGGCTGTGAGTGCCTCACTGTTGGGTGGTTCAGAATAATCCTGTAGTCATTCAGCTGTCTGTATAGTTAGAGGCAAAGGTTTAGAGTGCAATGACCAGCTGAGTAGCTATTGCTATGCCCCTCCAGGAGTGTGTTGCAGAAGCACGTCCCTGGCAGGCACCTATCAGCAGGCCACCAGAAGAGGGTGTGTCCACAGCCACCAGAATAGGGTGTGTCCACAGCCACCAGTAGAGAGTGTGTCCACAGCCACCAGTGATTCTAACCTGTAACAGCAGTATGATGCGTAATACTGATAGATCTCTGGGGTTGTTGGCAGGCAGCATAGTATGTGTAGCTCTGGCTCTCCCAAATCATGTGTACCCTCATCCTGTGGTGCCTCGGCCATATGTGGTTTGAACTTGTAATATGTTTGATCTATTGAAGTAGACCCATGGTGATTGTATGATGTATGAGAAAGATGCATTATTTGATTCTTTAGTGAAGCTGGATGCTGGTAATAGGTGAATGTAATGGTTGTTGTATTTGTTGCCTTAGGGCAATGAAATGACTCATTTGCATATATATATATATATATATATATATATATATATATATATATCTATATATATATATAGATATTTTTAGACATAACACATAAGGGAGTGATGACAGATTTTGGTATGTACGTGATAGTTGAACTAGTGCCTTAAGCGGCGCCTTGGATTTGGACATTGAATGGATTAATTACTTACATTCTTTCACTAGATAATATAACGATATTAGACCCGTTGCTTTAGGAAGGTAGAAAAATCTTTTCATTCTTAGCAATGAGTTTGTGATTGTGTTAAACCAATGCATAGTTGATAGCTATATGTATATGTATATGGAAACTAGAAGATGCTGTGTTGCTTTAAAATGTTTCATAATCATGTAGAAACGTCATCATGCTCATTGTAAGCATTTGAATCTGTAGTTGGTAGTGTTGGGATGATTATGAGCACCTGTGGACATGTTTTAAATAGTGAGTATTTTCTGAAATGGATTTTATTGTCGTTTGTTTATGGTCTGAAGAAGCCACTTAGTGGTGAAAGGGCTGACCATGTTAAAACTATTTGTTCGATTTTTACATCAAATAGTCGTCTTTACACAGTAGAGTTGTTTACGTATGAGTGAAGAGTCCGTGCTTCGCTCCACTGGGACAGTCTTTACTTTTGGAATACTTAATATTGTGTTACACAGTGGACCGTTTATCCATTGGTGATTTGTGTTATATTTAAAACTCTGTTACAGTTAGTCATCCCTCCTACTTTTCAGGTCTGCAGTTGCAACTGGTTGCCACTTAATATACGAACAAAAAGAACATTGTAATCAGTGATGAAGACTCAAAAAAATACTTGAACAGACATTAGAAATATTGCAGTGCCCCAAATGCAGTTCAGTGACTTTCATAGCCCCCAAAATCTTACTATTGGCTTATTCCTGCTGTTGCATTGGGTGGTACTGCTTTACTCACCAACACGCAGTAACCGATGTAGCAATATTACCCACACCAATGGCATCAGTGATAACAAGAACTTATGACATGATGACTGATTGTGTCAGAGGTGAATTCAATTCTTAGAAATCTCAACAAAAAATATATATCCACAGGCTCCAGACAAACGCTGCGCTCAGTAAAACCATGAACTCAACAAGCAGCAAAAAGTCAAATGAACTGCTGGCTCCAGGGTCACTTCAAAAAGAACTATTTTAATTATGTTGTTATGATGTAATGTTGCATATATAAAGGGATTTTTGTCTTATGACTTTAAACGTCTGAAGAAGCAGTTAGATTAACAGTGAAAGTGCTTACATCTGTTTGTTCAATAAAATTGTTCTTTTTGAACTGACCCATTGGATCATTCGACTTTTTGGCTGCTTGTTGAGTCTTAGAAATCTCAATTTAATTAAGCCTGTCAGGGTTCTAGGGTGCCTGCATATTTAAAGTGTAAAATTGGCATTTCCTGGCAAATACAGGACAGCTAAGAGATATAGCTGTTTACCTGTCACACAGACTTACAGTGTCAAATAATTACTAGCAGCAGATACCTGTATGTGCCATGAACAGACATTCTAAACAACAGTATGTCTGTACATGGACAGACATTCTAACAACAGTACGTCTATACATGAACAGACATTCTAAACAACAGTATGTCTGTACATGGACAGACATTCTAAACAACAGTACATCTATACATGGAAAGACGATCTAAACAACAGTACGTCTATACATGAACAGACATTCTAAACAACAGTATGTCTGTACATGGACAGACATTCTAAACAACAGTACATCTATACATGGACAGACATTCTAAACAACAGTACATCTATACATGGACAGACATTCTAAACAACAGTACATCTATACATGGACAGACATTCTAAACAACAGTACATCTATACATGGACAGACATTCTAAACAACAGTACATCTATACATGGACAGACATTCTAAACAACAGTACATGGACAGACATTCTATACATGAACAGACATTCTAAACAACAGTACATCTATACATGGACAGACATTCTAAACAACAGTACATCTATACATGGACAGACATTCTAAACAACAGTACATCTATACATGGACAGACATTCTAAACAACAGTACATCTATACATGGACAGACATTCTAAACAACAGTACATCTATACATGGACAGACATTCTAAACAACAGTACATCTATACATGGACAGACATTCTAAACAACAGTACATCTATACATGGAAAGACGTTCTAAACAACAGTACGTCTATACATGAACAGACATTCTAAACAACAGTACATCTATACATGGAAAGACATTCTAAACAACAGTACATCTATACATGGACAGACATTCTAAACAACAGTACATCTATACATGGACAGACATTCTAAACAACAGTACATCTATACATGGACAGACATTCTAAACAACAGTACGTCTATACATGGACAGACATTCTAAACAACAGTACGTCTATACATGGACAGACATTCTAAACAACAGTACATCTATACATGGACAGACATTCTAAACAACAGTACGTCTATACATGGACAGACATTCTAAACAACAGTACATCTATACATGGACAGACATTCTAAACAACAGTACATCTATACATGGACAGACATTCTAAACAACAGTACATCTATACATGGACAGACATTCTAAACAACAGTACGTCTATACATGGACAGACATTCTAAACAACAGTACGTCTATACATGGACAGACATTCTAAACAACAGTACGTCTATACATGGACAGACATTCTAAACAACAGTACGTCTATACATGGACAGACATTCTAAACAACAGTACATCTATACATGGACAGACATTCTAAACAACAGTACGTCTATACATGGACAGACATTCTAAACAACAGTACATCTATACATGGACAGACATTCTAAACAACAGTACGTCTATACATGGACAGACATTCTAAACAACAGTATGTCTATACATGGACAGACATTCTAAACAACAGTACGTCTATACATGGAAAGACGTTCTAAACAACAGTACGTCTATATATGGACAGACATTCTAACAACAGTACGTCTATACATGGACAGACATTCTAAACAGGGCATCTATACATGGACAGGCATTCTAACAACAGGACGTCTATACATGGACAGACATTCTAAAAAACAGTACGCCTATACATGGACAGACATTCTAAGCAACAGTACATCTATACATGAACAGACATTATAAACAACAGTACGTCTATACATGGACAGACATTCTAAACAACAGTACGTCCATACATGGACAAACATTCTAAACAACAGTACATCTATACATGGACAGACATTCTAAACAACAGTACGTCTATACATGGACAGACATTCTAAACAACAGTACTTCTATACATGGACAGGCTTTCTAAACAACAGTACATCTATACATAGACAGGCTTTTGGAACTACAGTACATCTATACATGGACAGACATTCTAACAACAATACGTCTGTGCATGGACTGACATTGTAAACAACATCAATACATGGACAGACATTCTAAACAACAATATGTCTATACATGAACAGACATTCTAAATAACAGTATGTCTGTACATGGACAGACATTCTAAACAACAGCACATCTATACATGGACAGGCTTTCTAAACAACAGTACATGGATAGACGTTCTAAACAACAGTACATCTATACATGGATAGAAATTCTAAACAATGTCTATAGGTTCATAGGTTCATAGGTTCATACTAGGCTATCTGCCCAAGGGCATTTATAAGCCTAGCCCATAGTTATGTGGCTTTCGCCACCCCTTTAGTTTGAATAAAAACTATGCCTATTATTTTGCTGTGCCTCTGTCAAGCAGTGACACTGAAGTAATCCCTGGGGTATATCTGCGATCTCCCATCCATTGGTCAAGATTCCTCTTGAACAAGGTCAGCAAGGTGCTCTGCCTCACATGTACTGGGATTTTGTTCCACAGCATAGGGAGTCTCTGGGTGATGAATCTGTCCCTCCAGCACATTCTATTTATAACTGTGTCAAGGTTTAAGTCTCCCGCCCTTGTGGTTCTGAGGGATCTAGATTTTTTGAGGTGAAGCATATTCAACAAATCTGGGTTTGACATGGCCTTATATGTCAGGCACAGGTCACCTCTGAGCAAGCGGTATGAGACTGAATAGAGCTGGAGTTCTTTCAGTCGGGCAGCATAAGACATATTTTTGAGACCCTTTATCCTTTTGGTGAGGAACTTTTGGGGCCTTTCAAGCTGCAGCAGGTGTCGGGTCAGATACATTCTGAATGGGGCATTGTACTCAATCATAGGTCTAATGAGAGATGAGTACAGGGGGACAATGACCTCCCTTGATCTGGATGTGAATCCCTTCGTGATCAGCTGGGCAATATAGAAGGTTTTCCTAACTACTTTAGCAACATGAGTGTCAAACGAAAGGCTACTGTCAACCTGGGTCCCCAGATCCCTGATGACTTCTTCTGTGCTCAGTGGATTGCCACCTATATGGTAGCTAGGGGTAGCCTTGTTTTTCCCGAAGGGTATGACTATGCATTTCTTGGCGTTTAACTTTAGGCCATGGCTCTGGCACCAGTTTTCCATTTCTGTGAGGCCCTTCTGAAGGATATCTGTGTCAGATGTGTTTTCGATTATGGCGCCCAGTTTGCAGTCATCTGCAAACTTTGTCAGCCATAACCCTCCTGTGTTTGCCTGTACTTCAGAAAAGTAGATGCCGAACAAGAGTGGACCCAGGACTGAGCCCTGTGGGACACCACTTGTGACAGGCTTTGAGTCTGACATGGCTCCAGCAACTCTGACCCTGTGGGGTCTGTCACTTAGCCAGTTTGCAACCCATCTTGTGATGTATGGGTTTACATTCAAGCTGATGAGTTTTTCAATGATACCTGAGTGGGGTATTGTGTCAAAGGCCTTTGCCAGGTCGAGGTAGGCTGTATGGACTGCCTTTCCCTCATCAATGGCCTTGGTGACTGTCTCGAAAAAGTCAACCAAGTTTAAGAGGCACAATCTGCCTTTGACAAAGCCAAACTGGGTTGGATCCAAAGTCTGCAAGTTCCCTATGTCTTTATTTATGAACTATATGAATATACATGGACAGACATTCTAAACAACAGTACATCTATACATGGACAGGCTTTCTAAACAACAGTATGTCTATACATGGACACATTCTAACAACAGTGTGTCCATACATGGACTGACATTCTAAACAATGTCTATACATGGACAGACATTCTAAACAACAGTATGTCTGTATATGTACTGACATTCTAAACAACAGTATGTCTATACATGGACAGACATTCTAAACAACAGTATGTCTATACATGGACCGACATTCTAAACTACAGTATGTCTGTACATGGACAGACATTCTAAACTACAGTATGTCTGTACATGGACAGACATTCTAAACTACAGTATATCTATACATGGACAGACATTCTAAACAACAGTACGTCTATACATGGAAAGACATTCTAAACAGTACATCTATACATGGATAGGCTTTCTAAACAACAGTTTGTCTACACATGGACAGACATTCTAAAAAACAGTACGCCTATACATGGAAAGACATTCTAAACTACAGTATGTCTGTACATGGAGAGACATTCTAAACACTACATCTATACATGGAAAGGCTTTTTAAACAACAGTATGTCTATACATGGACACATTCAAACAACAGTATGTCCATACATGGACTGACATTCTAAACAATGTCTATACATGGACAGACATTCTAAACAACAGTATGTCTATACATGGACACATTCTAAACAACAGCATGTCTATACATAGACAAACATTCTAAACAACAGTACATCTATACATGGATAGACGCTCTAAACAACAGTACGTCCATACATGGATAGACATTCTAAACAACGTCTATACATGGACAGACATTCTAAACAACAGTACATCTATACATGTGCAGACATTCTAACAACAATATGTCTGTACATGGACAGATATTCGAACAGCAGTACGTCTATATGTGGACAGACATTCTAAACAACTGTACGTCTATACATGGACAGATATTCTAACAACAGTACATCTATACATGGACAGACATTCTAAACAGGACGTCTATACATGGACAGGCATTCTAGCAACAGGATGTCTATACATGGACAGACATTCTAAACAACAGTACGTCTATACATGGACAGACATTCTAAACAACAGTACATCTATACGAAAATAGTATCAAAGATTTTACAGTTTATATCTACAATGTCTAAAACAATTATACCAAAAGATTGCCAAATTCCAGTAACAATGGCCACACAATACAACATGCACTCTCCAAAGCTAAGAATACAGCATCCATGGGACCAGATGACATCCCAGGCTGTGTACTACATGAACTTTAAACTAACTGGCACCTCACCTAAGTGTCATGTTTAATCATAGCCTCACTTCAGGCTTCATGCCCACTGAGTGGCGCACAGCTACAGTTATCCCACTCCACAAGGGGAGGTCCACTTTGGATCACGGGAACTACCACCCCATCAGTCTGATGAGCCTGATCTGCAAGGCCATGGAATGTATTATCATGGAACTTATAAACAAAGACATTGACAACCTTCAAACACTGTACCCCACTCAGTTTGGTTTTCTGAAGGGCCGCTCTTGTCTCCTGAACCTGATTGACTTTTTTGAATCAGTCTCCAGAGCCGTGGACAAGGGTAAGGTGGTCCTCACAGCCTATCTGGACCTCGCCACAGCCTTTGACACCATCCCCCACTGTGGAATCATAGATAAACTTATTAAGCTGGGCATAAATCCCTACATCACTCTATGGGTTGCCAACTGGCTTACTGACAGAACCCATACTGTAAAAGTAGCCCGACTCCAAATCCAACTCCAGACAAGTGACAAGTGGAGTACCTCAGGGTTCAGTCCTGGGACCGCACTTGTTTGGCATCTACTTCTCTGAAGTACAGGCCAATACTAAGGGACTCTGGCTAACAAAGTTCGCATATGACTGCAAACTGGGAGCCATTATTGAATCCCCAAATTATGTGGATATTCTACAAAAGGGCCTCACAGAAACAGATGCTTGGTACCAGAGCCATGGGCTCAAGCTCAATGCCAAGAAATGTATACTTATCCCCTTTGGGAAAAAATGTATCCATGAATTATCACATAGGTGGCAGTATGCTAAACACCGAAAGTGTGATAAGAGACTTAGGGACACCGGTGGAGAGTGGTCTCACCTTAGATAACCACATTACTACGACAGTCAGGAAATCCTTCTATGTGGCACACCTCATCACTAAGGGCATTTCATCCAGAAAAAAGGAGGTCATTCTCCCACTGCACTCATCCCTCATTAGACCCATTATAGAATACAATGCCCCATTTGGTATGTACCTCTCAAGACATCTGCAACAACTGGAAAGGCCGCAGAAATACCCCACTAAAAGAATCACAGGCTTAAAGCAGATGCCCTATGCTGACCGTCTAAAAAAACTCCACCTAGACTCTGTCGCATATTGTCTACTCAGAGGTGATCTCTGCTTAACATACAAGGCCATGTCAAACCCAGAGCTGCTGGACATGCTACACTTAAAGAAATCCCAATCCCTCAGAGCTGCACGCTCCAGGGATTTAAACTTTGTCATCACAATGAATAAAACATGCTGGAGGGATAGGTTCCTGACCCAGAGACTCCCCAGACTCTGGAATAAACTTCCCATTCATGTCAAGCAGAGTGCCTCTTTGGCCCTCTTCAAAAGGAACCTTGATGTTTGGATGGGAGATAGGAAATTCACCCCGGGGATCACATCAGTCACCCTGCTAGACAGAGGTCCAGGGAAGTAAATACTGTGGAAAGAAATAGCCAGGGAATTGTTATGGCTAGACTTGTATAGGCCCTAGGGCCGATAGCCTAGTACCAACCTATGAACCTATGGACCTATAATTTCAGTGGCTGATAGAGGCACAGTGCATTACATTACAAGGCAGAGAAAACTAACGCAGTTTTAGATCTTCTGCGTTTGTCATTACTGAGCACACTTTTCGGTCTATCTTAATGCTCAGATTGAATTTCTATGAATTATCTGAAATCCTGCCTGCCAAAACCAAACTTCATCACATTGTTACACTGGAGAGTTGCAGACTTCATTTATAATGTTTGGGACACTGTTTTTATCGCTGCTTTTTGGATTAGTTGTAGTAATAATGTCAGCATGATGGAATTACTGTTTTACATTGTTACAGTTTTTATTTATTGATAAAATCTTTATACCCAGTAACAGCATCATATGTTTTTGGTTAGCAGTAACTGCTTTAGCAAATCAAAGCATATTTATAGCCTGTATTTGGTAGTTATTCTGTTTTGTATTGTTTCAGTGACAGACTGATGTGAGCTGCTTAAAAAATAAACACTAATAAACTTGTCCTTAAACTTGGTCTAGAGTGTCTTTCTGAAAAGGAATGTCAGTATGATTTGGAGAGAGGGAAACTCTCTCTATAGCAATAAATTAAGAGTGGGGATTGGTTTGTTGTAAGTTTAATAACTGCAAAGTCTGAAAAGACTGAACCTGCATTGTTATTTGAGTGTGGATTCTGGGTGAGGCGCATGCTTACAAAGTGCAATTTATACCATTCATTACTATATTAATAGACTGGCACATGTACAATTAAATTACTTCAGTTTATGGCATTACAAGGGCTTGTATGACAGACAGTGATGTATCCCAGTTGAGATGAGAAAAGTCAGGCTTTAGTGACAGATTGTGGTACTGTTTGAGCTTAGATAATCCTGACAACTTTAGATTCATAAAGATGCTGACTACATAAATCAGGCTGAGAAGTAAGAATAGTTTCACAGATGTGATCTTTATGAAATTAGTCATGAAATGTTCTGATTAAAGTAACAGTCTGGACATTCACATCAAAATTTGGATCCCAATGAATGGTGATTTCAAAAATGGTTTGGAATCACCTACCTAGAACTGGTGTCTTATTCTCAGATGGTGAGTGAAAAGGTGAGTTGTCTAGCAAGATATATGTTTGTGAAGGAAAGGTTGTTTTTGGTTGTAGTCTTATTGAAGAGAAAGACTAGTCATCCAGATATTTATGAACTTATGTAAAGCTATAATGAATCTTACCTGAGACACCAGCTGTATGTGGATCATAACATTATATAATATAGTCATCAGCATATCGTATGAGTTTACCTGTATGGCAGAAGGATGAAGTGTTATCAGTTATGATATTGAGCAAGGGAAAAGGAAAAAATTCCTGTGACAGTCCAGTGGGCAACGTTAGTGTAAAGGTATTTACTTATTTGTGTTTAACAAGGAAACACCAGAAGGTTATTAAACCAAAACATAATCTGGGACCTTCCCATATAACAGCAAGCAGAAATGGATCCAGGACTAGGCAACAAAGGCAGTTGCTAAGGGCCCACTGGCTGGAAGGGGGGTCCACTAATAGCGAATTTTTTTTTTTTAATTTAATAAAAATACATATTTTTTCAAGGGCATACTTCTTTAAGAACACCCTTTGCATCCATTCACACACACACATGCACACCTGTTGCATCTGTATGACCTGTTTACACCTTCAACTTTTGCTTCTGTGCGACTTGTTGTTTACATCTTCATCTCCTGCATATGGGGAATTTGAATACTAGTTTGGACTGCAGAGCATGGACGGAAAAGTAAGAGGTGTGTGTGTGTGTGTGTGTGTGTGTGTGTGTGTGTGTGTGTGTGTGTGTGTGTGTGTGTGCAGGTCTACTTTGTATTACTGAATTCTCACTTACCCGAAAATTACATTCATGAGATGACAATTACCGAAGTTGTACTCCAGAAAACTAACCACTTGGCCACCAAAAAAAAAAACAAAGCAAATCAAACCCAACCCCCCCCCCAACTAAATATACCACTCCAAGATCACACTATAGTGGGGGAAGGGCAAGGTTACCATGGTGAATACTTGTTGTCCCTTACCCAGAAATTTCAGTCAAGGTGCATGCTGTCAGTAGGCATAAAGGTGCTTCATGCCCCTGCCAATGTCCCAGGAATGAGACTGTCTGTTATGCCCTAATCCTACCCCTTGGTTGGGGCAACACTGGATCTGCATCACTACAGAGTCTCATAATGCCTTCCTCAGAGGGGTGCATGACACCACACAGCAGGTATGAAAGTTACCACCCACTTGTGGCCAAATAGCCTCCAAGCCCTATATTTGCATCCCACCTCCTACTTCAAGAGGTCCTCTGCACTACATAGCTTTTTTTACACCTTACTCTAACCCCCAGGACGATCATGTCCAGAGTCTTCTGCAGTTCTGTAACTAAGGTGGGGTGAAGAAGGTGGTTGTCTCAGTCACAAAGCTGTTAAGAGATACAAACAGTAGTTGCCAGTGGAGTGCAATACAATACCAATATTCATTTAAGAACCTGCAGGTGATAACATGGCTTCTTTAATGAATGATGATGCTATATTTGATGTCATAGGAGGCCAATGCATTAGTAAGGTCCTTGAGTAGACCTTTCTTAGGTCTGCAATTTGAGTTGTGTGGATTCTAGTCTGGGGAGCTGTTGGCTCACTTCCAAATGACATAACTATGGCTCAGCATCTTTGCCATCAAAATTAGCCAGAATAAACAGTGACAGAAGGTGTCACACTGCCAGCCAGCTATATGGAATTTTGTAAATAATTATATGTCACTTGTGAATATTAGTATGATTTATATAGAAGTGTGACAGAAGGAGATACTGCCAGCCCAGCTATCTGGAAATTTGTAAGTGGTTGTGTGTCATTTGTGAATATCAACATGTATGTCATATTGTACAGACATGTGCTGAAGAGAGGTTTTGTAAAATACTGAGCAGAGGTGTATATACACTATTGTAGCTGTTCAGATATATAGGTGTATATACACTATTGTAGCTGTTCAGATATATATATTTTAACAGGGGATACAAACACAGGAGATTAACTTTCAATACTTGAGAATAGTTGAGACTGAAGCACTTTATTGATGGTACATAATAAATTTTATCTCTCTGTTTCAGTGCAGTAGCAGACAATGTCTAGAACTAGAGTACATTCTGCATTGTTCTGCAAGTGTTTTATTGTTTTATGTCTTCCTAGTAGCTGCAAACATCTGAAGGGTATGTGTTTTCACAGAGAGATGCTAAATTTTGTTAGTTTCTAACAATGTAGGTTTAGCTTGGGAACTGAAGTCAGGTGACAAAAGGTGATGTCATCCAAGCTAACCCAGCAGTAATATTTGATATTAATTTAAGAACTCTCTGAGAGAAAGAGATAGTGCATTTTGTATCTTGTCTTGGACCTAGAAACATCCACTCACCACTTCTGCCAGTGTGTTGTTCTGTAAGTAAGTTTTTAGGGCATAATAACTCTTTTAGATTCAGAAAGTATAGCTTAGATGTTTTCTTGATTTATTTGAGACTGTCCTGCAATGTTGTTTTAAATATTTATTGTGATTTTGAACTCTGATGTGATTGATTACTTACTGAGTATTGTCTTGTTCTTTTATTATTCATTATTAAATATACTTAAACCTTTCAATTGTGGCTGGTCTGTCTAGAGGTATTTAAGTTCTTAGAGTACTTGCATATCTGTTTGGTTATACTGTACAGGCCATTCCTAATAGCCTTGGTCTTCGTCAAACTACCATTAACAGTAACATTACATCGTCAAACTACACTAACAGTAACATTACACAGTAGGATTGGCTACCCATTGCTAAGGGCCTTAAAGTAGCTGATAAAATGTGGCTGTGGCAGTTGGAACTACCTCATAATCTGGGCAGAAGGGGGCATAGCTAGTAAACCTGTTCCAGCCTTCCTCAGATCTGTGTGTCTGTGTGTCTCTATATAAATCAAACCTCAAAGTGTGTGTGTGTGCTTCAGCTACTTGGGCAAGGGCACAAAGCACAGGTTGGACCGACAGGGTGCTGGAGGGTTTGGCTTGGCCACTCACCTGAGATCTCAATCTATAGCTGTGCCAGTGAGGAGTCTTATTAGGGATCTGGAGAAAGAGAGAGAAACCAGCCCCAGACTGACTGTGGACTCTGTGTACTCTTAAGGGAAATTTCACTGACATCCTCTCAGTGTGTACGCTCCCCACTGTTGCCAGTGTTGAGGACTGAGACTCCTTCATCACAGAAGGCAAAACATCACCCTGCTGCATTTATAAATACATGTGGCAGAATGAGGTGTCTTAACAGCTTTTAAAAGCCATTTTACCTTCTGCCAGAGGGTACATTTCTGGATGCTTTATGTTTCAACTGTCTCAGATTTTGCAGAAGGTTCCTGATTTTGCCTCATATTTGTTGGCCATTCCTCAAAGAATCTTCTGAATTTCTGATAAATCACCAAAGATTATAGTCAGTCAGTAATGCGACTTTTTAGAGTTTCATATTCTTATTGTACAGAAAACGCAGGCAGGTACAAAACCTGCTCTGTTAATTCTTTACGTGAGTTAGTGCAATAGTTAAAATTTTACCTAATTTTGATCCTTTGTCCCCCCATAACTTTTATATTTGTTCAAAATTCTTAAGTAAAGAAGTTAAGAGGTATACTGCTATCTGACAGTATTAAATGCTTTACCACCTTTCAAAGCCGAGAAGACACTTTGAGTAGTCAAAATATCAATCCTGCTAATTGCCATCATTTTCAAACCGAACATAATGGGCATTTTGGTCACCACAATGATTTAGTTGACCACTGCTGTTTTACTTCCATGAAGCTATACAATTTAATATAACAGATCACAATGCCTGAAGAGCTGGGCCTCAGTAGTGTCACTTATGGTTATGCTTTACACAGTGGTCCTAAGCTGACTGTGTGCATCAAGTTACTAATACTGCTATTGGGTTTTCTGCTTTTACTCAGTAACTGTTTGAATTGTGCAGGGTTTAAACTTACACTTCTGAAATCATCTTCACTTCTGCAATTGCGCTGAAGTACAAGGTTAATTTCTGGATGCCAGGTGTTTGACTATTTACTGTTAAATATAAGTGATAAAATGACGCAAAAGGCAAACCTAAGGTTATTTCCTACCAGTGGCTAATAAATCCACCCTGCACAAGTGTTACTTTTCAGAGGCAGCCCAGGAGCAGTACTGGCTATGTGATTTGGTCAGACTCCCATGTAATAGGCAAATGGATGTTAGGGAATCAAACCCTGTACCATAGGAAACAGCTTATTAACAGCTTTTACTCTTAAACAGCTGTGCTGCCAGACAGCTTTGCTGTTTATTAATGAATGGGATAGGCAATTCAGCTTTCTTTAGGTTTCACATTTCAGCTGTAGGACTCCGAACTGTGGACTTTGTGATTTATCAAACTCATTTTCACATCATTTTTCATGTCCTCCCACAACAAACTATAATGAATGAGCCAAGTATGTTGTACATATCCATGGTCACTGCAGTGTAATGCATGAGTTTGACTTACAGATTTTTCCATGATCATTTGTGTCTGGAGTCACCTCAGTGGAAATATTCACACACTTCATCTCTTGCTTTGGCAAGGTGTATCTAGAGTTTCAGACATGTCAATGTCTGCAGAGAATCATTTGAAATTCTAAACTGCATGTTTTTATTTGTAAAATGAGGTAAATATAGTACTATTTGGACAGAACCATTGCAGAGTAGACAGTTAACTCATTATATATTAAAGCCACTGTTTGTTTTGTAGTTGACAAATATTTGCTTGTGATGCCTAAAGTTTAGTAATTTCATTTTCCTGAAATAATAGAGATACGAGAGTTCATGAAGACAGACATTGAGTACAGATATATATTGATATATACTTCACCTGGGCTTTTCCTCCTTAGGTAGTGATCCAAATAAAAATAACAGATTCCTCAGGGATTTGTCATGTTCATGCTCACTGCTCCAGCAACGCTCATCTTACTGTTACCACTACAACAGTAATTGTGGACTTTAGGGCAATTCACACAACTACTTCACAACTGATTGCTTGTGCTAGTGCTTTGTGGAGTCCAACCATCCCATGCTACAACTACCAGCCACCTGGCCATATCCACTTAAATTTCCACTATTTTTTACACAATTTCTTCGCACCTACTTTACCTATATCCCCCAGAGTTGAGAATGGCCATGCTACATCCATTACCTGATTTCCTAAGCAGCCACCCAATGCTTTGTTGATGCTGTCCTGTCGTTCTGATTCCATTCAATTATTTCTATCATTTTCTATCACACACACTCACTCACTCACTACAAACAACATAATCTTCAGGCAAGTACAACCCCCCCCCCACCCCATCCTCATCAAGTATCTTTTTACAGCACGCTGGCCCTGTGTCAAGATCTATAACCCTGACACCAGGGTTAGGGGTTCAATGATAACTTAGAGTTTACATTTTGTTTCTTGTGTCTCTCACTTTTCCTCAGGTATTTCTGTTCCCGTCAGCATCCTAAAACATGCTCATTAAATGGCTACTCAAAATTATCCATATAGAGGCTTATAATTGGGTCTACAATTAGAAGTCGATTATATATTCAAGACAAGGATGCTACGAATTTTACCCCAAGAGTGAAGCTTGAGAAGTGAATCCTGACATCCATGTCTCTGTGTTGCAGCAAATAAAATAAACTGTTCTACTCTTACGTTATACAGACACTGGTACAATGGTGTTATTAATTTAAGTTGTGGATTTGCTGACTCACTAAAGAATCCTGGCTTCACCTGCAGCATCTGTGATTCTGCTGTGATCGGCAGTTTGTTTTTTCACATCGGCTTCTTTTGCATCAGAAATGATTTATGTCCTGCTTTCAATTTCCTGTCTGTCTCTCATCTGGAATATGAATTAATGGTCCAGTTCTGGATATATTCTTTCTTTACATGTTTTTTTTTAATTTTCTTTGAATAAGTTGAACATTAATTTTTAAACATTGTCATTAAATAATTTGTCAATAATCCTCTTTTCCAGGATGGAGTATGTTAAGCTTTAAATCAAGAGATTCACTGTTTATATACTTATAGAGGAGGCTGACTTGGATATGTAATAGGCTTATATGTGAATATGAAGCTAACTGCCCTGAAGAGCTATTTATGTCCAGCCATGTTATCCCATTAGGTGTTCCAGTTCCCTGACCATGATTTTTACTCCTGTACTTCCCGTTTGTGAATGAATGTTTCTGGGGTTGTACCACTGACTACTGAAAAGGGTAGCTTGCTGAAGGATAGGGCATTTAGGTGCTGCCTCTGTCCATTAGTAGTACAGGGGGCAGTCATCGGGTACATTTTCTTATTCCCATCTATTGATCAAAGCTGTGTTTGAATAGGGACAGGGGTGCACTTTGTTTTACATGGATGAGGAATCTGTTCAAGAGTAGTGGTATCCTCTGGTATATGTACCGGCCCCTCCAAACCAGTCTATAAGAAACCATGTATAACGACAGGGCTTTGAGGATGTCCACAGAGGTCATGTGGTTTAGTCCATGTATTGTCTTTGTGAGAAACTCTGTGGGCACTCTAGATTTTGCATGTGTCTGGACAGGTACATACCAAAGGAGGTATTACACTCAGTGAAGAGTCTAATGACTGCAGAGTGCAGTGAGACTATGACATCTCTGGACCAAGATACTATCCCTTTGCTTATAAGCTGAGCAATATAGAAAGAATTCCCCACAACAGTAGACACATGTTGGTTGAATGCTAGGTCACTGTCTATGTATGTTCCCAAATCTAACTGCTGGATCAGCTCATAGGGGGTTGACCTGTCAGTGTGGTAGTTTCCCCAAGAAATCTATTCCCAAAGGATACAATAATACATTTTTTGGAACTTAGCTTTACTCTATGACTCTGGCACCATTTATTTGTTTGGGAGAAGCCCTCTTGCAGGATAGCTGAGTCATTTGCAAATTCAATAACGGCTAACAGCTTGCAGTCATCTACAGACTTGGTCGGCCAAATACCCCCTGACATTTGCTTGGACTTTTGAGAAGTAGATACCAAGTAATAGTGGTCTCACTACAAACCTCTGTGAAATTCCACTAGTATTTTTTATGTGGGGGGGACTTAATGTGTCTTAACTTCCTGTGTCCTACCTGTGAGTCAGTTGGCAATCCAGTTGTTGACTTGGTGATTTATCCTTAAGTTAGTAAGCTTTTCTACAATGCATGAGTGGGGTATTGTGTCAAAAAGTTTGGCCAGGTCTTGGAAGGTGGTGTATACCATCTTGCCTTCATCTATTGCTTTTCTGACTTTATCAGAAAAGTCCAATAGGTTAAGTAAACATGATCTGCATTTGCCAAAATGAAAGTGGAATGGGTCCAATGTTTAGAGGCGTCGTATGTCTTTGTTGATTAATTCCATAAGTCTTTTTATTGACTTTGCATATGATGATGGTCAAACGTATGGGTCAGTAGTTAACTGGGTCAGTGGATGACCATTGCTGCCCTACATTCACTTGGTATAAAGCCTGTTTGAGGGTTGGAGTTGTACAGTGTTGTTAGGGGCATGGATAAGTCATGCTTCATGCTATTCAGGATACATCCAGGGATATTGCCAGAACCCATAGATGAAGTATTTTTGGCTTTTGAGAACTTCCAGGACTTCTTCATGTGCCATGTCTGGAGGCATATTTGTTTCTGATATTTCTTGTGGTATTCAGGGGAGGGTAAAGTTAGAGATTAATTTATTGGGCAGCAGGTTATATCTTCACCTTTTTTCAATTGATCCAAGTCTTTTGGATTACTAATACCATGATGGGAATGGACCCCCTTTCCTAACAAAACTGTTAGGTGCTACTATTAACAACTATCTTAAGTCTGACCTACATATCAACAAAAAAAAAAATAATCAAAAATTGGGTATGAGATATAGGGCTAAGAAATCCATCTCTAACTCCACAAGAGTAACCCTTGCCACTACCTGTCTCTTACTCCCCTTCTATACACTTCACCTATTCTGATCCATATTCATTCTTCCCTCAAAGCAAAACATAGTCCATGTTATAATAAAATAGCTAAATTTGCCACAGACAAGCCTACTACTCTCACCATTGCTCTGCTCTCAAGTCCCTAAATTGGCTCAAACTACGTCGCCCTCTCACCTTTAATCAATTAACATTAACTCACTAATTACTGCACAACTCCTCATTTTCACAAAGCACATCACTACTTCAACACTATATTCCATCTCGTGATCTATGCCCCTCTCACAAGTATCTACTATCTATTTACAAGATCGGTTGGGGTTAGTCTGTACACTCACTGTGTTGCCATATCATGGAACAGCATTCCAGAAGAAATCAGATGTATACCGCACTACTATTCCTTCAAGCCTAGGCTGAAAGAACATCTAACCATAATCGGACCTGCCCGCGCTCCGTACCATCTTAGTCCTCTTTTCCATTCCCTTCTTCTCCGCTCTTAATAGACTTTCTCTTTTTTCGGTCCTACTTCCCTCCCTGCATTACTTACTTTCTAGCCTCACCTCTCTCTAATTCCTTAACCTTGTAATGTCCTTTCTTTATATTCTTACAATGACCCTTATCTATCTCAGACTTTATCACTAATTTACTACCTAAATCTCTTACCTGAGACAGTGTATGTTTTTACTTCCTATTATTTGTTCGATTATATATTTCTCATGCACCATTATATAACATACATATTGGGAACTCTCTCCTAGCTTGTATATATTGTATGGTCAGCTGTATTGCCTGGCTTATATTTGCTTATGGTCAGCTGTACTGCCTGGCTTATATTTGCTTATTCTCTTTTATTGTATCCACATACTGTATTACTGTGTTATTTTCTTAATAGTTGTAACCATTGTCTGATTTTTTTAATTCTGTTTAATGTGTACTGTGCAGCCTTTCTCCCCAGGCCTCCACAGAAAATGGGCTCATACCCATTCGGGACTTTCCAGGTAAACAAATATCAAATAAATAGAAATAAAAATAAGTCAAAGTATGATTAAAGTTCATGAAATTAGTATTATTTCAATCTTTAATGTTAGCCAAAAGTGTTCTATGCAGCAACCGCAATGTTCCCAGTACTGACTTCTTCTGCAATTTGTATGGAGTTACATGCATCTGTAACATGTCTAAGTACAATTGCAAATTCTTTTTTATTAGACCCATTGCTCCTACTACTATGGCAACTGTCTGTGTATACTTCTTCCACACTGCCCTCATTTCTGCATGCAAATCCTGGTATTTTATGACTTTGTGTCTCTCTGTAGGTAAGACGTTGTAGTCATTGGATGTAGCAATTTCAATGATCAATGCTACTTTTGTCTTCTCTTCATGGACTACTATATCTGGTTTTCTCACATCTATTTTTGAGCTGTTGGTAATGAGTGATCCCATGTACTATAAACTTTATTCTCTATGACGCTTTGCGGCTCATGTGCCAATGTTTTTCAGGTACTTCAATATTATAATGTTTGCACAATCCCCAATGCAACCATCTTGCCACACTGTTAAGTGTTTGAGTATACAGTTCTTCTGCCATTAGTATGCCACAACCAACAGCAGGATGTGCAACTGTTTCCTATTTTGTTTTACAAAAACTACATTTGCCTGTTTCTCCCACATTTTCAGTGGCCTTTGTAAATCAACATGTATGTAGCCCACTACCTTGGGCTGCCAATATTAACCTTTCATCTTTTAGTTTAAACTCATCTCTCCTTAACTGTTCCTCTGTTTGATCTTGATCAACATGAGGTTGTTCCAAGAGTTTTCTATACTTGTAGCTATAGTTATGCATTTTTCACATTTCTTGCCTTCTCATCTGATTTTCACTTTATATTCTTTCTTTTGTTTTTGGCACATTCAGTTGCTGCCTGATTTTTATCTGCTTCTGGTGTGATTTCCATTCCTGCTTGATGCCAATATGTTTCTACTAAACTAAGCAGGGAGCTCATCTTAGATGTATTCTCCTCATATTTTAAAACTTTCACTACATTTGGGTCTTGTGAGGTCAGCAGACATGTGTGGAGTCTTAGGATTACAGATCTGTACACATAATCAGTTTTGAGGTGGTCCGTCCCTCCTTCAGAATGGGGAATATATAGTTGTGATAAATATTGATTTTTATAAATCATTTGATAAGCATAAAGCATCTTCTTATTTTCTTGTCCAACTGATCCACCACTTTTTGGGGCCAGTCAATCCCTCCAAAACTGTAAGTTATGACGAGAAGTAAACTGGTTTATAGCTTGGGCTTCATTCCTAGATGTCAATGCTGTTTTCAAGATTAATTTAACCCTTCTAAAGTATTCCTTACTAAGTTTTATTCACATTTGTTCATGCTTTATTGTCGATCCTTCACCAATTCCAAAATATTTATACACTCCCTCTTGCTCAAGTTCTTTTATATCACAATCCTGTCTCAAACTGATGTTTTCCTGGTGCTGCAGCTTTCCTGCTTTAAAGGTTGCTTTTGCAAATTTATCAAGACCAAATCATATTCTTATATCATCTGAAAAAGTTTTGACCCCTTGCAGCTGTGCTTTCAGTTCCTCATCTGATGAACTATACAGTTTTAAATCATCCATAAAAGGAATATGTGAAGTTTTTATACTTTGTTGTTTTCTGGCAGCCAAATTGTACCCATGGCCTAATCTGTTAATTAGACAGCTTAACGGGGTAAGGGCAAGACAAAAGAGCAGAGGTGGCAAAGAGTTGCCCTGGAATATCCCCCTTTGAATATTTATCCCTGGAATAATAATCTATCCTTTATCATGGCTTAGATGCAGAGTGATTTACCACTGTTTCATGGTCACTGTAATGTAATTCTTCAGTATAAGGTACATCTTATATATCTATAATTATTCCTCGATACATTAATGTGAGATGCTGTCAAATGATTTTTTGTAGTCAGTCCATGCCGTACTTATAGCTTCTTCCCCTTTTTACATTCTCCATTATGACTTTAACAACAAATGATCCTTTGCTTCATATGATTTTCTTTTGTTACCCCTTTTGTTCTACTGCTATTTAGTTCTAATGACTATAAACACTACCAGCATCTATTACAGTGCAGAGTTTATACGTCATTGGAAGGCAAATTATTGGTTTCTAGTTTTTAGGATAGCTTGCAGGTTAGTAGGAGTATTGTTTTTCCTGTTGTTAACCCGACTGGTGTCTGTTCAGGGTGCACAAATAAATAGTTCTTACTCATGGCTAAATATTCACGAAAAGACATTAATATTTTTAACAGACGTTAGGAGCTTTTCTTAATTTTGTTTGAGTTTCTGTGTCTGTTATCTCATCCCATTTCATACCCTGTACCTTTAAACTTCTTATTCTTTCTTTTACTTCTTCTATCCATTCAGCATTTTTGTTATGTTCCACAGGATCTTCATAGATACTTCTCCAAAATGTATTTATTTCTGCTTTTTTTGGTGGTGTTTCAATTCCTTTTGCCTTACTTCCTAATTCTCTAGAGAACTCTTTTGGGCCATTAATAATTATTTTATTTTCTATTTTTCTTTTATATTTATCTGCAAATCTTCTAAGTTTTTCTGCCTGTGCTGATATTTTCAGTTTATTTGCAATAGTGAACAATAGATCCTGATCTCTTCAGATAGTGCACATTGCTTTTATCACATATCATTTTTGTTGATCTGTTCCCTCTTTTTTACTCTTCTAACAATGGCACTTATTGTCGTATTGTTTTATAGTTTTCTCTGTTTGTTCCTTCCATAATGACATTTGATTTCTCCCCTTCCTTTCCCTCACTACCCTGTGTTTTTGTGGTAAGACTTTAACTGTTATTAATTTATCTGCACAATAATATATCCTATTTACTTCTGTTATATCACAATAATTTCTATGAACATTCCTAACTACTGTATTCATTTGTTTTAGCAAACTTCTAACTTTTTGGGTTTTATTGAGTTTCTGTAGTCTATTTTTTCACTGATTTTAATATATCTATCCCTCTGTATTAAATCAAGCAACTCTTCTATTGGGTCATTTTCTTCTAAACCGAGGGCACATTCTTTGGTCTCCATTTCCTGCGGGCATTCTATACAAAGTTCCACATCATCTTCCTGTGCCACATGCTCATCAGTTTTATCCTGTGCCACCTGTTGCTCATTCATACTGGAACACACTGGCTTGTCACTCCACAACATTCATTGTGTCAGAGTTACCAGAGTTTCCTGTTCCTTTCCTTGCTGTGCAACTCCAACTGAACTTTTGTACTGGTTTCCTATGGAAGGCTCCAAAGTATCTTCATGTGTCACCTGATCAGATGTTTCCCACTCCACTGGATTCTCCTTAATATGAGGACCCATTGCTCTGTCCTTCTGTGTTGTCATCAGAGTTAGACTTTCTGCACTGCATCCTTCACTTCACGGGTAATCCATAGCCTTAGCTTGCATTTCTTTAACTTCTCCATTATTAATCCTACTTTCTACTTTTCCTCTTTGTTTTCTTATTTTTCTATTGTAAAATTGTCCATATACTTATGCCTTTGCTTGTATTTCCCTTCAAATATGTTTGGTGCTCTCTTACTTTATCGATTAGTTTTGCTTTTTCCTTTGCATAAATATTGCACCACATTAAATCATCTCTTCTTCAGGCGTCTCCTGCTCCTCCTGTTTCTCTTCACTTGGGGGACTAGTTCCATCATGCTGTGGTATAACCTGTGTTAAACATACTACACTAAATCCTTTACTTTGGAGGAATTCCATAACTTCACATTAAAAAAACTTCACCTTCTATTTTTTGAACTTCTACTTTGCTAACCTTCTGCTCTGTGTTCCCTGTTTGTGATCTTATTTTTTGTATTATGAAAATTTTCATATCTGGATGCCTTTGCCTGCATTTCTCTTGAAATATCTTTGGGGCTGCTTTTTTGTTTTGGTTGGTTTTGCTTTCTCCTTTGCATAAATATTGCACCGTATCAAATCTCTCTTTCTTTCTCATGTCCATATTTCTTTTTTATAGCTTTCAAAAGTCTAGAGTTTGTTCTTTATATTTTTGAACATCCTCAGCCACTTCTTTTTCCAAATGGTCCAAGGTTTCTTGGTCTATATAATGTTTTTCATAAATCTGTTGTATTAATGAACACACATTTTTATTTGAAACTTTTGACAGCTTTTGTTGTGCAAGTATTTTTCTTCCCTTTAATTTCTCTCTTAATCTGTTTGTATATCTTCTGTCTGGAAGTTATGGTGTTGTTGCATAATAGTAACAATACATAATTTCTTTTTTATCATGAATAGTCCACACTATCATCATTATGGCTCTTTTTTTTTTTAGCCTATCAGTTTTTGTGATTTTTGTGGATTACTACTTCCTACTACAACAGCAGGGTATCTACCCCTACTCCTGGCCTAGTCCCATTGTAGAAATGTTCCTGTGTCTTGAAGATTCTATGCTGTTATTTTTTCCACTTCCGACACCAGTGTGCCTACCAGAATTGGGCACTTTTTCATCCTGGGACTTGCGCACGCAGCTGACTTTTTTATTTTTTAACCTACTTCTCTCCATGATGTATGCTATATAAAATACAGTTTTATATACATATATATATATATATATATATATATATATATATATATATATATATATATATATATATATATATATATCAGTATAGTCTCAATGAGATTTTATGAAAAACTGGGTCCACCTCTTAAAGGTACTCCCCAAGACTTGAGGATGAATTCAGTTCCAGCAATACTACTTTCTTTTACTTGCTCAGTTATCCTTTCTCCATTCACACCTTCAGTATAGGTGATGTCATTTCCAATCAGCTCAGTGCAGGTGATGTCATTCCCAATCAGCTCAGTGCAGGTGATGTCATTCCCAATCAGCTCAATGGAGGAGATGTCATTCCCAATCAGCTCAATGCAGGTGATGTCATTCCCGATCAGCTCATTGCACTGCTGCTTGGCACTTTTGAGATTATGGCCATAGATCAAGGGTAGGTATTTTTGCCTCAAATTTTGCCTTAGTGGTTTTAATTAGATTCCTGAGTTGCTTAATAAATTTAGCGATGGGATTTATACATGCTGGCTTGTGTTGCACTTTTAATTTTTGGACAGAGTTTTCTTCTTTTTGTTATAAAGCTTATTGATATTGTAGATCCACCAGGGACATTGTTTTTTTGGGTTTGCCATGTGCTTGTTTTTACTGGGTACAGCTACATATATGTGGTTGTTTACATGTTGATATAAACTAGTGGTGTGTGTTTCTGCATAAGCAGTAGAGTTTTCTAGGTTTGGGGAAATTTGAAACATACAAGGGTATGACACAGAAGCAGGGCATTCCAGAGACAGTGGAGATTTTAGGTTGTAGTTTTATTTCAAAGGCGACTGCTTTCTGGTCAAACCTGACACATGAGAATGCCTCAGAAAGGACGGGGCATAATTTCCCCATATTTGTGAAGACATGGCAAGGGTATTTTTCCCCAAATGGGTACTCTGACTAATAGGTCTAAAGCATTTGTGTTAAGAAAGTCCAGGAAATTATGGGTTTGTACAGTAATGGTGGTATATGTATCCTGATCTACAGCTTGGTAGTTGAAACTGATCAGGAAGATGACATTGGGTTTAAAGCTGACTGACTCCAATTTGTATAAGTTGGTGCTATGGCACTCCTGGGTCATATAGGGCATTCTGTAGTTAGCTAGACCATGGTAAGGGATGAATCAATGCCCTTCCCTCTTAGAAGAGCAAAAAAAAAATCACTGTATTAAACTGATCCTTACATTATAGTGATTATTAGCTTATTACAGATCCCCCCTCTTCCAATGAACAGCAAAAAAAGAAAAAAAAAAGAAAGTTCCTACTACTGGCACACCATTTAAGTGGCTAAATGCACAACATTCCCCCCTCCCCATCCTACCTAGCAATTTTTGTCCCATTTCTGCACCCTGGCTCTACTCCATTTTATTAAAGAAAATTATTTTTCTTATAAATCATAGCAAACTGCTTCCTACAAACTTAGCAAACAATTGCTACAGGTTATATCCTGTCTGCTTGGTGCATTAGGCACTCATATTTTACTTGGGGAAAAAATAAAATAAAACTGTCTTTTTCTAAACTGTAACAAACTAGTTACTATAGTTTATACCCTGCATGCATTGAGCATTACAGCACTCAGGTTTTAATTAAAAAAAGAGAGATTTTTTTTTAGCTTTTAAACTATAGCAATCTGCTTGCTACAATGCAACAAGCAGTTGCTGCAGTTTAGACAATGCACAGAATGCCACAGCATTCAGCTTTAATGCAAATGCAATAACATCTTTTAAAAGCTAGTATTGTATTAGAAATTGGGATTGGATGACTGGACACCCTCACTCTGTACTGGGTGGGCTGAACATGAAGAAGTTTGAGGGCATCATGCTGCTTTACTAGCACTGACGTGTTTCTCTTCCAGGTGAAGACTGAGACATCATCACTTTCTCCCCTTCCTGTGTAGTAGCTGGTCTGAATGTGTTAAAGGCATTTTATCTCTACACAGCTAAAACTCTCTCCACCTCTTTAAACCATGTCTAAATCACTACACACATATATATGCCCACCAAGGTAAGGCGGGCTAGCAGGGAGTTGAGTTTCTTGTTCAGGCTCCTAACATTGATTAGTAGAACTTTTATATATTTTTTGTTTGTTCCATTTTGTTGCTAGGTTTATCTGGTTGGCATTGCCTAAAAAAGGGTACTATGGGGATGGACAGTGTTTTAGCCAATATTCAAAAGTCTAGAGGGGGCAGGTGCAGATCATCCCTGGTGAAACAGGATGGCCTGTCAATCATATCTTCCCACATTGACAAATATTGTATCTCCTTTGACTGACATCAACAGCTAAGCCAGTTTTTGAAATCAATTATTTTTTTGCTCATATACTGAGGCATTATCTATGGGGAAGGCAGGGTGCTGCTCAGTGCTAGGCTGATACCTGTCTGGGATACATAGTCTGACAGCTCCATCATGCATCTCTTAATGTAGTCCAGAAAAGTACATCCTAACTCATTAATGCATGTACTTTGACAGAGTCATACTGGCACTTGCTGTTTAATTACTTCAGTGTGGGTGATTTGATGAATTCTGGCACCAGATAAGCAACTGACTGTCATCCTTTCCTTTCACAACCTGGTCAGTGGTACATCAGTATGCCTTACAATGGAGTCATCTATGACTAGAATATTTGGTTGGGTGATATCTGCCTTATCAACATCTATGACATTAAGACCCCTAATGCTATTTGAGGTGGTAACCTTTGCCGACTTTGAGTATTACTCTGGGTGCTACTCTTGTTGTATTTCAGAGGTCTTTGTGGTTGAGGAAATTAATCTTTAGAACCTCAGCATATATTAAGTGTTTTATGGGTGTTGTGGGAAGGTATGTTTTGGGAATAACTGCTGACAGTTCTGGAAACAGGGTTGTCTGAGTGAGATTTTGACCTCTAGTGACATTATATGTACACATTTCTCACATTCTGTGTTATCCTGGCTGAGTAATAGGTGGTTGCTGGATAACATGAGACTATTGTCTAAAGATTCAAATTTCAATCAGACTGGATATAAAAACTGTGGGAAAGTGCTGGTCACTGGCTTAAATGATTTTGTGGAAGGGAGGTCAGTACCTGTTGTGGTAGGTAGTTGGGTATGATTCTGGGCTGCAGGGGTGACAGTACCAACTAGGGTAGGTAGTTGGGTTTTATTCTGGGCTGGAGTGGTGACAGTACCTGCAAGGGTAGGTACCATGTGATAACTTATTTGGGGGGAGGTACCTTAGTTATCTTGGGTTGGGGGGATTACCATACTTGTTGCATCTTACTACAGCTTAGAGCATCTTATGTATGCTCAATGCAGTTTACAGTGGCTGCAGGGGTGGCAGTACCTACTAGGATAGGTAGCATGGGATAGCTACTTATTTGGGGAGAAGTTCCTTAGTTATCTTAGGTTGGGGGATTACCCCACTTGGTGTACCTTACTGCAGCTTACACAATCTTATGTATGCTCAGTGCAGTTCACAGTGGCTGCAGAGGTGACAGTACCTGCTAGGGCAGGTAGTATGGGGTAGGGTAACTACTTATTTGGGGGGAGGTACCTTAGTTATCTTGGGCTGGGGGAATTACCACACTTAGTATACCTTACTGCACCTTAGAGCATCTTATTTATGTTCAGTGCAGTTTACAGTGACTACAGGGATGATAGTACCTGCTAGGGTAGTTACCGTGGGATAACTACTTATTGGGGGGGGTACCTTAGTTAGCTTGGGTTGGGGGATTACCACAATTTGTGCACCTTACTGCAGCTTAGTGCATGTTATTTATGCTCAGCACAGTTCACGGTGGCTGCAGGATTAGAGTACTGAAGTCAGTTTGGCTAGGCAGCTTAAATATTTAATAAAGGCCAGAAATGTATGAAACAGAGGCTGACTCAAGCTTTATCAGCCTAAGAGGTGGGCCTTCCCAGTGTGATCTGTCAGTTCTCAGTAAAATGAGCAGAGGACATGAGACTGGGAGAGCTTCCAAGGCCAAATATATAGAGGCAAGCAGCTCAAAAGCAACCAAGTTTAAATGTACAACAGGAAAATGATAGGTCTGAAACAATAAAACTGATGTAAATGATGGGATTAGTGCAGTTGTCTAAATATGCTACCCTGGATGCAAATGGAGTTCAATTGCTTCACTTGGTTTTAACTTCAGGAGAATTTCAACTTCCAAGAGTCTTAAAGACAATAAAGGTTAACTGCATACCTCTCAAGTGTCCAGATTTTCACAGAATGTCCAAATTTTTGCCTAATATTTTTGGTCTATTAGTCATAAAATAAGTGGTTTCCTGGCAAATCCCTGGGATTTGTGTGATGACTGAAGTCACTAAATAATGATATACATTTGAGTTTCAGACTTAAAATCCTTCAAAATATGTATGTTAACATAAACGCTGCTACTCCAGCAACTTTCTAACTTTAGAAGAGCAATATTAAAAGTCTGGCACTATTCTTCTGCCTTTGCCCCCCCATTTTGCCAGGCTTTGTCCAGGTTTCTTGCACTAATAGCACATAGAAATGCAAAAAAAAAAAAAAAAAATTGAAAAGTGTCTGTTTGTTTTGTGGCTGCATGGGTGAGTGTATGTGCCCTTGTGTGCATGAAAGCAGATGTGAGAGAGACAGAGAGATAGGGCAGTGGGTGCAACATTCAGCAAGTTTGCCTTGAAAATTAAAAGGTGAGGTGTGCATACCTCTCAACCTCATAGCTCAATAAATCTGGATAAAGCCTGAAATAATGGGGGACAAAGGCAGAAAAATAGGGCCAGATTTTAAATATTGTTCTTATAAATTAGAAAGTTGCTAGAATAACAAGATTTGATTTAGCATGTATTTTTCTGAAGGATATGAAGTCTAAAACTCAAAGTCGTTATTTAATGCCTTCAGTCCTAGTGATTTGCCAGAAAACCAAACATTTTATGAGGAGCAGACTAAAAAATTGAAGTAATAATATGGACATTTTGTGAAAACTGGACAGTTGAGACGTATGCAGGTATAAAACTTGTAATGGCTGGCATTATTAACCAAGTTTAATTGTAAAGTTTTAGATGCACCATGTTTCTGAATGTGCGTGTATGCGATTAGACATTAAATAGTTATTTCTTTTATTTTTTTTAATTTATTTTATATTTGTTTACCGGGAAGGTCCAACTGGACACATGTCTTTTTTCAGAGGATGCCCAGGGAGAAAAGCTCCAGTTAGTAATTAGACATAGAGTAATATAAGACATACGGTCATAAATTTAAATGTGATTAAATATAAATCAGTATACAAAAAAGAAAAAAAGCTCCAGTTAGTAAGTAGACATGCCAAATAAGAATAAAGAAGAACATGGTCATAAATGGAGCAATACAATGTATCAGAGGTCAAAACTTAAATGTGATGAAATACAAATCAGTACAAGACATGTAATAGTAGTATATACAATGTTATACAATGTAGTCTATACAATGTTATACAATGTAGTCTATACAATGTTAAACAGTGTAGTACACACAATGTTATACAATGTGGTATATATAATGTTATACAATGTAGTCTATACAATGTTATACAATGTAGTCTATACAATGTTATACAGTGTAGTACACACAATGTTATACAATGTGGTGTATACAATGTTATACAATGTAGTATATACAATGTTATACAATGTAGTCAATACAATGTTATACAGTGTAGTACACACAATGTTATACAGTGTAGTACACACAATGTTATACAATGTAGTATATACAGTGTTATACAATGTAGTATATACAATGTTATACAATGTAGTCTATACAATGTTATACAGTGTAGTACACACAATGTTATACAATGTGGTATATACAATGTTATACAATGTAGTATATACAATGTTATACAATGTAGTATATTTGGTCCTCTTCAAAAGGAACCTTGATGATTAAATGGGAGAAAGGAAATTCACCCCGGGGATCACGTCAGTTGCCCTGCTAGACAGGAGTCCAGAGAAGTAAATAGTGTGGGAAGAAATAGCCAGGGAATTGTTATGGCTAGGCTTATATATGCCCTAGGGCTGATAGCCTAGTACCAACCTATGAACCTATGAACTTATATACAATGTTATACAAAGTAGTATATACAATGTTATACAATGTTATACAAGGTAGAATATACAGTGTTATACAATGTGATATATACAATGTTATACAATGTAGTATATACAGTGTTATACAATGTAATATATACAATGTTATACAATGTAGTATATACATTGTTATACAATGTAGTATGTACAATGCTATACAATGTAGTCTAGACAATTTTATACAATGTAGTCTATACAATGTATACAATGTAGTATATACAATGGTATACAGTGTAGTGTATGCATTGTTATATAATGTAGTATATACAGTGTTATACAATGTAGTATCTACAGTGTTATACAATGTAGCATATACAATGTTACACAGTGTAGTACACACAATGTGATACAATGTTATACAAGGTAGTATATACAGTGTTATACAATGTGATATATACAATTTTATACAATGTAGTATATACAATGTTATACAGAGTAGTACACACAATGTTATACAATGTAGTATATACAGTGTTATACAATGTAATAATATATACAATGTTATACAATGTAGTATATACTGTGTTATACAATGTAGTATATACAATGTTATACAATGTAGTATATACAATGTTATACAGTGTAGTATACACAGTGTTATACAATGTAGTATATAAAATTTATACAATGTAGTATATACAATGTTATACAGTGTAGTACACACAATGTTATACAATGTAGTATATACAATTTATACAATGTAGTATATACAATGTTATACAGTGTAGTACACACAATGTTATACAATGCAGTATATACAGTGTTATACAATGTAATATATACAATTTTATACAATGTAGTATATACAATGTTACACAATGTAGTCTAGACAATGTTACACAATGTAGTAAATGCAATGTTATACAATGTAGTATATACAATGTTATACAATGTAGTATCTACAATGTTATACAATGTAGTATATACAGTGTTATACAATGTAGTATATGCAATGTTATACAATGTGATACAAGGTAGTATATACAGTGTTATACAATGTGCTATATACAATTTTATACAATGTGATATATACAATGTTATACAATGTAGTATATACAATTTATACAATGTAGTATATACAATGTTATACAGTGTAGTACACACAATGTTATACAATGTAGTATATACAATTTATACAACGTAGTATATACAGTGTTATACAATGTGATATATACAATTTTATACAATGTAGTATATATAGTGTTATACTATGTAGTATATGCAATGTTATACAATGTAATATATACAATGTTATACAATGTAGTATATACACTGTTATACAATGTAGTATGTACAATGCTATACAATGTAGTCTAGACAATGTTATACAATGTAGTCTATACAATGTATACAATGTAGTATATACAATGTTATACAGTGTAGTATATACAGTGTTATACAATGTAGTATATACAGTGTTATACAATGTAGTATATGCAGTGTTATACAATGTAGTATATACAGTATTATACAATGTAGTATATACAATATTATACAATGTTATACAAGGTAATATATACAGTGTTATACAATGTGATATATACAATTGTATACAATGTAGTATATACAATGTTATACAATGTAGTATATACAGTGTTATACAATGTAGTATATACAATGTGATATATACAATGTTATACAATGTAGTATGCACAATGTTATACAATGTGGTATATACAATGTTATACAATGTAGTATCTACAGTGTTATACAGTGTAGTGCACACAATGTTATACAATGTGGTATATACAATGTTATACAATGTAGTATATACAATGTTATACAATGTGATATATACAATGTTATACAATGTAGTATATACAGTGTTATACAATGTGATATATACAATGTTAAACAATGTAGTATATACAATTTATACAATGTACTATATACAATGTTATACAGTGTAGTACACACATTGTTATACAATGTAGTATATACAATTTATACAATGTAGTATAAACAGTGTTATACAATATAGTATATGCAATGTTATACAATGTTACACAAGGTAGTATATACAATGTTACACAATGTAGTCTAGACAATGTTATAATACAATGTAGTATATGCAATGATATACAATGTAGTTTATACATTGTTATACAATGTAGTATCTACAATGTTATACAATGTAGTATATACAATGTTAAACAATGTAGTATGTACAATTTATACAATGTAGTATATACAATGTTATACAGTGTAGTACACACAATGTTATACAATGTAGTATATACAATGTTATACTATATTATACAAGGTAGTATATACAGTGTTATACAATGTAGTATATACAGTGTTATACAATGTAGTATATGCAATGTTATACAAGGTAGTATATACAGTGTTATTCAATGTAGTATATACAGAGTTATACAATGTAGTATATGCAATGTTATACAATGTTATACAAGGTAGTATATACAGTGTTATACAATGTGATATATACAATTTTATACAATGTAGTGTATACAATGTTATACAATGTAGTATATACAGTGTTATAGAATGTAATATATACAATGTTATACAATGTAGTATATACAGTGTTATAGAATGTAGTATAGACAATGTTATACAATGTAGTATACAATGTTATACAATGTAGCATATACACTGTTATACAATGTAGTATATACAATGTATACAATGTAGTATATACAATGTTATATAGTGTAGTACACACAATGTTATACAATGTAGTATATACAATTTATACAATGTAGTATATACAATGTTATACAGTGTAGTGCACACAATGTTATATAATGTAGTATATACAGTGTTATACAATATAATATATACAATTTTATACAATGTAGTATATACAATGTTATACAGTGTAGTACACACAATGTTATACAATGTAGTACATACAATTTATACAATGTAGTATATACAGTGTTATACAGTGTAGTACACACAATGTTATACAATGTAGTATATACAGTGTTATACATTGTAATATATACAATTTTATACAATGTAGTATATACAATGTTACACAATGTAGTCTAGACAATGTTATACAATGTAGTATATGCAATGTTATACAATGTAATATATACAATGTTAAACAATGTAGTATATACAATTTATACAATATAGTATATACAATGTTACACAATGTAGTCTAGACAATGTTATACAATGTAGTATATGCAATGTTATACAATGTAGTATATACAATGTAGTATATACAATATTATACAATGTAGTATATACAATGTTATACAATGTAGTATATACAGTGTTATACAGTGTAGTATATACAATGTTATACAATGTGATATATACAATGTTATACAATGTAGTATGTACAATGTTATACAATGTGGTATATACAATGTTATACAATGTAGTATATACCGTGTTATACAATGTGATATGTACAATGTTATACAATGTGATATATATCAATGTTATACAATGTAGTATGTACAATATACAATGTAGTATATACAGTGTAGTCTAGACAATGTTATACAATGTAGTATATACACTGTTGTAGAATGTAGTATAGACAATGTTATACAATGTAGTATATGCAATGTTATACAATGTAGTATATACAATCACAATCCAAATGCAGAGCAGCCACTGATTGAGATGGGGATCCACGCAACCAAATAGAAAAATATAAAACCAGTCACCATGAGCGTAATCCCCTGATGGCAATAAAACGCTAAATATACTTCAATGAGTAAAACACTGTAAGCACTTCTGCAAGTTCAATAACCATTTATTTCCAAAGTAGAGTGAGCGCTTTCGCCATGAGGCTTCTTCAGACTCTTAAAACAGATAAAAAATTCTAAAATCCTTTATAAAGTACTCCATGAATCTTCATTGGTTGATAAATACATCACTATTTAAAATTCTTAAAGCAATATATCTCATAGATATAAACGACAAGGTCTGTCAACAATCTAAAAGTCAGAGTTTATACATATTGAGGTATAGCAAAACTGTATTCAGGTTTTAATTTCCAAACATGTTTGCTGAACATTTATAAATGTTAAAAAATCAAAAAAAATAGATGAATCGGAAAGAAATATATACGTGAAAATTCCATTTCCGACAATGCCAGTAAAAACAACCATATAAATGAGTTAATAAAGTAAAAACAAAAATGACAAGTGACGAAACAAGTATAAGCAAACAAAAAGAACACCATATGCTGTTAAATGTCCACAAAAATAAAGGTATGAGCTACTACATGTGCAAAATACAACATATGACCTACTATCTAAACATATAAAATACATGATCTAACTAAATACCTACAGAAAAATATGGTTGTAATGTGCAAAACGCTGCAAATGAATAATGTCCTAACTAATAATAGTACGTAAACATGACCTAACCTAACTAACCAAGAAATGCATATAAATGTATATATGACAACTATCTAAGGCTTTCACATAAACATCACATACTGTATATTAGTGGGTAATCTATTATATCTAATACACAGTACCTATAAAAACACTGCTAGAATACAAATAAAATAAACTACACATATTTAAAAACAGCAAATATTGATTATGAGGGACACCCCTAAAGCTCACTTATTTCATATAAACTCCTGTCAGAAACTATTTAATTACTTCGTTCTGTGTAATCTTCTACTTTTCAGAAAAGGTTTAATCCGTACCTTATCATTAAGGCCAGGAGGTATGTCCGATCTCCATCTAATAATCCATCTAGTCTCATTCTCTAATGTCCTGTTAATCAAATCTCCTCCTCTAAAGCCTTGGATAATGGTTTGGATGACGCAAAATTTAAAAGTATGTTCTGTACCTGCCGCTTTATTATGTCTTGCCAATGCATTGATATCTGAACCTATTCTGATTAGATAATTATGCTCTCTAATACGTTCTTTCAGCATGCGGTTGGTCTTCCCTATATAATAGGCACTGCATGCATTACAAATGGCGACATATATTATGTTCTTACTGTCACATGTTGTGTTGGTGTTAAAGTTGAAAGTACGTTTTGTCACTGGATGTGTAAACGTTGTGTTCTTATTTATGAAGGGGCACTGATTACACCTACCACAAGGTACAGTGTTCCTATTCTCAATACTATCTCTACAAGTTGTGTTCCTCGGTCTACACAATATACTCTTTAGATTGGGATGATTTTTAAAAGCTATACGTGGTGTAGAACCTACAACCTCACTAACCTCTCTATCTGATCTTAAAATGTCCCAACGTTTACACATGGCTTTCTTAACTTCTAAACTCATCTTACTAAAAGTTAGATTCGCCCTAACTCCATCCCTATCACGGTTTCCAGTATTAGGCTGTTCCACGTATTCCGTAAAGTACGGTCTTGCACTACTTGGTCTCAGAGTTTCTACTATTTGGATTGTTTCAGATATTTCTTTCTCATGGTAATCCCTCTCTAAAAACCTTCCCTTCATCTCCTGTAAACCATTCTCATAACAAGAATGATCTGGGTTAAGTCTAGATACTCTCATGAACTGTCCCTTTAGGACATTACTAAATACATGACGGGGGTGCATACTTTGTCTGTGCAACAAGTTATTCCTCTGGCATCCCTTACTGTGTATAGAAGTGTTTAACATACCATTTGACATTCGGTGTACTTCAACATCCAAAAATGAAATATGACTATCTGAGAAATTCATAGTGAATTTTAAAAACTCAGTCGTGGAATCAAGGTATGTAACAAAGTCTTTGAGAGAATCCTCATTCCCTAGCCACAAGAAAAAAAGGTCATCTACAAAACGGCAATACATGCCTACATACTCATTAAAATGTGGAATATCATAAAGGTACTTGTCTTCCCATCTGGCCATAACGAGGTTGGCATAGCTATTCGCACAGGACGTGCCCATAGCTACGCCATCCCTCTGTAAATAAATATCTTCATTAAATACAAAGACATTATTAGTCAAGACAGTTTCAAGTAGTAACGTAACCAGGTCTATCTTCTTATCAGAGAACTGTGAATGTACTTTCATATATTCTGTAATTAATCTAATACCTATGTCATTCGGAATCACTGTGAAAAGACTGACAACATCTAAGGTGACTAAGAAAAAATGTTGATTATTAGGTAGACGTTGTGTGTGGGAGTATAGGTCAAGTAAAAATTGCTTACTATCTTTTAAAATTCTCTTATTCTCATTTACTAATGGTCTCAGTGTATCCTCCAGATAGAGAGACAAGGGTTCCGTAACCCAACCTTGACCTGCCACAATAGGTCTCATAGGCGGATCAATCTTATTTTTATGGACCTTAGGTAAACCTTGGATTACTGGTATGATTGGATCTTTAACTTTGAGATAATCATACAACTGTTGGGTTATATCAAAAGACATAACCAGATCGTCTAAGGTGTGGTATACACTAAACACCTTATCAACCAGTTCATTTTGATTTATCTTAAAGTATTTTTGTGTGTCATTAAGCATATTTCTCATCTTATATTCATAATAAGTGGTATCCATAACAACCACTGGTCCACCTTTGTCTGCTGGTCTAATAATAATAGACCTATCATTCTTTAAGGTTTTCAGAGCTTGTCTTTGGTTATAGTTTAGATTTTGTCCATGTTTATTAATTTTCTTGTCCTGAAAACATTTATAAATATCATTCTCTAATACATTCCCAAATACTTCAACTGTAGGATGTAGTTGTGGAACATATACACTATTGGCACGAAACTTATTCATTCCCATTATGACATTACTTTGTCCAAAATCAAGTCTAAGTTGTATGTTCCGGATAAACAACTTGGTATCTATAATAGTATCTACCAAGTCACTATCTTTAGTGGGAATAAATCCCAACCCTTTATTTAAAACTTGCTCTTCGTATATACTTAAAGTTCTTGTAGAAAGATTAATAACTAAGGATTCTGTCTCCCCCACATTTTCTTTATTGTGGGACCCTGTAGTTGCTCCTCTATAGACCCTTTCCTTTTCTGCCTCCCCCTGCTGTTTGACCGTTTCTTCTCCAAAAAATAATTTTGGGCTATTGGGAGTGGTGCAGGTAATCTATGTAAGGTTGGAGTTGTGCTGTTTGCTTTAGGTCTAACTACAGCAGCTCCTGATCTCTGCACATCAGTAATGCATCCTGCCAGGCCTTCTTCTAAATCAGGATTCATAACCTCTCCATTAACATGTGTTACAACCAATCCCCCACTCGCCTTCACAATGTTAAGCTTTTCTGCATTCTGTACTGTAGAACTAGTGTCTGCATTGAAACTGCTATCACTAGCCAAACCAGTAACATCATTTCTCTCTGAAGTTATATTTATTTGTCATGTTTCATTGTTAACAATTGCCTGAGCTGTATTAATATCAGGTGAAACATTACGTTGCTCTACATATCCATTATTTCTTACTGATCTATTAATATGCCCTTGTTGTACAGTTGAGTCATTATTACTCAAAAGACCTAAGTTCCTATCCCTGGGCCAAGTAAAAACGTGATTATTTTTAAAATCACGCATATCTCGTGTTATCTTTGTCTTTTTGTTGATCAAACATCCGTTTTTCCATCAATAATACATCCTCTAATACTTTTTCTAACTTTACAATGTAAACATTCTCGACATACTTGGTTTTAAAGTCATTAAATAGTTTGTTAACCAGCAGTCTCAATTTGTTCTCTTCAGGTAAATGAAAATCAATCAACAGCTTCATATAACTGAAGCTTAGTTCTAAATTAAGTTGTTGCCAATGATACAGAAGGTCCGGGAATTGATTTCCGGATGTGGGCATCTTCAAAACGCGAAGCCCACGCGGTATAATGCGTTTCAGCAAGCATACTTCAAAATATTGTCTCTGGACTTGCATCCTTTTCAATTTAATGAATGCAGTTTCTAGTTCTTGTAAGTCTCGGGTAACATTAAAGTTACTTACTTCAGTCTGGTTATTACTGTCTCCATCGACTACGGGTTCGAAATCCAATAACATGTTGGTCTCTCCAGTCACACAAACTTGAAAACGTTCCACAAACTTGCTGGTACGTTCCAACACAGAAGGAACGTAAGGTAGTTCAATGTTAATATTATTCTCGTTCGCCATCCTCTCTGGTAGCTGCGCTGATGAGTAAATAAAGAATAAATCACAATCCAAATGCAGAGCAGCCACTGAATGAGACGGCGATCCACGCAACCAAATAGAAAAATATAAAACCAGTCACCATGAGCGTAATCCCCTGATGGCAATAAAACGCTAAATATACTTCAATGAGTAAAACACTGTAAGCACTTCTGCAAGTTCAATAACCATTTATTTCCAAAGTAGAGTGAGCGCTTTCGCCATGAGGCTTCTTCAGACTCTTAAAACAGATAAAAAATTCTAAAATCCTTTATAAAGTACTCCATGAATCTTCATTGGTTGATAAATACATCACTATTTAAAATTCTTAAAGCAATATATCTCATAGATATAAACAACAAGGTCTGTCAACAATCTAAAAGTCAGAGTTTATACATATTGAGGTATAGCAAAACTGTATTCAGGTTTTAATTTCCAAACATGTTTGCTGAACATTTATAAATGTTAAAAAATCAAAAAAAAAAAAAATAGATGAATCGGAAAGAAATATATACGTGAAAATTCCATTTCCGACAATGCCAGTAAAAACAACCATATAAATGAGTTAATAAAGTAAAAACAAAAATGACAAGTGACGAAACAAGTATAAGCAAACAAAAAGAACACCATATGCTGTTAAATGTCCACAAAAATAAAGGTATGAGCTACTACATGTGCAAAATACAACATATGACCTACTATCTAAACATATAAAATACATGATCTAACTAAATACCTACAGAAAAATATGGTTGTAATGTGCAAAACGCTGCAAATGAATAATGTCCTAACTAATAATAGTACGTAAACATGACCTAACCTAACTAACCAAGAAATGCATATAAATGTATATATGACAACTATCTAAGGCTTTCACATAAACATCACATACTGTATATTAGTGGGTAATCTATTATATCTAATACACAGTACCTATAAAAACACTGCTAGAATACAAATAAAATAAACTACACATATTTAAAAACAGCAAATATTGATTATGAGGGACACCCCTAAAGCTCACTTATTTCATATAATCTCCTGTCAGAAACTATTTAATTACTTCGTTCTGTGTAATCTTCTACTTTTCAGAAAAGGTTTAATCTGTACCTTATCATTAAGGCCAGGAGGTATGTCCGATCTCCATCTAATAATCCATCTAGTCTCATTCTCTAATGTCCTGTTAATCAAATCTCCTCCTCTAAAGCCTTGGATAATGGTTTGGATGACGCAAAATTTAAAAGTATGTTCTGTACCTGCCGCTTTATTATGTCTTGCCAATGCATTGATATCTGAACCTATTCTGATTAGATAATTATGCTCTCTAATACGTTCTTTCAGCATGCGTATATGTAAGATCTCATAGTGTATTTCTGCTGAATTTAGACATCAGTGGAAGAATGTTGTTTGAGATAGGTCACATTGTGATGTTAAAATAATCTTAGTTTCTGTGTTTTACATTAGGCAAGAGCAGTTGAGAGTGGGTTCCTATATATCAGCCAGGGTTACCAAACATTATTTTGGATGTAAACTACTTCCTCTAGCAATAGTTACATATACTACAGCAAGTTTGAAACATTAAGTGAAGGAACTATTTTACCTGAAAAGTAAGAATAGAATAATTTTTAAAAACAAATACAAAACAATTTACATATATCCATTCTCTAAGTGCAATAATGCCTACCAAGGTGAGTGGTATTGTGTAAATAATGCCTTTACAGGGGTGTAGAGGCCCTCCACCTGCAGTGTCTGGTCTCAGAACACCCCTGGGTGTGCATTATGTACACAGTAACATGCCACCCTGTTGGACATTATTGCTTGCTTATAAAGTATAATCTGTTCTAGATTCAGACTGCATTGTTTCTGTTTGTTGCTGCCTTTAAATCAGTCTTGCAGTAACATGGCTGCTTTTACATTCATCGTATGTCAGGCAAAATGTTTAATACTGATTCTCAGTTAGATTTTTTTTAAATAGTTTGTTTAGCCTAGGATGTATTTGACATTCTTTCACAGCTAGTGATTTTACCCCATATTTGAATCTATAGGTTGCATTTTATTATATGTCCTATATTTTTTCTATCCAGTGTCTAATTTTAAGCACATACATAAAAACAATTGACTAAACTCCCATGTAAGTAATATTTTATGTGAGAATAATGAATTAGACAGAGTAAGTATGTTGTTTATTAAAACAAAGTTAAATTGGGACTGCCTGAATCTGTTCACTGGGCACCTATAATGCATCAACTGTGCCCAGCTTTAATCACATTGTACAGCCCAAAATGAATATGTAGTCATCAGACAAACTGAAATGAGTGAAAACATGTACTTTGCATGTATATTTTGTAAATAGTGTACATGATGTTCCCTTTTAGTCATATTATTTCATTGTATGTGTGTATTGGATAAAAGCTAATGTTTTGTTGCAGATACAACTTGCATTTTTGTTATGATTGCTTATGCTTTGCTGTAAATTTAATTTGCATTCTTTATTATGATTGTTTTTGTTGTCCTGCCTTCTTGGCCTGGGCATTGGTAAAAATGATCTATGGACCCGTTCACTTATCTGGTTAACAAATGTAATCAATAAATAAATAAATGACTCAATCAACATACAGCAGTCAATCAGTCAATAAAGTTATGATGGAGCTGATAAAACACCTAATTCTTGTGGGGTTAAGGAGTAACTCAGCAAGGAAGAGTGTAGGCATAGTGGTGCTTTCCATTGGAGCAACCCAAATGACCAGCACATTTGGATTAGCGCATCGAGTACCACTTCCTAGGTGACACTATATCCCCTAAACAGAGTTTGCATGCAGGCACTTCAAGGATTTAAAAGGCACAATCTGCTTAATGCTGCATGGCATTTTAAGCAACATATACTTCCTTTAAGCAGGAAAAACAGAAAAAGCCATCATAAAAGTGAAGCAGGCTGTCCATTCTTCCTCACTTAATCCATTTTACGTGTTCACGTTAGCCAAAGACCAAGCCCTAAAAGTTTTTTTTCTGCTTTGTTGGGAAGTTCAAACAGTTCGGGATACTTGAATGAGGCCTTGCATTATAGGTTAAGGATGTCTGAATTAAAGCGTTAAAAGAGATGGGGTCACTGATCCCCAATTTTAGAGCCAGCATGCTGCATTTACACTATAACTACCATGTGGAGGATGGCAACTTTGTGTCATCACAACAGGGTCATGTAGGCACTGAAGTATCAACAGCTCAGTAGTACATACCTCAGAGTATGAAATACCAGCAGTAGTATGTACCTCAGAGTAAGGAATATCAGCAGAGGTACATACCTCAGAGTAAGGAATACCAGCAATAGTACATACCTCAGAGTAAGGAATGCCAGCAGTAGTACGTACCTCAGAGTAAGGAATACCAGCAGTAGTACGTACCTCAGAGTAAGGAATACCAGCAATAGTACATACCTCAGAGTAAGGAATACCAGCAGTAGTACGTACCTCAGAGTATGGAATACCAGCAGTAGTACATACCTCAGAGTATGAAATACCAGCAGTAGTACATACCTCAGAGTATGGAATACCAGCAGTAGTACCTCAGAGTATGGAATACCAGCAGTAGTACGTACCTCAGAGTATGGAATACCAGCAGTAGTACATACCTCAGAGTATGAAATACCAGCAGTAGTACATACCTCAGAGTAAGGAATACCAGCAGTAGTACATACCTCAGAGTATGGAATACCAGCAGTAGTACATACCTCAGAGTATGGAATACCAGCAGTAGTACATACCTCAGAGTAAGGAATACCAGCAGTAGTACATACCTCAGAGTAAGGAATACCAGCAGTAGTACATAGCTCAGAGTAAGGAATACCAGCAATAGTACATACCTCAGAGTATGTAATACCAGCAGTAGTACATACCTCAGAGTAAGGAATACCAGCAGTAGTACATACCTCAGAGTATGTAATACCAGCAGTAGTTCCTACCTAAGAATATGGAATACCAGCAGTAGTACGTAGCTCAGAGTAAGGAATACCAGCAGTAGTACGTACCTCAGAGTATGGAATACCAGCAGTAGTACATAGCTCAGAGTAAGGAATACCAGCAGTAGTACATACCTCAGAGTAAGGAATACAAGCAGTAGTACGTAGCTCAGAGTAAGGAATACTAGCAGTAGTACATACCTCAGAGTAAGGAATACCAGCAATAGTACATACCTCAGAGTATGGAATACCAGCAGTAGTATATACCTCAGAGTATGGAATACCAGCAGTAGTACATACCTCAGAGTAAGGAATACCAGCAGTAGTACGTACCTCAGAGTAAGGAATACCAGCAGTAGTACATACCTCAGAGTATGGAATACCAGCAGTAGTACATACCTCAGAGTAAGGAATACCAGCAGTAGTACATACCTCAGAGTAAGGAATACCAGCAATAGTACATACCTCAGAGTATGTAATACCAGCAGTAGTACATAGCTCAGAGTAAGGAATACCAGCAGTAGTACATACCTCAGAGTATGTAATACCAGCAGTAGTACATACCTCAGAGTAAGGAATACCAGCAGTAGTACATACCTCAGAGTAAGGAATACCAGCAATAGTACATACCTCAGAGTAAGGAATACCAGCAATAGTACATACCTCAGAGTATGTAATACCAGCAGTAGTACATACCTCAGAGTAAGGAATACCAGCAGTAGTACATACCTCAGAGTATGTAATACCAGCAGTAGTACATACCTCAGAGTAAGGAATACCAGCAGTAGTATGTAGCTCAGAGTAAGGAATACCAGCAGTAGTACATACCTCAGAGTATGTAATACCAGCAGTAGTACATACCTCACAGTAAGGAATACCAGCAATAGTACATACCTCAGAGTATGGAATACCAGCAATAGTACATACCTCAGAGTAAGGAATACCAGCAGTAGTACATACCTCAGAGTAAGGAATACCAGCAGTAGTACATACCTCAGAGTAAGGAATACCAGCAGTAGTACATACCTCAGAGTATGTAATACCAGCAGTAGTACATACCTCACAGTAAGGAATACCAGCAATAGTACATACCTCAGAGTATGGAATACCAGCAATAGTACGTACCTCAGAGTATGGAATACCAGCAGTAGTACATACCTCAGAGTAAGGAATACCAGCAGTAGTACATACCTCAGAGTAAGGAATACCAGCAATAGTACATACCTCAGAGTATGTAATACCAGCAGTAGTACGTAGCTCAGAGTAAGGAATACCAGCAGTAGTACGTACCTCAGAGTAAGGAATACCAGCAATAGTACATAGCTCAGAGTAAGGAATACCAGCAATAGTACATACCTCAGAGTATGTAATAAAAGCAGTAGTACATACCTCAGAGTATGTAATACCAGCAGTAGTACGTAGCTCAGTGTAAGGAATACCAGCAGTAGTACATACCTCAGAGTAAGGAATACCAGCAATAGTACATACCTCAGAGTATGTAATAAAAGCAGTAGTACATACCTCAGAGTATGGAATACCAGCAGTAGTACATACCTCAGAGTAAGGAATACCAGCTGTAGTACGTAGCTCAGAGTAAGGAATACCAGCAGTAGTACATACCTCAGAGTAAGGAATACCAGCAATAGTACATACCTCAGAGTAAGGAATACCAGCAGTAGTACATACCTCAGAGTAAGGAATACCAGCAGTAGTACATAGCTCAGAGTAAGGAATACCAGCAGTAGTACATACCTCAGAGTAAGGAATACCAGCAGTAGTACATACCTCAGAGTAAGGAATACCAGCAATAGTACATACCTCAGAGTAAGGAATACCAGCAATAGTACATACCTCAGAGTATGTAATAAAAGCAGTAGTACATACCTCAGAGTATGGAATACCAGCAGTAGTACGTAGCTCAGAGTAAGGAATACCAGCAGTAGTACATAGCTCAGAGTAAGGAATCGAAATTGGAAAGACTAAAAACAAGCCGTTGACAACACGAAAATGGATCCAAGAACGCCAAAACGCTCAACCAGCAGAAAGTAATTTATTGTGTCCTTTAAGTGCGCTTTATTACATACACTTTTTGTCAAAGTAACAACTCCGACTTCTTCAGAAGACATACAAACGTATTAAACACTTGGCAGTTAGTGGAGAGAAGTTTTTAAACATATCACATGTCAACCAAGTTATTATTCAATTAAAAATGTATATATATAATTGTTAATTAAATAACAGAGTTTTTTAATTGGCAGAGTTTTTTTAAAAACACATACACACTCTAAAGGCTCTTTACTCGCAGCTATAATACTAAATGCGAGCAACAAATATAAGCCTCGTATGGCGATAGGGAGAGCCAATCTCAATCTAGTTGTTGCAATAGTGAACAACAGTAATTATAAAAAAGATTTTTCTTGAAATTGAAATAAAATATGATAAAGTAAAATCAAATAGTAAACAAATTCGAAATGACAGAATGAAACAATGATATATCTCTAGATATAATGTGGGCTAGTAGGCTATACCAACTTAATGGGTGTGTACTACAACCAAAGAGTACCTAAAAATGTGAACAATACTTCAAATTGATCGTAGACAAATATATAAAAAACATTATTACCATCAATGGCATAGACAACATTAGGTCGCTCAATATAGTTGCTAAAGACCTATGTAATGAATACTAATGAATATATATTAAAAATTAGTATAATTAAAAGCTTTCTTATTGGTAAAGAATAGAAAATAGAAGACCAGTAAGATGACCTAATTGAAGGGTCTTCCATACAAGAAATATATGTGTTATATTATGGAAAAAACTATGTAAAAGTGGAAGAGGTTTTTTTAAACACTAATCTAAAAATTAATTAATTTCATTATTATTTGATATTTAAATTTGCTCTCATGGAGTTGTATTTGTAAATGAAAGTCCATGTATAGATGGGCCCTTATTTTGGAAAAGACTATGGGCAGGATTCACGAAGGCTTACACAGAGTTTAAGAGTAGTGTAAGCCTCCATGTAAGCCTCCTGATTCAGGAACAGCCCAAACCTCCATGTAAGAGACAGCTAACACGTCTCTTACACGGACTGGGCGTGGAAATGCTCAATACCTCATTTGCAGCTGAAAGATATGCAAATGAGGTAATTGAGCGATCCAGGAAGCCCAAAGCAGTCTGTGTAACGGACGTTTTAGCTGCAGAAATGTACTCAGCTGACAACTGAGTACATTTCTACAAAATTGACAACGGAGCTATGTCGGCTCCAAATAAAGGGTGCATATGTGTTATCTAGCATGCCAATGGCCAAATATGTGGCCATTGGCATTAAAAAGGGTTGCAAAATAATTTAAAATAACTTTTTTTTTTTTCGTGGGATTTTGCTGTTTAACTGCAGCGCACACCCGCACAAACGGGGTGCGCTGCTCAAAAGTGAAAACCGAAGCTTATAAGCCCACAATTGTGGGATTTATGTATTACATGGAATGACAATGCAGGGACTATCAGACCTAAAACAATATGGCCACCGTGTAGTGGTTGTCAAGGGGGGGAAGCTCCGTGTAAGACATGTAACTAAGCATTACTAGGCAATCCTATTTAAATGAGGGTTACAATACTGAATCACACTGCCACATAGGTAATGAGCACTTTCCGAGTAGTGTAAGAGTTACAGAAGGGGGAGGAATAGAGTAATAGGTAGGTGACATCATGGGGGGGAATGATAGAAATAAATGTATCACATTGGCGGGCAGTGTAACTTGACAGATGACAGACAGACATCAGGGAGAGAGGTGTGTCCCAACAGGACACTAGGAAAGTCAAGAAATAGAGGGTGCACACTATCCCTACACTCAAACTTTCTTGATATACGTGCATGCGCACGTGTGCATGCGTGTAAGGCAGGTTCAACATGTGGGAGCGTGTTGCAAACCGTTTAAAATGGTTTGCGCGGGCGTGCATGTGTGTAAGGCAATGTAAACATCAGGAAGCCTGTTGCCTGATGTATAAGGCTGTGTGCGCGTGTTTTACCATGAATCAGCCCAGTTCAAACCATGTAAGGATGTGTGCACGCGTTTAAGTCACTGTGAGCGTGCTTATGCTGGTGTGCACATTGCTCCCCTTGAGGAAACAGAGAGGAAAAAGGAAACAACCAGATTACAGGGAAGCTGCCAGAGGATACTGCTGGAGTTAATTGGTGGAAATAATTGGAAGCAGGCAATTACACAGGCAGACTAGAAGCCCAACCCAGCACTTAAAACATTGCAAACAGCAGTGCAGGCTGTTTCTCACAAGAGATACCGCAAGAAAGGAGTAAGCTATCAGAATTGAAAACTGAAAAAAGCTGAACTCAGAGCAGAAATGCTAGGGGCTGCCATAGCTGTTATAATCAGGCATAGGCGAATTGCTGAGGGTGGTGACAATGCAGATGCTGACATACAACCCAGAGTGAGGAAAAGGAGGAGAGTATACAGGCCCAGGGTCACCTACCATGGGTTACATGAGCTGGAGATAGTAGAGCACTACAGAGTGGACAGAGACCTTCTGCAGCAAATTGTTGAGCTGTGCAGGCCATGTCTCACACACAGAACCAACAGAGGGGAGCCCATCCCAGTGGAAACCAAGGTATGTGTTGGCCTAAGAATACTAGCAACAGGTACCTTCCAGAGACCAACTGGTGATATGATGGGGATATCACAGGCATCAGCCTCCAGGGTACTGCACCAGTTCCTGGATGCCATGTCAGCACATGTCGGTGATCATGTATATTTCCCCAATGCCCGTGAGGTATTGGCCAGCAATATGCGTCTCTTCCAGCAAATAGTGGGATACCCTGAGGTACTGGGTGCAATAGACTGCACGCACATACGCATCAAAGCACCATCCGGTGAGCGGGGTAGAGCCTATATTAACCGCAAGGGATTCCCCTCCATCAACTGCCAGGTCGTGTGTGATGCCCAGGGCATAATAATGAATGTGTGTGCTGGCTGCCCTGGGAGCTACCACAATTCCCACATCTGGCATCTGACGCAGCTGTATCAATCATTTGCCAGTGGGGACTTCCCACACGGACACCTAGTGGGGGATGCAGGTTATGCACTTGAGCCGTGGCTAATGACACCCATCAGAAATGCACACACACCCGAACAGGAACGCCATAATGAGGCACACGCACAAACACGTAATGTCATAGAGCGTGTGTTTGGGCTGCTCAAGTCAAGGTTCCGGTGTCTGGACACATCTGGTGGAGCCTTGCAGTACACACCAACTACATGTACCCAAATGATCATGATATGTGCTATGCTACAAAATATGATCCTGCGGAAACAGCTGCAGCAGGACCAGCATAGGGCTGGGCCAAACATACCCCCACCATTGCCAAGGCCACCACAGGCAGAGGGTGACTCGTAGGAGGAACAATCTGACCTTGCCCCAGTAGGCAGAAGGAGGCGTGCCCAGTATGCCCTGGCCTTGGCAAAGAAGCAACGCATAGCACATACACTGGCTCAGTAGGAACACTGGGACTGATACCCCCTCCGACTCACTCATATAGTAACAGGGACGCCTAACATGACACAACCTGCTTCCAAACATGTACAGGGAGTGTAGTATGTGCATCCGACAGAGGCAGCCCTGCAGCACCACCTGAGGCATGAATGCCATGTGTTAAGTAATGTAACACCATGTACCATATGCACACCTGAGGACCCTGACTAACATCCACCCTCACCAATCATAAACCACAAAACACAAACCCACCTTCATAGGTACCACAAGGGATAGGAACCTAGATGTAATGCTACCCAATGCCAGAAGTATAAACAGCAAGATGTGTGCAGTGTAAACGCACACAGTATAGAGAATGTAGATATCAGTGCTGTAATAGAAAACTGGGTCAAAGCCCACATCAGCACCCTAACACTACCAGGTCACACCTCATACAGTGATGTACAGCTGCAAAACATGGAACAAGCTACAAAACAAGGGTGACTAGCAATAAATGTCATGGATAACCACACCCACATGTTGGTACCACAACAAGAAGCAACATGGATTAGCCATGGTCAAATACCAATGGCTAAAACTGCCTACTACTATATAGCTTGCTGCAGACCACTGTCCTAATAGCAGGAACTGCACCAGGCCTATGTTCATAGGTTCATAGGTTCATACTAGGCTATCTGCCCTAGGGCATTTATAAGCCTAGCCCAGAGTTTTGTGGCTTCTGCCACCCCTTTAGTTTGAAGGATAATATGCCCATTATTTTGCTGTGCCTCTGTCAAGTAGTGACAATGAGGTTATCCATGGGGTATACCTGCGATCTCCCATCCATTGGTCAAGATTTCTCTTGAACAAAGCCAGCGAGGTGCTCTGCCTCACATGTATCGGGATGTTGTTCCACAGCATAGGGAGTCTCTGGGTGATGAATCTGTCCCTCCAGCACATCCTATTAATAGCTGTGTTGAGGTTTAAGTCTCTTGCCCTTGTAGTTCTGATGGATGTAGAGTTTTTGAGGTGAAGCATATTCATTAATTCCGGGTTGGACATGGCCTTGTATGTCAGGCACAGGTCACCTCTGAGCAGACGGTAAGCGACTGAATAGAGCTGGAGTTCCTTCAGTCGGGCAGCATAAGACATATTTTTGAGACCCTTTATCCTTTTGGTGAGGAATTTTTGGGGCCTTTCCAATTGCTGCAGGTGTCGGGTCAGATACATTCCGAATGGGGCATTGTACTCAATCATTGGTCTGATGAGTGATGAGTACAGGGGAACGATGACCTCCCTTGATCTAGATGTGAATCCCTTCATGATCAGGTGGGCAATGTAGTAGGTCTTCCGAACTTCTTTGGCAACGACAGTGTCAAATGAAAGGTTACTATCAACCTGGGTCCCCAGATCCCTGATAACCTCTTCTGTGCTTAGAGGATTGCCACCTATATGGTAACTAGGGGTAACCTTGTTTTTCCCGAAGGGTATGACTATGCATATATCAGCGTTAAACTTTAGGCCATGGCTCTGGCACCAGTTATCCATTTCTATGAGACCCTTCTGAAGGATGTCTGTGTCAGATGGGTTTTCAACTATGGTGCCCAGTTTGCAGTCATCTGCAAACTTTGTCAGCCATAATCCTCCTGTGTTTGCTTGTACTTCTGAAAGTAGATGCCGAACAAAAGTGGGCCCAGGACAGAGCCCTGTGG
>NC_056735.1:101169451-101416951 GCF_019279795.1 Protopterus annectens
TTTTTTAATTCCCACATGCATTTAGTTCTGTAGAACCACAATGAAGCTTATATATTCAGGAGTTATTACTACTTTATTCATTGATACATGACCCTTTCTGTCACTCTCACACATCCTGCAATTTCACAGTTCAGGTTGGTACTTCTAGGCTTTGTTCACATATTAGACCTGTGGTGATTCCAACACTTTCCAGCAGCCTCACTTCTGTCATGATTCAGTATTTCAACAGGGGATATATCTCACATGTGATTACCTCAGCTTCTGAAGCTGTACTCTTGAGACTACTGCAGGTTATACTACATTTAATTAATGGTGGGACATCTGTATTACAGCACTATTTATTTCTATCAATTATATTTCCAGTTTCACTTGCATACTGATGAACTTGTTGCAGCCATAACTGCAGACTTTCCCTTGTTGCTTGCACATTCTATTACTTCTAATCAATACACTGCAGTGTTCTGCTACATGCTACAATATAATATTTATTTCTAAGTACTAGGTGGGGTTACTAACCTGCATGGTGGCGCAGCCGCGCCAGCCTGCGGTCATATGCCCTTCGATTTGTAGAGCGGACACCTGCAGCTGTAATACAAAACAAATAATATTGGAATACACATCTCCATGGTATCAGCTAGTTGAATTCCTTACATACATAAGTAAAATGTAACTTACTCAGTAGTGGGGCGTTGGGCATATCCCAGGCCTCCTGGATCCATTGGGTCAACTGGTCTTGTTTACGTCACTTCAGGTCCGCATGGTGGTGACAGACCTGCTCACCAGTACGTGGAATCCCAGTAGCACTAGTGAGATCATGAGCCAACTGGTCCCATGCCTCCGCCCTGTATGCTCCCCATGAGACCTGGCCCTGCATGAGTTGGGCCTCATGATGGTGAACTAGGAGCCAGACCATGTATCTGGACTCCTCAATGCCCCACCGCTGTGCTCGAAAGCAACGTCCCTCCCCTACTCCACTCATTCTGCCTGCACGTCTATTCTACAATCGTTTATGCTGTGTATTCCCACCTATGGGGCTTATATATGCCGATTTTCCCGCACCTTTCTATGATTGGCCGTTTTGGAATTGTATCAACTTCACAGAAACTGCTTTATCATGCTCCATTTTGGATTACATCCTATATATATGCTATTTCTGCAGTTCTAAGTACTGCTGTCATGGCTTAGTGGTTTAGTACCTTGACTCTAGTGCATGGTATCCTGGGTTCGAATCTGACCACTGATTTTTTTAATTTTTATGACTGTCTAGAAATGAGTACAGGAACTGTCAATCAAAAGTGCCAAAGGCACTTTTAAGCACTTAAAACCAGGTCTGCGCTTGTTTGCGCGGAGCTCACGCATGCACACCGGCGGTTAGCTTGTGGGCGCGGCGCGCACCTCCGCGCAAACGGTGTGTGCTGGGTTAAACCTTAATTGGCTAGTAACATGCATGTTAAGCTAAGCACAGCTAGTTGCACACAGTTTGAGCCTGTTAAACCAGTGCTTAGCTATTGGCAAGCAATTTGCAGCCTTTGAAACACTATTCAGCTACGGGCACTCTGTCTCACTGTAGTTTACCTATCAGTACATTTCTAAGTAATTTTATTATTGTATTACTTGGAAATATATGCTCCATTTCATTCCATTTTACAAAAGGAAATACTTTTACATTTGCACAATACTGTCAGGGGCCTTTTTAGTGCTTATTTACAAAAAAAAAAATAAAAAGGTTGTTGTGTGGGCTCGAACCTTGCCTGCCTGCTTTTAAGCCGACAACTCTACCGCTATGCTATTACTTCTTGGTTTACTTTGCATATTTAGTTCTTATATCCTTTCCCACTGATTGCTAACTGCAGTTGCGCTAGTAGCACACCCGCGCACATGAGCGCACACATTAGCAAACATTTACGGGGTTTTAAAAAAAAATAAAACAGTTTTCATTTTCATTTTATAACATCTGTTCACTTTTGACATTGCTGGTCTGTGGGGGCATGTGTTGTGTTGTGTGTTTATTCACATTTCCATGGCCTCTCTTGTGGCTGTTTACTTTCAGCCATTCTAGACTTCTGGGGGCATGTCCGCTTGCAGGGCTTAGCCTACGGACACGCCCCCTACTGTCTTACACGGACCGTGTAAGAGTTACGGTGTGATTCAGCATGCCTCATGCACCTAATGCATATGCATGACATGCTGACATCACACCGTTTAACTGCAGCCTCCGTGTAAGAGTTATAACTTTTACACGGAGGCTTCCTGAATCTGGCCCTATGTATATAACTACAATGTGAATAGCTGAAATGTAATGAATTAAATTTCATCTCTCAAGGTTCTTTAATCTAAGAATGCATTTAATAGAAGTCATCTCATTAATACCTGGGTATTGGCTGGCGTTAGTTCTAAGTTGCCAAATAAGTTCTCTCCTTTCTAATTTAAGAGACTCTGGTCCCCCTCTATCATCCTTCTTTATTTGGTCAATAACACGGAACCGGAACTCGTGTCCTTGGTTCTCGCTATGGTGCCTAGCTAAAGCGTTATCAAGTTTGTTTTTGTTTATACAATAAATGTGCTCATAAATCCTTTCGGTAAGTCTCCTATCGGTCTTACTGATATAAAATGCCAAACAATGAGCACATTTAGCCAAGTAAACTACTTGTTTGCTTTGGCAATTGTACTTAGCTTTTGATTTATATGTGGTGTTCCTTATTGAGAATTTATTGCCTTCATCTATATATTTGCAATAAGTGCACATATTGCACTTATGCATTCCAGCTTTGCTGGTAAAAGCTACTCTGTTGGTTTCTAGGATCCCTTTTAAATTGGGTGCCCGTCTAAAAGTTATTTTTGGTTTACTCGGGATCAAAGATCTGAACTGGCTATCATTAGTCAGTAATTCCCAATTTTTTGTCACAATATTACTGATTATGTAGGCATCCATGCTACAAGTAAAATTAAAGCTGCATTGAAAACTAGGTTGATTGTCATGGATAGTGTACTGTCCATCAACTCTACTTCCAATTATATTGTGATTTGTATTAAGTAAAGGGACAAATACACCTGTCTCCCTTTTGAATTTAACTTCATCCACAATATCTTGGATGAATCGTGGGGGGTACCCTCATTGGAGAAAAAAGCTGGTCAAGGTGGAGCACTCTTCCAGAAATTCGTCTTCCCTAGAGGTCATTCTGGCTGCTCTCACCAGTTGGCCCTTAATTACTGACTTTTTCTGGTGGTTAGGATGGCAGCTGGTGAAGTGCAAGAAGGTATTCGAGTATGTTTCCTTCCGATAAATTTTGGAAACATATTTATTGTTGGAAAAGTCCTTTCTTAGTTCGACATCTAAATACTCAATCGTGTTTTTGTTGTATTTATGAGTAAATTTCAGGAAGTTTGTACTATTGTTGAAAAGGGTTATTAGACTTTTCAGTTGGTGTTCGGTTCCATCAAAAAGGATGAATATATCATCCAGGAACTTGGTGTAAAACATAATGTTACTTTTAAACTCATTATTAGTTAGTACAAAAGATTTTTCCCAAAAGGCCATCACCAGGTTCGCCAGACTGGCCCCACAAGGAGAGCCCATAGCTACCCCAATATCTTGATGGAAAATCTCTTTGTTGAACATTATGAAATTATATGATAAGACAGTATCAATTAATTCTCCTACTAGTTTGACCTCATCATCAGGTGCTCCTAGAGTCCTTAGCATGTGGGTGGTCCATTCGATACCGATGTCATGTGGGATGGAAGAATAAAGGTCTTTCACATCTACTGTGATAAAAAAAACTTTCGGCTAGGAAATTTAAATTATTGATAGATTCAAGGAAGGACCAAGAATCTTTGCATATCTGCCCTTCCTTCTTGATGTATTTTTGAAAGATTTTATCTGCCACTTTAACACAAGTATATGTGATACTATTTCTACCATCTACTAGGGCCCTCATAGGTGGGTCGTTCACATTTTTGTGTACTTTGGGTACACCAAAAAGGACAGGTGTTCTAGGAGCAGGCTGCATTAAAAAGTGATACATGTCCCTATCAATTCTAGACTCAATGTACAATTCCTCGATGAGAGACCTCACTCTCATATAGGCTACATTCATCTCATTGATGGATACTTTAGAGTAAGCGTTAGTTTCAAGTATGTTGTATATTCTATTGTCATAGTCGAAAGTGGACATTATTACGAGATCCCCACCCTTGTCGGGTTTCATAATTCTTATTGGGGCTTGTTTTAAAAGGTTTAATATGTCCCTTTGTTCCCTGGTTATGTTCAATTTATAGTGTTGATGGTTAATATTAGAATTTTTCAAATTCCTTAAATCAAGTTCAGTAATTTTTTCAAACAATGTTAACAATGGGTGTAATGGCGGGTTGTACACACTTGATCCGTAATAATCTGATTTGATATTTAGGTAATTTCCCATAAGGGAAAGTAGATTCAATTTCCTTATAAATAATTTCAAATCGATTAGAGTGTTTGCCATATCAAACTGTGTAGAAGGAATAAACGTGTATCCCTTTGATAATAAGTCCACTGTTTCCAAACCAACAGTTAAATAAGTGTAGTTATAAACTTTAAAGTCTTTTGTAGTATTATATAAAATTTGGCAAGGCGAGTGCCCGTCAGTAGAATAGGTGTCAATTGCCTCAATGGTTACCATTTCTTCCTCTTGTTCCTCGCTTGTTTGCTGTTCTTTGTGGTCATTCGAGAGGCTCGATTCTGAAAATTTTGGGCATTAGAAGGACCACTCATATTGTTGTAGTTATGGGCCCCTTGAGTGGTAGATTTGTTAAAATTACTTTGATTGTTGTTATTATGCTGCTGTTGTTGTGCAATCCTCTCGCTCCCCCTATTAGTATAACTGTCTTCTTGGTATTGATCAGATGTTTCACATTCGTTAGTATCGATGGTGTCAACCGGGAACGGTTGCCTCCTATCAGGGAGCCTACCCTGATGGTTGGGTTCACTATTAATATTATTATTCGTTAATTTTTGTTTTTGTACAACCGGTGGTTTTAGGTAAGCTTTCCCCTCATTGTATTCCCTTATGTCTCTATTTATTTTCTTAATTTTAGTAAAATTGAGCTTAGGCAGATACTCATCGATGCTACTGTAGCATCTATCATATTCAAACTTGTATCTGTCAAAGCTAGAGTCAGTCTTAATTTCTTTGTCTAACTCTTCAAGTTCTTTAAGCAATAAGTTGACCATAATGGAATATTGATCACATAACAATTCAAGCAATTCGAATCCGTGCCTGTCAAATAATGATAACAGTGCCAAGTGGAACTGTGAGCCATCAACTAGCCCTGTTGGAAAAGTCCATTGTCTCAAACCTTTAGGCACTATTTTAAGTCTTAAGCATTCACGAAAGTAAGCTACTTCAAGTTGAAGCTTACGTGTTTTACACAGTTTTTCATCGAAGGTATTAAGCTTAGAAGATAAGTCATTGCTTACCTCAAGTTCTCTCCCTACATTAGTGGCTGCTTGTGCATCGGAAAATATGAACGCTCGATGGACCCAGCTATTAAGAGACTCTGGAACTCTGCTGGAGCCTTCACATTGTAAACAAACGTTCTTAAATGGTCTTAATTCATCCATTAGGGTATCCGTGCTAGTGTTGCCATTATTGTTTGTCGGAGGTAAAGGAATTGCCCTCTGCGGTAACCCTTCGGTTCCGATGCTAGGGATAATCCTTGGTTCATTTTGTGTTAAGAGAATATTATCCATACGTTCAGTGAGAGACTCAACTCTCTGCGTGAGTAATCCGATTAAAATAGTGAGATTCCCTTCATTCTCACTATTGCTGGAAGCAGGTGGTGAGCTGCTTGGGGACGGATCCATAAAACAAGCAAACGAAATTGGAAAGACTAAAAACAAGCCGTTGACAACATGAAAATGGATCCAAGAACGCCAAAACGCTCAACCAGCAGAAAGTAATTTATTGTGTCCTTTAAGTGCGCTTTATTACATACACTTTTCGTCAAAGTAAGAACTCCAACTTCTTCAGAAGACATACAAATGCATTAAACACTTGGCAGTTAGTGGAGAGAAGTTTGGAATACCAGCAGTAGTATGTACCCCAGAGTAAGGAATATCAGCAGTAGTACATACCTCAGAGTAAGGAATACCAGCAGTAGTACATAGCTCAGAGTAAGGAATACCAGCAGTAGTACATACCTAAGAGTATGGAATACCAGCAGTAGTACGTACCTCAGAGTATGGAATACCAGCAGTAGTATGTACCTCAGAGTAAGGAATACCAGCAGTAGTACATACCTCAGAGTAAGGAATACCAGCAGTAGTATGTACCTCAGAGTAAGGAATACCAGCAGTAGTACATACCTCAGAGTAAGGAATACCAGCAATAGTACGTACCTCAGAGTATGGAATACCAGCAGTAGTACATACCTCAGAGTATGGAATACCAGCAGTAGTACATACCTCAGAGTATGGAATAAAAGCAGTAGTACGTAGCTCAGTGTAAGGAATACCAGCAGTAGTACATACCTCAGAGTAAGGAATACCAGCAGTATACGTAGCTCAGAGTAAAGATTACCAGTAGTAGTACGTAGCTCAGAGTAAGGAATACCAGCAGTAGTACATACCTCAGAGTAAGGAATACCAGCAGTAGTACATAGCTCAGAGTAAGGAATACCAGCAGTAGTACATACCTCAGAGTATGGAATACTAGCAGTAGTACATACCTCAGAGTATGTAATAAAAGCAGTAGTACATAGCTCAGTGTAAGGAATACCAGCAGTAGTACATACCTCAGAGTAAGGAATACCAGCAGTATACGTAGCTCAGAGTAAGGATTACCAGCAGTAGTACGTAGCTCAGAGTAAGGAATACCAGCAGTAGTACATACCTCAGAGTAAGGAATACCAGCAGTAGTACGTAGCTCAGAGTAAGGAATACCAGCAATAGTACATACCTCAGAGTAAGGAATACCAGCAGTAGTACATACCTCAGAGTAAGGAATACCAGCAGTATACGTAGCTCAGAGTAAGGAATACCAGCAGTAGTACATACCTCAGAGTAAGGAATACCAGCAGTAGTACATACCTCAGACTAAGGAATACCAGCAGTATACGTAGCTCAGACTAAGGAATACCAGCAGTATACGTAGCTCAGACTAAGGAATACCAGCAGTATACATAGCTCAGAGTAAGGAATACCAGCAGTAGTACGTAGCTCAGCGTAAGGAATACCAGCAGTAGTACATACCTCAGAGTAAGGAATACCAGCAGTAGTACATACCTCAGAGTAAGGAATACCAGCAATAGTACATACCTCAGAGTATGTAATACCAGCAGTAGTACATACCTCAGAGTAAGGAATACCAGCAGTAGTACATACCTCAGAGTAAGGAATACCAGCAATAGTACATACCTCAGAGTATGTAATACCAGCAGTAGTACATACCTCAGAGTAAGGAATACCAGCAGTAGTACATACCTAAGAGTATGGAATACCAGCAGTAGTACATACCTCAGAGTATGGAATACCAGCAGTAGTACGTAGCTCAGACTAAGGAATACCAGCAGTAGTACATACCTCAGAGTAAGGAATACCAGCAGTAGTACATACCTCAGAGTATGGAATACCAGCAGTAGTACATACCTCAGAGTATGTATTACCAGCAGTAGTACATACCTCAGAGTAAGGAATATCAGCAATAGTACATACCTCAGAGTAAGGAATACCAGCAATAGTACATACCTCAGAGTATGTAATACCAGCAGTAGTACATACCTCAGAGTAAGGAATACCAGCAGTAGTACATACCTAAGAGTATGGAATACCAGCAGTAGTACATACCTCAGAGTATGGAATACCAGCAGTAGTACATACCTCAGAGTAAGGAATACCAGCAGTAGTACATAGCTCAGAGTAAGGAATACCAGCAATAGTACATACCTCAGAGTATGTAATACCAGCAGTAGTACATACCTCAGAGTAAGGAATACCAGCAGTATACGTAGCTCAGAGTATGGAATACCAGCAGTAGTACATACCTCAGAGTAAGGAATACCAGCAGTAGTATGTAGCTCAGAGTAAGGAATACCAGCAGTAGTACATACCTCAGAGTAAGGAATACCAGCAGTAGTACATACCTCAGTGTATGTAATACCAGCAATAGTACATACCTCAGAGTAAGGAATACCAGCAGTAGTACATAGCTCAGAGTATGAAATATCAGCAGTAGTACATACCTCAGAGTATGTAATACCAGCAGTAGTACGTAGCTCAGAGCAAGGAATACCAGCAGTAGTACATACCTCAGAGTAAGGAATACCAGCAATAGTACATACCTCAGAGTAAGGAATACCAGCAGTAGTACATACCTCAGAGTATGTAATACCAGCAGTAGTACATACCTCAGAGTAAGGAATACCAGCAGTAGTACATACCTCAGAGTAAGGAATACCAGCAATAGTACATACCTCAGAGTAAGGAATACCAGCAATAGTACATACCTCAGAGTAAGGAATACCAGCAGTAGTACGTATCTCAGACTAAGGAATACCAGCAGTAGTACATACCTCAGAGTATGGAATACCAGCAGTATACGTAGCTCAGAGTATGGATTACCATCAGTAGTACGTACCTAAGAGTATGGAATGCCAGCAGTAGTACGTACCTCAGAGTAAGGAATACCAGCAGTAGTACGTACCTCAGAGTATGAAATACCAGCAGTAGTATGTAGCTCAGAATATGGAATATCAGGAGAATATCAGATGGTCAATGTAAAGGGGAGGTAGTCACTGTGTCAAAAATGTCAGCAACATGTGTGGTGCTGGTGAGGTATTTGATGCTATGGTAGAGAAAGCCAGTATTACAGCATGTAGTTACTGGCACTCACTACCCACAGGAATTCAAGGCTTGTACTTACAGGACTGAACCCAGAATGGGGGGGGGGTCCCAAAACAGTAACACATGGCAATCACCACCCATCAAAGCATGTACTGCACTGCATTCTACTATGCAGGACTGAACCGGGGGGGTGTGTGCTCCAAAGACAGTAACACATGACAATCAGCACCCATAGGAAAACAATGCTTGTAATTACAGGACTGAACACAGAGTGGGGGGGGTCCCAAGACAGTATCATATGGCAATTACCACCCATCAACGCTTGTACTGCACTGCATTCTCTCCAAGACTGCACACAAAGGAGGGGTGTGGGGTTGCTTCTTACACAGCAATGTACAATATTTATGCATGAGTATTGAACAACAAGGGATACTCTCATAGGTTCATAGGTTCATAGGTTTATACTAGGCTATCTGCCCTAAGGCATTTATAAGCCTAGCCCAAATTATTGTGGCTTACGCCACCCCTTATATGAAAAAATACTGTGCCCATTAGTTTGTTGTGCCTCTGTCCAGCAGTGACCCAGAGATGATTCCCGGGGTAAACCTACGATCTCCCATCCACAGGTCTAGATTTCTCTTGAACAGAGTCAGCGAGGTGCTCTGCCTCACATGGACCGGGATTTTATTCCACAGCATAGGGAGTCTCTGAGTGATAAATCTATCCCTCCAGCACGTCCTATTTATATCCGTGCTAAGGTTTAAGTCGCTTGCTCTAGTGGTTTTGGTGGATTTGGAATTTTGAGGTGGAGCATGTCCATTAATTCCGGGTTGGACATGGCCTTGTATGTCAGGCACATGTCACCTCTGAGCAGTCGGTATGCGACTGAATAGAGCTGGAGTTTCTTCAATCTGGCAGCATATGACAGATTTTGGAGTCCTTTATCCTTTTGGTGAGGAACTTTTGGGGTCTCTCCAATTGCTGCAGATGTCGGGTGAGATACATCCCGAATGGGGCATTGTACTCGATCATTGGTCTGATAAGTGAAGAGTACAGGGGAACAATGACCTCACTAGATCTGGATGTGAATCCCTTCATGATCAGGTGGGCAATGTAGAAGGTCTCTCTAACCACTTTAGCAATGTGAGTGTCAAAAGAAAGGCCACTGTCAACCTGGGTCCCCAGGTCCCTGATAACCTCTTCTGTGCTTAGTGGATTGCCACCTATATGGTAGCTTGGGGTTACCTTGTTTTTCCCGAAGGGTATGACTATACATTTTTTGGCGTTTAACTTCAGGCCATGGCTCTGGCACCAGCTATCTGTTTCCGTGAGTCCCTTCTGAAGGATATCAGTGTCCGATGCACTTTCCACTATGGCGCCCAGTTTGCAGTCATCTGCAAACTTTGTCAGCCAAAGTCCTCCCATGTTGGCCTGTACTTCTGAGAAGTAGATGCCAAACAATAGGGGCCAAGGACCGAGCCCTGTGGGACACCACTTGTGACCGGCTTGGAGTCTGACACAGCGCCAGCAACTCTAACCCTGTGGGTTCTGTCCTTAAGCCAGTTTGCAACCCATCTTGTGACATATGGGTTTACATTTAAGCTGGTAAGTTTTTCTACAATACCCGAGTGGGGTATTGTGTCGAAAGCCTTTGCAAGGTCAAGGTAGGCTGTATGGACTGCCTTTCCCTCATCAATGGCCTTGGTGACTATTTCAAGAAGTCGACCAAGTTCAAAAGGCATGATCTTCCCTTGACAAAGCCAGACTGGGTCGGGTCCAATGTCTGCAAGTCCCTATATCTTTGTTTATGAGCTCCATTATGATCCTCTCCATAGCTTTGCAGACTAGACTTGTTAAGCTTATGGGGCGGTAATTACCAGGGTCCGTAGAGGCGCCACCTTTGTGGAGTGGGACCACAGTTGCCGTACGCCACTCCTTGGGCACGTATCCTGTGGTAAGGCTGAGATTAAACAGCTGCCTTATGTGCGGGTTTAATTCCTCATTTAGCTCGTGTAGCACACAGCCGGGGACACCATCCGGTCCCATTGATGCTGTGTTTTTAGCTTTAGAGAGAGCAGCTTTCACCTGCGCATTTGAGATGTCCGGGAGGCTACACTCGGCTGGGATAGTTATCTCTCCTTTAGGGGGGTGAGGGGGGTGAAGTTTGCACTGAACCTGTCTGCCAGTATGTTGGCAATGTCTGTGGGTTCAGTGATTTTTGTATCATTTTGGACTAATTCTGAGCATATCTGTGAGTTTCCACCCAGGTTCCTAACATAGCTGAAAAAGGCCTTATGATTGTCCTTTGAATCCATGGCAATTTTCTCTCAAAATTGGCCTTAGTTGATTTTATGAGTGCTCGTATTTTTTACTAATAATGATCAGGGGTGACTTCCCTTTTATGGATTTTGTTCTATCATGTAATAGCTTTCTCCTCTTATTGTAAAGTTTGTTAATGGCTGGGGTCCACCAGACTGGACGTTTTCCCTTTGTGGAAAGAGTCTTGGTTTTATTTGGGATTGCCTGATCCATGCAGTCCTGGAGGTGTTCATAGAAGGCATTTGTAAGGGCTTCCGCAGCTTGGGTTGTGGTTTCCTCTGACTCAGGGGCCTTGAAGGATACCACACCAGTCTTGAGTAGTGTGAAGTTTGCTTTAGAGAAGTTCTTCACTATGGTCTTTTTTTGTTTGGGGTGGGGGCGGGATGTGGATTTCCAGTGAGATTAGTTTATGATCAGATCTCACCAATGAGGGATATACTTCCGGTGTGGAGCATTTTGTCCCCATGTTTGTGACAATGAGATCTAGTATATTTTCTCCTCTCATGGGAACAGTGACTAGCTGTTCCATGGCATTTGAATTTATGAACTCCAGGAACCGTTGGGCTAGAAAGTTAGGGCTTGAGTAATGTTCCCAGTCTATATTCGGGTAGTTGAAGTCACCCAATATGATGGTGTTTGGAGATACATTTATACCCTCCAGTGTCTTCAGGAAGGCTGTGTGGGGTTCCTGAGTTTGAGAGGGTGGCCTGTAGCATGCTACAATTTGTAGAGCAGTTTTGCCTATTGTTAGTTGCACCTGCATGGTTTCAAGCTTCATGCGTTGCCACCAACCTGGAGGTGTGAGTATCCTTTATGAATATGGATACACCCCTCCTTTTGTGGAGTGGTCCGGGTTTTGGGGCGAACGCATGATATGAGGTAAAACCTAATAGTGCGGGGTGCTCTCAGGAGCCTTGAACCAGGTTTCAGTTACAGCACAGACATCGATGTTCTCCATACTGAGAAGGGCCTCGAGTGCGTGCATTTTGAGATTTAGACTTCTGGCATTGAGCAGCATTACCCTCAATTTCTTCCCATTTTTGTTTTCTAGGGTGGTAGGTTTAGAATTTGAGCCTTGCCTAAAAAGGCACTATGGGGTGGCAAGAGCCTTAGCCAATATCCGGAATCCCAGGGTGACAGGTGCAAGCCGTCCCTTGCGAAGCAGCGTGGCTTGTCAAGCATGTCATCCCAGGCAGACAGACACTGGATCCCCTTTGAATGACACCAGACATTAAGCCAATTGTTAAAGCTGATCATCTTGTCTCTATATTGTGGCATCATTCTTGGTGAAGGAAGGATACTGCTCAGGGTTAGGGTCATACCTGCCTGGGCTACATAATCAGAGAGCTCCTCTATGTCTCTTTTCATGCAGTCCAGGGAGGTGCGTCTCAGGTCGTTCACACCAGCATGGACAATGACTGTGTCATATTTGTACTTGCTGTGGAGTGACCAGTGCTTGTGTTATGTGGCGGATTCTAGCGCCCGATAGGCAGCTTACTGTGACCCTCTCCTTGTTCAGCCTGGTGAGTGGGACGTCAGTGTGTCTGACTATGGAGTCACCTATGACAAGTATGTTTGGTGTTGTATTTGGCCTTAAGGGCTGTGACTGCTTTGCACACTGCTTTTGTGGTTTATGTGTTGCTTGTGGGGTGTCTTGAGGTAGCAGTTGTTTGGGTGTCTGCTTTGGAGGCCTCTGCTGTTTAGGTAAATTTTTACTCAGAGCCTCGCAGTATGTCTTTGTGTGTTTATGTGTTTGATTCAGTGGAGTGGTAGCATTATGTGAGGCTGGTTTTGTGGTGTGTGTAGTTGCCTTCTCCTCCTGTCTGGTCTTGCCAGTCCTGAGTTGAGAGAGCTCAGCCTCCAGTTTGGCTAAATAGCTGCATCTCTCGCAAGTATTTGTGTTATGTGGGAGGAGGAGAGGGTTGTCTGTGTACATGAGGCAGTTATAACATTGCCTCAAGATTCCCAGATTCACCAGCTGGACCGGAGAGGAGATTGACAACTGACCTTTGGACATGCTAGAATAATATTGGGAAATCCTTAATTGAAAACAAGGGCCAGTGGGGAGTGAGGGTGTAGTGCTTTTAATTTTTAGTGCTGACTTATATAATTGCTTTAGTGAGCAAGTGCCAGGTAACTTGAGTGCAATGTGATACAAGTAACTAAATGCAAAAACGACAAACAGTAACTTTCTTTCAAGTGAAACAAGGAAATAAGTACAGTAAGCAATGCAGATATCACTAGTGATCCACAGAAGAGCTGAGAAGTTGCGTATTAGGTGAATTAGCTTCCAGGGAAATAACAAGCAAACAAACAACAAGTATATAAACAAAGCTAGATTCAGTAGGCCTGGATCTAGTCTATGCTAGAGCAAACAAGGTGAACCAATTTCAGTAAGATACAGTTCAAATATTCAGGCACTATAAACCTTTAACCAGAAAATTCCCAGCTCAGAAGGGCAGAGTCCAGCCTCTTCTCCCACAAGAGTGCAGTCCACGAACCTTCTTAATGTAAAATAACTGGCCTGAAGCCCAAGTGCCTAAACCAGAACTAATACACTTGGACACTGGGCTCTCAATCAGCAGTTCCCAACTTAGAAGGATGAAAGCTACCTGTCCTGCCACCACAGTGCTTGCCACAAACCTTCCTAATGTAAAACAACTGGTCTGAAGCCCAAGTGCTTAATCCAAAAGACTTGAATATCCATGTCTAATATCCATACAATTCTGCTCAGACTGTTTGGTAAATAACAACTTACTGCTGGCTACTTCCTTGTTTGTGTAGTGATGGGTGTTACTTATATTTGACCTGATTTGTGCACGATCACTATACAACAGCTCAAGGAAGAAGCAGCATTGTTTTTGACATCCCAATCCCTAGGATACAGGCAGCTGTATCAGGAGGTTGTGGTTGTCATAGGTATCAGTAGGTTGCTTTTGCCATTGTATTTTTTTTTTAAAAGGTTAGTCAGCCACACCTCTGGATTCTTCTAAGAGCATAAGTAACATAATAAGGGCTCAGGTGACTGATCTAAGTATTTTATCAGAAATATGTGTCACATAATTTAAACATTTCCCTTACCACAATGTCTTTCAGAATAAGCATACATTCTAATTGCATACCTGGGCCAACTTTCTCCAAATCATTATTTACTGTTTCAGTCATCATTGTCTTTTAGCAGCTTTAGTAGCACAGTGTGCATTATTCTTGGAGTAGTTTTATGTTCCTTTAGCCTCTGATAATTTAGCTGAATACTGGCCTCTGTCTTTCTGCGGGTTTGACAGCCTCTTGGTTGCCTCTGCAACCTTCTATAAATGCATGACATTCAGAAAGATTTATAATGACTAAATACTGCATAGTAAGGGCCTAGTAACGCATGGATTCTGCAGGATTATGGGCCATGTGACAGTACGAACAAGAATCATAGTGACTGAATACTGCATAGTAAGGGACTAGTAACACATGGATTCTGCAGGATTATGGGCCATGTGACAGTACGAACAAAAATCATAGTGACTGAATACTGCATATTAACAGACTAGTAACACATGGATTCTGCAGCCTTAGGGGCCATGTGACAGTATGAACAAGACTCATAGTGACTGAGTACTGCATAGTAAGGGACTAGTAATGCATTGATTCTGCAGCGTTACAGGCCATATGACAGTACGAACAAGAATCATAGTGACTGAATACTGCATAGTAAGGGACTAGTAACGCATGGATTCTGCAGCCTTATAGGTCATGTGACAGTATGAACAAGAATCATAGTGACTGAATACTGCATAGTAAGGGACTAGTAACACATGGATTCTGCAGGATTATGGGCCATGTGACAGTACGAACAAAAATCATAGTGACTGAATACTGCATAGTAACAGACTAGTAACACATGGATTCTGCAGCCTTAGGGGCCATGTGACAGTATGAACAAGACTCATAGTGACTGAGTACTGCATAGTAAGGGACTAGTAATGCATTGATTCTGCAGCGTTACAGGCCATATGACAGTACAAACAAGAATCATAGTGACTGAATACTGCATAGTAAGGGACTAGTAACACATGGATTCTACAGCCTTATGGGCAATGTGACAGCATGAACAAGAATCATAGTGACTGAATACTGCATAGTAAGGGACTAGTAATGCATGGATTTTGCAGCCTTACAGGGCACGTGACAATATGAAGTTCACCACAATGAATCTAAATTCAAAAAATAAAAAGTTCACCTTTAAAATCCCTGTGTCCTTTCTTTGCACATTTTAGTTAGTATAAGCAATTATTGCAAATATAATTTGTGCATGAAAAGAGTGCCTGTACTTTCAGGCATGCATCTTGTAAGCTAAATTAAAACAAGCCTTAATATGTATATTACTGTCTGGACAATTTATAGATGAATCAACAAGTAAGATTTCAATAAACAAAGACAAGGAATTCCATACGCTTTGCTGAAGCAATCCTTACTATGTGCAGATATAATTAAAAAACAACTAAGCATACTTTGAAAATCAATATGGACACCATGCAGAAAAGGAGCAGAACCAAAAGGTTATAACATGCTGTATGGTCGTTAACGAAGGGAAAACATGCGGTATGGTCGTTAACAAAGACATAACATGCACAAGTAATGACTCCACCATCCTGGCCATTTGTAGCTACTCCCAGTGAGGACACATGTCATGTGGTGCTTGGCACTCATCCCCAGTGCATCTTTGTTTTTCTGTAAGCACATAATTTGTCTTGTGTTTGTTCCAGTCATACAAATAAAGAGCGAATCATCTAGTAACTGCTGCATGGTGTGGATTGAAATGAGTACAATGCATGGATGTTCTTTACTCATACTAATTGTGATCTCCAAGGTCCTTCCCTTCCTGGAAGATGATGTGAGAATCATATTTCGGCACAAATGCCCCAAAATGCAAACACCTGTGTCCTGCTGCAGTACAGCAAGCAGACACCAGCTGCTGTGTTCCCATTGTTCCCCATTAACAAAATAACAGATTAATTTAATCATTGTTGGGATTCTATCCCAGTATGTCAGGAAGGTAGCTATTTTGGCTTGTTTCAGTCAAAAGACTAAGAGTGCATCATCTAGAAGGGAAACAAGGAAAGTAATATAGCAACCATGACAAGGAAAGTAATACATCAACCAACAGTTTTTGACTAAATCGGTCACAAAGTGATTGTTGTTAAACCACAAAAGGTAATTACTAACTGCTATTACCTGAAAGGATGACAAGTTTGTCTACCAGATAACTGACTTTGGTAAGCATGTTGACACTTAATGAGGCCAATGAATGGAATTTTTCAGTCCTACTGCCAGAAGCACCACCACCTTTTAGAAACTGGAAGTCAAAGTAATTTACATTTGATTGTCAAGAAACTGGGGGGGGGGTATCCTTTTGTTGCCTTTTTGCCCATTTACAAAATGCTGCAGAGAAAATTAAATGAAATGTCTTCATATGTAAATACTTTATTCTAGAACGACTGCATTTAGAGTATTCTAATACCTTTTCCTCTTGAAATGCATTCACATTTGTTACAAAAATATAAAAACAATTGCTGCTTTCACTTCAGATTAGCAGTCTTTTCCAATACTATTGCCCCTCAGTTGTAGATACTGCCTGGAGTATTTATCTGGATTTTTATATCACTGTCATTTTCAATGCAGCTGTAATGCTGTTTACCGCTTTGTTTGGGTCAGAGAACCTAGCATGCCTGCTCTTTGCATGATTTGCCTGAACAAGTCCCAAGGTACCCTTCCTCATTACACAGTACTTTTTCTAAAATCTCCTAATGACCTACTCAATAGTATAACCCCTATCCACTTTGGTCATAAACCTCTCCAATTACCAGCTCACCTGTTTCATGAGTTATAGTACTTTATAGACACTGTATACTGGCTAAATACTATGATTTTGTATCACTGTAATATAATTAGGTAATATTGTTTGTAACACACATACCTTAATCAAGCTTCACTCACAAAGTATGCATTATTATACTGAAAATGGGTAACCTATGCCCAGTCAGACTCTCCCAGTCAACAAATGCAATAAATAAATGTATAAATAAAACAAAAACTGGAGCACTGATATCAACTGTCGGTGGACAATGAGTGGGTTCTAACATGGACAGTACTCACTCAGCAGTTGACAGAGAATTTCTTACATCAACACATTGCTGAGCAGATCACTGAGTATTTGATAGTCAAACTATAATGCAACTCAGGAAACTATTTTCATTAGTTAGATAGTTTGGTTGCTTTCATTAGGTTGTACTGGGTTTATGGACAGTGTTTCATTTGCTTATCTGAATGTGGTGATTATGATGTCTACAAACTCTTTACTTTTATTGCTAATCAGGCAGCCAAGGTTACTTGTTCACACTAGAGGAGGTACACAAGCCATCAATAGTGTTACTGGGCTGTTGCATCTAATGCATATAACAAATCCTATTACCTGTGTGGTATATCACTGTACACTGTTTGTAAGCATGCCTATAGAGTTGCATCTCTGTTTCATTTGCAGCAATGTAATGCAAAGTGACAGCCATGATGCCATGTATGTACTACAAAGTGGCAGTCATGATGCAGTGTGTAATACAAAGTGACAGCCATGATGCATATGTATAATACAAAGTGACAGCCATGATGCAGTGTGTGTAATACAAAGTGACAGCCATGATGCAGTATGTTTAACACACAGTGATAGCCAAGATGCAGTGTGTGTAATACAAAGTGACAGCCATAATGCTATGTGCAAACATAACATGTAGAAAAAAGCACAAGACAGCTATGAGGTATGAGGTATTCACCCCTCTCTGACATAATGCTACACAGACCTTACATACAGTACCATGTCCTCACTAAGATATTATGCATTATACGTGCATAATACCTATGAGGAATGTACCATTTCCTAACATGTTGCTTCATATTCCTTTTTTCATCATTTGCATGGGCATATATATTGTACTGTGTCCTGACAGCAGCATGATACACAATATGTACAAGACATACAGATACATGTACATTATATCTGTGAGGAATTCTCCAGTCTCTATTATACCACTTCATATTCCTTAAGCATCACCTGCACATACCTAACATACTGTACCATGTCCTCACTGAGACATAATACATTGTATGCACATGACATATACATACATGTTCAAGACATCTATGAGGCATTTGTAGTTTCCTGATTTACTACTTCACCCTCCTTTATGCATTGGCTGCACCTACCTCACATACTGCACCGTGTCCTCATTATGACATGATGCATTGTACATATATGTCAAACTGATAAGAGATGGGCTGATTCCTAACATGTTGTTTCATATTCCTTTATGCATTACCTGAACAGATTTTATATACTGTACTGGGTCCATACTGAATCAAAATACATTGTATGTACAGGACATACAGAAACATGTACATATCTATGAGGAATGCACCAGCTCTTAACATGTTGCTTCATACTCATCTATACCTCACCTGCACAGACTTCATGTATTGTACCATGTCCTCACTACATGGTGCATTACATGTACATGACATCTACAAGTTACTCACAGGTTCCTGACACATGGTTTCATATTCCTTTATGTATCATTTGCACAAATGTTGCATACTGTGTTATGTCTGCAGTGTACTATGATGCATTATATGTACATGACATATAGATACAGGTACATGACATCTACAAGTTGGTTCCTGACACACAGTTTCACATGCCTTTATGTATCATTTGCACAAACATTGCATACTGAATTATGTCCTTTCTACTACATGATGCTTTATATGTACATGATGTGTAGATACATGTACGTGACATCTACAAGTTACACACAGGTTCCTGACACATGGTTTACATGCCTTTATTTATCATTTGCACAAACTCTGCATGCTGTACTATGCCCTCAGTGCACCATGATGCATTATGTGTACATGACATATAGACACATGGACATGACATCTACAAGTTACACACAGGTTCCTGAAACACGGTTCCATATTCCTTTATGTATCATTTGCACAAACTTTGCATGCTGTACTATGTCCTCAGTTTACCATGATGCATGTACATGACATCTATAAGTTATTCACATGTTCCTGACACACAGTTTCATATTCCTTTATGTATCATTTGCACAAACTTTGCATACTGTACTATGTCATCAGTGTGCCATGAAGCATTATATGTACATGACACATAGATGCATGTACATGAAATCTGCAAGTTACGCACAGGTTCCTGACACATGGCTTCATATGCCTTTATGTATCATTTGCACAAACTTTGCATACTGAATTATGTCCTTTCTACAACGATACATTAATTGTACATGACATATAGACACATGTACACACCATCGATAAGTTGCACAGAGGTTCCTGACACATGGTTTCACATGCCTTTATTTATCGTTTGCACATAGTGTGCATACTGTACAATACCTTCAGTGCATCATGATGCATTATATGTACATGACATATAGATACTGTACATAACATCTACAAGTTACACACAGATTCCTGACACACAGTTTTACATGCCTGTATGTATCATTTGCACAAACTCTGCATGCTGTACTATGCCCTCAGTGCACCACGATGCATTATGTGTACATGACATATAGACACACAGACATGACATCTACAATTATGCACAGGTTCCTGGCACACAGTTTTGTATTCCTTTATGTATCATTTGCACAAACTTTGCATATTGTACTATGTCCTCAGTGCACCATGATGCATTATATGTACATGACATATAGATACATGCACATGACATCTACAAGTTATTCACAGGATCCAACACACGGTTTCATATGCCTTCATGATTCATTTGCACACACTTTGCATATTGTACTATGTCCTCAGTGCACCATAATGCATTATATGTACATGACACACAGATACATGTACATGACATCTACAAGTTATGCACAGGTTTCTGACACGTGGTTTCATATGCCTTTATGTATCATTTTCACAAACTTTTCATTACATACCATGTTCTCAGTGCACCATGCAGATCATTCTAATGCATATTATCTCTGCTGTCTCTGAATCAAAGGTCATCTGGTTATTATATCTATTATGCCAGCCAGTGTTACACTTCATGTAGCATGTTTATGGATGCATCCTAAATCTGTAAGGCAGTAGACATGACACTTCATGAATGCACAAGCAATGTTAGTGAAAGTAATGATTTTTGTAAATCATTTTTCAGGTTTGATCCAGAAGCCTACAGACTTGTTCAGGTAATGATGTTTGTAATTGAGAACACTAATAAAGATCCACAAATACTGCCGAACATCACTTTGGGATTTGATATATTTGACTCCTGTTTAGCTTCAGTGAGATGCATTCACAGTATATTTTCATTTTTTTCTGGAAGCTATGATCTAGTTCCAGGTTATAATTGTGAAACAACATCAAATCCAGCTGCCATGATTGGAGAAACATTACCTGGAAACTCAGAAGCTATTGCTCGTTTACTGGGGCTCTACAGATTTCCACAGGTAACAACAGGGTGGTGAGGTAGGGCATTGTCTCTCAAGTTTTGAACATACACTTTATTGTAAAAAATTTAGTAAAGTGTTAATCCATCTAAATACTTTTCTTTCAGGTTATAAAGTTGTTTACCAAGAGCATAACATCCATATTATTCTTTATATCTCTACCTGACACTGAAAAGCCTTAGCAGGTTCCTCCCTGGCTTCTCAATTCTCCCATCCATGAAGCCCCCAGTGGTTCTTTGCAATGCAGTAGCTGTCTGATCTAGTAAATAAAAAAAAAAAACACTTCCAATAATCAAATTCCTACGCCAGTCCACATCCCCCACCCTAAACTCTTAAACAAAGAGCAAAAAAAAACACTTCAACTTACACACCAGCAAGTCAATTAGTACATTTCTACAGATGAGCATCCTGCATCAGGCATATCTCCTCAGCTCTTCAAGCAAAGAGAAAAATAAATGACTAATGAATGAAGTACACATATGCACTTTTTCATCATACCATCTAGCATTTCGCACCCATGGCAACTGCCCCCTATGCCGCACCTATGCTACACTACTTGTTCCTTTTCAAGTATCCTGGACATAACCCTTCACAGTGTGGGTCATCCAATTCCTCAGGAAGTTAATCTCAATGGTGCTCAATGTAACACGAGAGAAGTGAGAGATTTTATGGGGGATTATGGCCATGGGACATGGGTGCCATCATTCATGCTGCGGCTGATTAATATCCCTGGCTGTGGAGATTGTTAGTGCAGTGATGCCAAGAAGTCAATGTGGACTCCTTGTGTTAACTTGAGATGTCCTATGAGTCTCCTTGTCTCCACCACAGGTTACCCATGCAGAAGGTTTCCTTTCACCCTCTTCTTGGGGTAGGAGAGCTGGTCATCAGCCACTTCATCCTATCCCCTCAGCCAGTGCTGCTGGCAATAGGAGTGCTGAACATAGGTCAATATTGGTACAAATGGAGAATATGTTTCTGTGTCATCAGCCTGGCTAACATTCATATTGTTTTGTAAAAAAAAATAATAATAAGTAAGTGTCCTCACCGAGATATGAGGCATTGTATGTACATGACATCTATGAGGCATTTGTAGCTTCCTGATGTACTAATTCACCTTCTTTATGCATTGCCTGCATCATCCTCACACACTGTACCATGTCTTGACTATGACGTGCTATATTGCACATATATGACATACTGATACATGTGCATGCCATGTACAAGGCATGATCCAGTTCCTAACATGCTGTTGTATATTCCATAAGCATCACCCGCACATACCTTACATACTGCACAAAGTCCTCACTGAGACACGATATATTGTATGCACATGACATATAAGTACATGTACATGACACCTATGAAATATTTGTAGCTTCCTGATATACTACTTCACCTTCCTTTATGTACCATGTGCTGTGGGCTGAAATTACATAGCCAGAAATATATTCAGGTACACACACATCTATCTGTCTGTCTGTCTCTCTCTGTATATACATATGTGTGTGTGCGCGTCTGTGTCTGTGTGTGTGTGCAAGTGTGTGTGTGTGTGTGTGTGTGTGTGTGTGTGTGTGTGTGTGTACACGCGCGCGCGCATGTGTGTGTGTGTGAGTGTGTGTGTGTGTGTGTGTGTGTGTGTGTGTATATATATATATATATATATATATATATATTCACTTGGGCTTCAGACCAGTTGTTTTACATTAGGAAGGTTTGTGGCCTGCACTGTGGTGGCAGGACAGGTAGCTTACATCCTTCTAAGTTGGGAACTGCTGATTGAGGGCTCAGTGTCTGTTATTCTAAAAGTGTATTAGTTCTGGTTTAAGCACTTGGGCTTCAGGCCAGTTATTTTACATTAAGAAGGTTCGTGGTCTGCACTCTTGTGGGAGGAGAGGCTGGACTCTGCCCTTCTGAGCTGGGAATTTCTGGTTAAAGGCTTATAGTGCCTGCATATTTGAACTGTTTCTTACTGAAATTGGTACACCTTGTTTGCTGTAGCATAGACTAGATCCAGGCCTGCTGAATCTAGCTTTGTTTGTATGCTTGTTGTTTGTTTGCTTGTTATTTCCCTGAAATGCTAATTCCACCTAAAACATGGCTTTTCGTTGCTTCTGTGGATCCCTAGTGATATCCGCATTGCTTACTGTACTTATTTCCTTGTTTCACTTGAATGAAAGTTACTGTTTGTCGTTTTTGCATTTAAGTTACCTGTAGCACATTGCATTTATGTTACCTGGCACTTGCTCACTAAAGCAATTATATAGGTCAGCACTAAAAAATTAAAAGCACTACACCCTCACAAACTCCCCTTGAGTACCTTGTTCCCCATTGGCCCTTTTGTTTCAATTATAAAGGAATTCCCAATACTATTCTAGCATGTCCAAAGGTCAGTTGTCAATCTCCTCTCCGGTCTAGCTGGTGAATCTGGGAATCTTGAGGCAATGTTACAACTGCCTCATGTACACAGACAACCCTCTCCTCCTCCCAACAAATTCCAACACATGTAAGAAATGCAATTATATAGCCAAACTGGAGGCTAAGCTCTCTCAACTCAGTACTGGCGTAACCAGTCAGGAGGAAAAGGAAACCACACTCACTACAATTCCAGTCTCACATAGACCTACCATGACAGCAAACCAAACACATAAACACACAAAAACATACTCGGAGGCTCTAAATAAAAATCTGCCTAAGCAGCAGAGACCTCCAAAGCAGACACCCAAGCAACCGCTACCCCAAAACAAAACACGTGCAACACATAGCTCACAAAGCCAGTGTGCCAAACAGTCACAGTCCTTAAGGCTAAACAACACACCTGATACACTTGTAATAGGTGACTCTATCGTCAGGCACACTGACATCTCGCTCACCAGGCTGAACAAGGAGAAGGTCATGGTGAGCTGCCTGTTGGGCGCTAGGATCCACCACATAAAACAAGCACTCAGGTCACTCCAAGGCAAGTACAAATATGACTCAGTCATTGTCCATGCTGGTGTGAATGACCTGAGACGTACCTCCTTGGACTACATGAAAAGAGACATAGAGGAGCTCTCTGAGCATGTAGCCCAGGCCGGTATGACCCTGACCTTGAGTAGCATCTTACCGTCGCCAAGAATGATGCCACAATATGAAGACAAGATGATTAATTTCAACAATTGTCTTAAATATTGGTGTCATTCAAAGGGGATCCAATGCCTGTCAGCCTGGGATGACATGCTCAACAAGCCACAATGCTTTGCTAGGGACGGCTTGCACCTATCACTCCTGGCCTTTCAGATATTGGCAAAGGCTCTTGCTATCCCCATAGTGCCTTTTTTAGGCAAGGCTCAAAAGACAAACCCACCTACATAGGTATCATAAGGGATAAGAAATTAAGAGTAATGCTACTCAATGCCAGAAGTCTAAACCTCAAGATGCATGCACTCGAAACTCTCCTTAGCATGGAGAACATCAATATCTGTGCAGTAACAGAAATCTGGTTCAAGGCTCCCGAGAGCACCCCAGCACTACCAGGTTATACCTCATACCATGCTTTTCGGCCCCAAAACTTGGACCGAATCACAAAAGGAGGGGGAGTATCAATATTCGTCAAAGATACCCACACCTCCAGGTTGGTGGCACAGCACGAAGCATCAGAGACTATCCATGTGCAACTAACAGTAGGTAAAACTGCCTTCCAGTGTATAGCCTGCTACAGACCACCCTCCCAAACCCAGGAACTCCACTCTGCCTTCATGAGAACACTGGAAAATATGAAGGTCTCTCCAAACACCATTATATTGGGCGACTTCAACTACCCAAACATAGACTGGGAGCATTACTCTAGCTCCAACACCCTAGCCCAAAGGTTCCTAGAATTTATAAACTCAAATGCTATGGAACAACTTGTTACCACTCCTACAAGAAGGGAAAACATACTGGACCTGATCATCACCAACATGGGGAAGTGTATCCCTCATTGGTAAGATCAAACCATAAACTAATCTCACTGGATATTCACATCCCGACCCCTCCCCCTGCCCAGAAAACCACAGTGAAAAACTTCTCTAAAGCAAATTTCACACTCCTCAAAACCGAGGTGGAATCCTTCAAAGCCCCCGGGCCTGTGGAAAATATGGCCCAGACTGCAGAATCCTTTATAAACGCATTATGTGAACACCTTCAGGAATGCATGGATCATTCAATCCCAAATAAAACCAAGACCCAATCCTCCAAAGGCAGACGTCCTGTCTGGTGGACCCCAGCCATAAACAAACTATACAATAGAAGGAGGAAGCTACTACATGACAGAGCAAAATCCCAAAAAGGGAAGGCATATCTGATCAGTATTAGCAAAAAACTATGGGCACTCATAAAATCGTCTAAGGCCAGCTTCGAGAGAAAAATTGCACAGGACACTAAGGATAATCACAAGGCTTTCTTTAGTTATGTTAGGAACCTGGGTGGGAATTCCCAGATATGCTCAGAATTAGTCCAAAATGACAAAAAATACACCGAACCCACAGACATTGCCAACAACCTAGCTGACAGGTTCAGCGCAAACTTCTCCCCCCCTCCCCACCAAAAGGGCAAATATCTATCCCAGCAAAATGCTGCCCCCCTGACATCACAGATGCTCAGGTAAGAGCCGCCCTCTCCAAAGCAAAAAACACAGCATCAGTGGGACCAGACGGTGTCTCAAGCTGCGTCCTACATGAACTCCAAGAAGAGCTAAACCCAAACATAAAACTACTGTTCAATCTCAGCCTTACTACAGGATATGTACCCAAAGAGTGGCATACAGCAATGGTGGTCCCTCTCCACAAAGGTGGTGCCTCAACGGATCCTGGAAAATATCGCCCCATAAGCCTGACTAGCTTGGTCTGCAAAGCTATGGAAAGGATCATCATGGACCTTATAAATAAAGATATTGGGGACCTACAGACACTGGATCCTACCCAGTTTGGCTTTGTTAAGGGCAGATCCTGCCTCTTAAACCTGGTCGATTTCTTTGAAACAGTCACCAAGGCCATTGACGAGGGGAAGGTGTTCCACACAGCCTACCTGGACCTCGCAAAAGCCTTCGATACAATACCCCACTCGGGCATTATAGATAAGCTCACCAGCTTAAATATAAACCCCTATGTCACTAGATGGGATGCAAACTGGCTCAAGGACAGAACCCACATGGTTAGAATTGCTGGAGCCATGTCGGACTCCAAACCAGTTACAAGTGGCGTCCCACAAGGCTCAGTCCTGGGACCTCTCTTGTTCGGTATATATTTCTCAGAGGTACAGGCCAACACGGAAGGACTGTGGCTGACCAAGTTCGCAGATGACTGCAAACTGGGTGCCATAATCGACTCTCCAGCCGACACAAGCATCCTCCAAAAGGGCCTCATAGAAACAGACAACTGGTGCCAGAGCCATGGCCTCAAGCTAAACGCCAAAAGTGTATAGTCATCCCCTTTGGCAAAAACAAAGTGCCCACAAATTACCACATAAGTGGTAATCCATTAAGTATGGAAGAAGTAATTAGGGACCTGGGGACCCAAGTTGATAGCAATCTCTCATTTGACAACCACGTGGCCAAAGTGGTTAGAAAAACATTTTATATAGCCCACCTAATCATGAAGGGATTCACATCTAGATCAGGGGAGGTCATCATGCCTCTTTACTCATCCCTCATCAGGCCCATAATTGAGTACAATGCCCCTTTTGGGATGTACCTTACCAGTCACCTGCAGCAACTGGAAAGACCCCAAAAGTACCTCACCAAGAGGATCAAAGGGCTCAAACAGATGCCAAATGCTGCCCGGTTAAAGAAACTCCAGCTCTACTCAGTGGCATACCACCTGCTCAGAGCTGATCTGTGCCTGACGTATAAAGCCATGTCCAACCCAGAATTAATAGACATGCTGCACCTCAGAAAATCCAAATCCCATTGAGCTACGAGCTTGAGAGACTTGAACCTCAGCACTGAAATAAATAGGACATGCTGGAGGGACAGATTCATAACCCTGAGGCTCTCTTCGCTCTGGAATAAAATCCCTGTCCAGGTTAGGCAAAGTCCCTCATTGAGTCTCTTCAAGAGGAATCTTGATGAGTGGATGGGGGATCATAGGTTTACCCCGGGTATCACTTCTGTGTCACTGTTAGACAGAGGCACAGTATACTAACCTCAAAAAGGGCATAGCAAAATTAATTTAAAATGGGTGGCGAAAGCCAAACAAACTCTGGCTAGGCTTATAAATGCCCTAGGGCAGATAGCCTAGTATGAAGCTATGAACCTATATATATATATATATATATATATATATATATATATATATATATATATATTAGAACATTTGACTGAGACCACAACACCTAATTTTCAAAATACTGAAAACTCATTTGACTGAGTATTATTATAATGAAAGCTTAAAATGCTGAATTTCAAAATACTGAAATTTTAAGCCATAGATGTGGTGTACTTCCCTTCACCTGTGACTTGTTTGTGATAAAAAAATTACTGTAAGTTAAAGTGCTGACTGTCAGAATACCGATAGTAGTGTAGAAAGTATTGTTGTAGTGTTTGTAAATGTGTGTGTCTCTCTACATTTTTATGGGAAGTATCTAAAGTAATATGGTGGATATTTTGAGTGCTCCCGGCAGTACTGGCAGTGTGTACAGTACTGTAAGGTAAGTAAAAGGTATATGTCCTTTTCCCCACTGTAGTATGATCCTGGACATAGTATATATAGTTGGGGGGCAGCCACCCACATGGGATGGGTGTGTGGGGGGGGTGGAGCAGCCCCCTACCGAGTTTGGTTTTAGATCATCCAGTTTCTGTTAAGAGGGTAAGTAAGTAAGTAAGAAGTTTTTAAGTTTTGGAAAGAGTTAGTCACTGGTGTTGTAAGTCTGCATGCCTATGGCTTAAAATTCAGTATTTTTACTCTTGTACACGGGCATGAGTATGCTTATTCTCCAGTTATCTGGGATTTGCCTTTCTCTCCATGCTGCTAGGAGCACCCTCAGGATTCATTTCTCCCCTAACTCACCTAACATCTTGATCATAACTGCAGTGACCTCATCTGACCCTGCTGCTTTGCCTGGCTTAATTTTCCTTACTGCTGCTCTTACTTCTAGAAAGGGCTTCTCTTCTTCTTTTATTGTAGGCCATGTCTGTGGCAATATGACTTCCGTAGAGTGTACTTCATTCAGAAGCTGCTGGGATATTCCTTCCATCTGCTTTGGATGTCCTGTGGACAGGTTAGCAGCATCTCTTATGAATGGTGTCTGATGACTGTCTTTATTATTCCATCTTTGTCAAGCACTCTGATCTTTATTCACTCTACTGCGTTACTTTACAGAAGCTGGTAGAGTGCCTATGATGCCTTTGTTCTTTGCTATTGCAACTACAGTCTTAGCCTGTTCATGAACCAAATGTATTCCTTGTTTGTCTGATCCATCTTTTCCATCTCCCACTTTTACCTGTACTTCTTCTTTCTTTTGATGACTTCCCGGAATTCTGCATTCCACCACCAGATTTCCTTATGTACCTTATTTCCATACCTGGCTCAGCCACATATCTCTTCTGTAGTCCTAACACATGCTGTTTTGATGGTGTCTATATCAGTTCAACAAAACAGCACATCATCGAATACAACAACCTCGAACTTCTAACCACGAAATCTAAAAACATCGAAAGCCCTGGGAAAAAATTCACTGTTCCGAGAAACGCACACACAACACAAGCACACCAAAAAAACAGCAATCCACACACACACACTTAAATTCCTACATCTAACCCTACACTAAACTGTACATACAGTACTATCTATCCACTATCCTTAACCCAAACCCTAACCCTAAGGTCCGTCAATATTGCACACTCACCTCACCCGCGCCCTAACCCTAACTCACATACCTTGCCCTAACCCTAACGTCCACACAATCACACATTTACCTGAACCCAACCTGTAACTTTCCACCACAGTACTGAAAATAGCGAAGCCACAGAAATGGACAACTGAATTATTTCCCTAGGAAAAAAATTGGCTATCTGCAGCTTTGCTATTTTCAGCATTCGCTGTTTTCAGGTCAATATTAGACCATTCGAAGTAATAACACTTCGATGATCTAATACAGACCTGTTTTGATGTGGTGCCATTCTTCTTCAACTCCACTTATTTTGTTTTCTTCTTCTTCTTGAGGTGCTTGAGCTCTGATTAATTTCTTGAACTGTTGTACTTTCTCTCCAGTCAACTTTCATGTTTTCAGCCTAGTTCCTGTTGACCTTACGAGCCTTCTTTGACCACTGCAATCAGCTGATAGTAACCACCAGTGGTTTATGCTCTTGGTTGAGTGTTACACTGGGGTGGCTTTGTAATTATGGATTCTACTCTAGTGCCCTTTCCTTACTAGGAGGAAGTTTACCTGAGTTGCATGTTGGCCACTTCTTTATGTAATCTTTCATGCTGAGCCATGTGTTCACCACCATCAAGCCATTTTTCACACTGAAATCTAGAATGGTGTCTCCTTGTTTATTCTTGTTGCCCACCCATGTGAGCCCAGTCAGTGCTCGTATTCTGGTCTTTCTTTTCTGAGACGTGCATTTAGGTCTCCCCTTATCCAAACCAACTCTTGTTCTCCTGCTTTATCTAGCAGGTCCTATAACTGGTGTCTGAATGCACTGCTTTTCTCACTATCACAACCCTGGTGTGGGGCAAAGGCTGAGATTATAAATACTACTATATCCTTACCCTGGAGTCTGATTGACATGAGTCTGTCATTAATTCTAATGACATCCCTCAATGTCTTCTAAAGCCTCTCCCTCAGCACAAATCCCACACCATTTCTAGTCTGTCCTCCTCCTGTGTACTAGACTCTGGATCCCAAGCAGTGTGACTTTACTGTACTGCCCTTCCATCTTATCTCATAGGGTGTCTGGTCTCTGCGTTACTATCATGTCATCCACTTCTATGCTCCATCCTGTTGGTGAACCTACAATGAGTGCAGTAATTCTTAGCTCATGTATGGCAGGTTGATTGGTTTTATGTCAAGCTTTTGCATAATAGAGCTATACAAGGTAACCTAAGCTGGAAAACTGGACACCAGCTGGCCAGTTGCTTATTGACTCAGAGTTGCTGTGCATTATGAAGAGCACGCACTGGCCAATAGGTGCACACATACTCCTTCCATTATTTGCATGGGTCCTAGATGAATGTCAAAATAGGCTGAGTCCTCAATTCACTTACCACCTGCAAATACCAACGTCCATTTTTGGGATATAAGTCAATGCAACTAAATCACCTACAATTGATGTTTACGCCATTGAGTGATTAGCCCAGGCATGGCATGCAGGGTTTGATACATATTCTCCTATTTACAGGATAATGCACACCACAGTTGATGCCCATAATTGTGGGTCTTTGCACCAAGACTCGTCTAAAGTCTGTGCTGTTGCCTACATCTCCATTCTTGGGTGAGTTTGAGGTGGATACTCTCAACATGCTTTTGGGAAGTGGGATGACTTAGAGACATAGGGAGCACATGCAAACTCCATACAGGCATTGGCTGGAAGTCAGGATCAAACCCTGCACATTGTGTATAGGAGTCAAAGACTTTAACCATTAGGACAAGCATGTATTTGTTTACACACACACACACACACATCTACATCTATATATTCGATACCTATAATCTATATATATATATATATATATATATATATATATATATATATATATATATATAAATAAATAAAACTCCTTTTGAAAGTGAAGACACGAGACTTATGATAAATAACTTCACTATAAAATAAAAATAATAAGTAAAAAGAATCAAACATTAGACATAAAAGCAAACATCAGAGCCGATATCTAGTGCTTTCATGCTTTTATTCGTAGTCAGGGCTTCATCAGACAATGAGTTGGTATATCAAAATGCTATGAGAAAACCCTAAAAAGGGGTGGTACAATGTATGAAATAAGCAGTTAACAAATAGTACAGTTTAAACAATATTGCATAGCAGCCATGGAACCAGTAAGGTATGTACTAAGAATGCTTAGTGACCAGTGCTATAGAAAATGCATCGTAACCACATCTCTAATAGAAACCTACGTTCAGAGAACTAAACTGTACAATTCCAAGGAACAAAGACTAATAAAAATACGCTAGTAAAACCCACAGTGACCAACTATCCAGGAACAGTGCGTCTTACCAGAAAAGGTAAATCTCCCAAGGAAGGAGAATGACTGTTTTAGTGTTACATTAAAGGCCCCATTTTAAAACACATTTAATGTTCAGATTTTCATTTAGTCCTGGAGATGCTTCGGCATTTAGTCTCAACTGCCAGAGTAGTTCTTTCACCTCCAAAAAGGTGTTAGCATCACCAAAAATATGTCAATGCTTTCCAAAACTAGAAATTTGAAATTAATAAAGTTCCTGCAGGATATGCTATGTTTAGCTAGAGCATTACGTGTACCTTTATGTCTCATTGCTCCGCAGTCTTCTTTTATTCTTGTAGAAAGCAGCCTGATGGTTCTACCTACATTAAAAGAAGAGCAAGAAGAACACGCAGCAGCATAAACCACAAACATGGATTTACACTTATAATGACAGTTGAATGTTACAGTAAAATTATTATGTTTAAATGTGAAAGTAGTCCCTTTAGAAATAAATGTACATGCCACACAGTTATTGCAAGGAAACATTCCCTTGGGGTCATTAGTGTTTGTGGAAGTGGAAAGAACAGACTGGGGATCTTTATTCTCAAACATGCATCTGAGTGATTTAGTTTTTCTATATTCAAAAACAGGCGTGTGACCTAACTTGTCTGAAACTTCTTGACTATTAGTAAGGATGCCCCAGTTATTTAACAGAATGTCTTTAATCCTTTGTGAGTCCCTGCAAGTTCCCCATACTAAAGGGGTGGCGTAAGCCACAAAACTATGGGCTAGGCTTGTAAATGCCCTCGGGCAGATAGCCTAGTATGAACCTATGAACCTATCTGTTATTTGCTTACAGGGAGGTGCAATAGGAATCCACAGGTTTTTCACCCTTTGTGTTGCTGTATGGGCCTAGGGTGAGCAGACCTCTAGATTTGATTCATGATGAGCGGGAGGGTGAGTGTGAATCCCATAAGGAGTCTGTTGTGGCATATGCCTTAAACCTCAGGAGAAGGCTCAGAGATCTCAAGAGCTTGGCCTAGGAGAACCTGGCAGAAACCCAACAGCAGAAAAAGGTCTGGTATGACAGCAATGCTTGAGTCAGAGAGTATGCTGTGGGGCAGCAGATGATGGTTCTCATTCTTGTCAGACACAATAAGCTGCAGGCAGCTTGGAAAGGACCCTTCAAAGTGGTAAGGAAGGTCAGTGATGTTAACTACATGGTAGAACTGCTAGGCAGGAGGCAGTGGCATAAACTGTACATGTTAACATGATGAAACCTTACCATGATAGAGAGGCCCTTGTGTTATTTGCAGTGGATAGCAAGAGAAGTCAGAGGGGGATCTGGTGACTGATCTCCTCGGCGAGGCTCGGACTACCTCCTCATTGGAAGCAGCTATCCTCTACCCAGATTTGAGAAATCCGGTCAATGTTACAGGAATTTGGGGGCATGTAGTGGGAAACAAGGGTGTACCCACCTCTTGCAGCACCATGTGGATACAAGACCCCAAAGGCCTATTAAGCAGGTCCCTTATAGGGTGCCTGAGAGAGTCAAATAGACTCTGAGGGAGGACATACAGGAACTGTTGGAACTAGAGGTAATCCAGGAGTTTAGCAGTCCATGGGCCTCCCCAGTGGTGCTGGTACCAAAGAGGGATGGCAGCACCAGGTTCTGTGTGGACTACAGGAAATTAAATAGTCACACAGAGTCAGATGCTTACCCTATGCCTAGGACAGATGAAGCCCTAGAGCAGCTGAGTTGGGCTAAGTATCTTACCCACTATAGATCTTACCAAGGGTTACTGGTAGGTGCCCTTGATTCCCAATGCTACAGAGTGGTCAGCCTTTGTGACTCCTTTTGGCTTGTATGAGTTTTCAAAGATGCCTTTTCAGATGAAAAATGCCCCAGCGACTTTCCAGAGGCCGGTAGATCATATCCTAGCAGAAGCAGGAGATTTTGCTCTTGTTTAACTGGATGATATTGCCATCTATAGACATTCCTGGCAAGAGCACCTTCAGCATGTCAAGAAGGTGCTGAGCAGACTACAAAGGGCAGGGTTGACCATTAAGCCCAGTAAGTGTCAGGTGGGTTTGGCAGAAGTCTCCTACCTGGGACATAGAGTGGGGAGTGGTAAGATCAGGCCATAACCTACCAGAGTTGAAGCTATTCGAGCATGGCCTGCCCCTGTTACCAAAAAAGCAGGTGAGGGCATTCTTAGGGAGAGCAGGCGACTATAGAATGTTTGTCCCCAATAACAGTACCATAGCTGCTCCCCTCACAGACCTGACAAGGAAAAACAGGCCAGATAAAGAAGTGTGGATCCCAGCATGTGAGCAGCCATTCCAGAAGCTTAAAAGAGCATTGGGAGGACTCCCTGTGTTAATCAGTTCAGATTACAGCAAAGAATTTGTTGTGCAGGTCAATGCTTCAAACGATGGGGTGGGGGCTGTACTCAGCCAAGTTTCCTCAGAGAGAGAAGAACACCCAGTAGTATTATCTCAGCCATAGGGTTCAACCCAGGGAAGAATGCTATGCAGCTGTAGAAAAAGAATGTCTAGCCATAGTGTGGGCACTGCCAAAACTTCAGCCTTATCTGTATGGAAGGAAATTCACTGTAGTTACAGGCCTTACATGGCTACATTGAGCCAGCTAGCAAAATACCAAGTTACTAAAGGTTGCAGGCATATGATATGACAGTGCAGCACTGCAGTGAGGTTAGTAATGCCAACACAGATGGGCTTTTAAGACAGGGAATGAGATGAGATCACTTAAAAAACTAGCTTGAGTCTTCATGGGGGGGGGGGGGGGGGGAATGTCACAAAAGGAGATACTGCCAGCCTAGCTATCTGGAATTTTGCAAATAGATATATGTCATTTGTGAATATCAACATGATGCATATGCTTGCGTTACGACTGTATTAGAACTGTATGTTATGTGTATATCAAACTGCTGGTACAGAAGAGATATGTTGTAAAGTACTGAGCTACAATGTAACAACAGCATGTCCTATTGCAATAGAACAGGAATGTACCTGCACTATTGTGACTGTTTGGATGTATATATTTTAACAAAAGTGAAACACAATATGTTAACTTCAGAAGAATAGCTGAAATTTAAATTGCTTTATGACCACATAATAAAAAGATGTTATCTATCAGTTTCAGTCAACAGAAGACAATGTCTGTACTAGAGAAGTTTTTTGCATTGTCTAAATGTGGAGGAATGTAAATTATTTTACGACTTCCGCCATTTGCCAAAAGATCTGAGGTCTATGTATTTTCACAGGTAGATGCTAAATGCTACAAGCTGCATCAATGGTTGTTCTTGAGGCTGGGAACTGAAGTCAGATGACAAGAAATGATGTAATTCTGAAAGTATTCCAGCAGTAATATTTGAAATATTAATTTGGGAAGTCTCTGAGAGATATAGCATTTTGTATTTTGTCTTTGACCTGACAAGAACATCCACTCACCACATCTGCCTTGTTACTCTGTAAGTAAGTTAATTAGGGTATAGTAATTCTCTTAGATTTAGTCAGGAATATAGTGAAGTATAGTTTAGACATTTTCTGTATTTATTTGAGACTGTCATGCAATGTTGTTTTAAGTATTTCCTGCAATTTTGAACTCTGCTGTAACTGTGATTATTTACTATTTTCTTGTTCTTTTATTATTTATTATTAAATATATTTAAACCTATCACTGTGGCTAATATTTGTGAGACATATTTAAGTTCTGAGAGTACTTGCATATTTATTTGGTGACACCGTGGACCACTCCTAATAGCCTTGCTCTTGGTCAAACTACCATTTGTATTGATAGTAACATTACACAGTAAGATTGGAACCCTCTGTTAAGGGCCCTAAAGTAGCTGGTAAGGATGTGGATGGTGGCAGTGATAATTACTTATAGTCTGGGCAGAAGGGGGCATAGTTAGTTAACCTGTGCCAGCCTTTCCCAGGCATTTGTGTGTGTATAAATCAAACCTCAAAGTGTGTATGTGTGTCAGCTACTTGGGCAGGGACACAAAGTACTGGCTGGACAGAGAGGGTGCTGGAGGCCGCTCAGCTATGATCTCAACTCTATAGCTGTGTCATTGGGGAGTCTTACTGGGGATCTGGAGAAAGAGGGATTAACCAGCCCCAGACTGACTGTGGTCTCTTTGTGCTCTTATGGGAAATTGCACTTTACTGTCTATGTAGTTTATATCCTCCCAGTACGTCCACCACTGGTGCTAGTGGTGAGGATTGAGGCTCCTTGATTCCTGTTGCCAGTGGTGAGGATTGAGGCTCCTTGATTACTGTTGCCAGTGGTGAGGATTGAGGCTCCTTGATTACTGTTGCCAGTGGTGAGGATTGAGGCTCCTTGATTACTGTTGCCAGTGGTGAGGATTGAGGCTCCTTGATTCCTGTAGAAAGTGGTGAGGATTGAGGCTCCTTGATTACTGTTGCCAGTGGTGAGGATTGAGGCTCCTTGATTCCTGTTGCCAGTGGTGAGGATTGAGGCTCCTTGATTCCTGTTGCCAGTGGTGAGGGTTGAGGCTCCTTGATTCCTGTTGCCAGTGGTGAGGATTGAGGCTCCTTGATTACTGTTGCCAGTGGTGAGGATTGAGGCTCCTTGATTCCTGTTGCCAGTGGTGAGGATTGAGGCCCCTTGATTCCTATTGCCAGTGGTGAGGATTGAGGCTCCTTGATTACTGTTGCCAGTGGTGAGGATTGAGGCTCCTTGATTACTGTTGCCAGTGGTGAGGATTGAGGCTCCTTGATTACTGTTGCCAGTGGTGAGGATTGAGGCTCCTTGATTACTGGTGCCAGTGGTGAGGATTGAGGCTCCTTGATTACTGTTGCCAGTGGTGAGGATTGAGGCTCCTTGATTACTGTTGCCAGTGGTGAGGATTGAGGCTCCTTGATTCCTGTTGCCAGTGGTGAGGATTGAGGCTCCTTGATTACTGTTACTAGTGGTGAGGATTGAGGCTCCTTGATTACTGTTGCCAGTGGTGAGGATTGAGGCTCCTTGATTACTGTTGCCAGTGGTGAGGATTGAGGCTCCTTGATTCCTGTTGCCAGTGGTGAGGATTGAGGCTCCTTGATTACTGTTGCCAGTGGTGAGGATTGAGGCTCCTTGATTCCTGTTGCCAGTGGTGAGGATTGAGGCTCCTTGATTACTGTTGCCAGTGGTGAGGATTGAGGCTCCTTGATTACTGTTGCCAGTGGTGAGGATTGAGGCTCCTTGATTCCTGTTGCCAGTGGTGAGGATTGAGGCTCCTTGATTCCTGTTGCCAGTGGTGAGGATTGAGGCTCCTTGATTCCTGTTGCCAGTGGTGAGGATTGAGGCTCCTTGATTACTGTTGCCAGTGGTGAGGATTGAGGCTCCTTGATTCCTGTTGCCAGTGGTGAGGATTGAGGCTCCTTGATTACTGCTGCCAGTGGTGAGGATTGAGGCTCCTTGATTACTGCTGCCAGTGGTGAGGATTGAGGCTCCTTGATTACTGTTGCCAGTGGTGAGGATTGAGGCTCCTTGATTACTGTTGCCAGTGGTGAGGATTGAGGCTCCTTGATTCCTGTTGCCAGTGGTGAGGATTGAGGCTCCTTGATTACTGTTGCCAGTGGTGAGGATTGAGGCTCCTTGATTACTGTTGCCAGTGGTGAGGATTGAGGCTCCTTGATTACTGTTGCCAGTGGTGAGGATTGAGGCTCCTTGATTACTGTTGCCAGTGGTGAGGATTGAGGCTCCTTGATTCCTGTTGCCAGTGGTGAGGATTGAGGCTCCTGATTCCTGTTGCCAGTGGTGAGGATTGAGGCTCCTTGATTACTGTTGCCAGTGGTGAGGATTGAGGCTCCTTGATTACTGTTGCCAGTGGTGAGGATTGAGGCTCCTTGATTACTGTTGCCAGTGGTGAGGATTGAGGCTCCTTGATTACTGTTGCCAGTGGTGAGGATTGAGGCTCCTTGATTACTGTTGCCAGTGGTGAGGATTGAGGCTCCTTGATTACTGTTGCCAGTGGTGAGGATTGAGGCTCCTTGATTCCTGTTGCCAGTGGTGAGGATTGAGGCTCCTTGATTCCTGTTGCCAGTGGTGAGGATTGAGGCTCCTTGATTCCTGTTGCCAGTGGTGAGGATTGAGGCTCCTTGATTACTGGTGCCAGTGGTGAGGATTGAGGCTCCTTGATTACTGTTGCCAGTGGTGAGGATTGAGGCTCCTTGATTCCTGTTGCCAGTGGTGAGGATTGAGGCTCCTTGATTACTGTTGCCAGTGGTGAGGATTGAGGCTCCTTGATTACTGTTGCCAGTGGTGAGGATTGAGGCTCCTTGATTACTGTTGCCAGTGGTGAGGATTGAGGCTCCTTGATTACTGTTGCCAGTGGTGAGGATTGAGGCTCCTTGATTACTGTTGCCAGTGGTGAGGATTGAGGCTCCTTGATTACTGTTGCCAGTGGTGAGGATTGAGGCTCCTTGATTACTGTTGCCAGTGGTGAGGATTGAGGCTCCTTGATTACTGTTGCCAGTGGTGAGGATTGAGGCTCCTTGATTACTGTTGCCAGTGGTGAGGATTGAGCCTCCTTGATTACTGTTGCCAGTGGTGGAGCATCAATCAGTTGTTACATGATTTACAGGAGAAATGGTTCTTGACAGTAATTTACTGTGTGAATAGAAAGGTGTGTCTCAGATCTCTGCAGAGTAAGCATTTTAGTGCCACTCTACAAGAACAAAAGGTACGTTCACAACTGTGGACAGTATAGTGGCCTCAAAATCATGTCACACTGCATGAAAGTGCTCGAGAGGGTAAATGATAAATTAATACATACATTAATCCAAAGTAAGGTGAGAGATGAGCAGCAACTGCTCAGCTGACCCAAGTTTGCAGTGAGACAGACAGTGGAAAAAAATTGAAGATGAGGAAAAGTATCCAACTGGACATTTTGAAACTTGGAAAACGCATATGACAAGATTCCAAGAACACTGATTTGGGCATTTTTGCAATGATTCAAAGTCCATGAAACATTGGTAGAATTAGTGCAAGCCGGGTACAAGGACACAATGAAATAAGTATAAACAGTGTTTGGACTCACAGAGGAGTTCCCAGTGGGAGTAGCTGTATGCCAGGGTTCAGCACTGAGCCCACTGGTGTTCATACAAGTAATGGATTACATTAGTAATCAGGTCAGAGGGGACAGATCAAGAAAGCTGTTATGTAAATGTTGTGGCATTACAGTCAGACTCTGAACAGAAACTTCAGCAGGTGATAGCAGCCAGAATGTAAAACGTAAGGCACACAGGAAAAAACTGAATACAGATAAAACAGCTGTACTGGCAGATAATGGAGGAGATCAGAAAAAGCTGAAAACTGTGACAGAATAGAAAATCATGGAACAGGCTATTAGCTTCAAGTACATGGTAGGTATGGCTGAGAATTAGGGAAGTGTGAATGATGTGGTTGAAGCTAGAATTGGAGGTGCAGTAGCCAAATAGCACAAAGTGTCAGGCATAGTGTAAGACAGAAGAATTCCAAACAAGTTAAAAAGTATGATGTACAAAACAGTGGTGTGACTAGTGATTCTACATGACATAGAAACCAAACAGAGCCACCGAGGAAATCTGAGGTGATGAAGATGAAGTGCAAGAGACTGATGGTGATATTCACAGTGTGAGACACTCAAAGAAATGAGGACATCAAAGCACAAGCCAAAATAGCCCTAATTGCAAAGAGGGGCAAGGAGAACAGATTGCAGTGGTTCATAGATAAGTACTAGGCTATCAGCCCAAGGACCTAAGGAAGCCTAGCTGACAAGGTTCCCAGGCTTATGTCACCCAAGAAAGTTATTTTCTTGTGCCCCTGTCGAGCAGAGCCACAGAAGTGATCCCAGGGTGTATTTCCTATTTCCCATCCACTCATCAAGATTTTTCTTGAAGAGTGCTAATGAGAAACTTTGCTTGACATAGATGGGTAGCCTGTTCCAGAGTATGGGAAGTCTTGGGGACAGGAATCTATCTCTCCAGCATGCCCTGTTTATTGTGGTGACAAGATTTAGGTCCCTAGAGCATGTAGCTCGGAGGGATTGGGATTTCTTTAGGTGTAGCATGTCCAACAGCTCTGGGTTTGACATAGCTTTATATGTTAGGCAGAGATCACCTCAGAGTAGGCAATATGCTATGGAGTAAAGCTGGAGTTCTTTGAGATGGTCAGTGTAGGGCAACTGTTTGAGGCCAGTAATCCTCTTTGTGAGGTACTTTTGTGTCCTTTCCAGTTGTTGTAGATGTCTTGTGAGGTACATACCAAAAGGGGCGTTGTACTCTATAATGGGTCTAATGAGTGATGAGCAGAGGGGAACAATTACCTCTTTTCTCCTGGATGAGAACCCTTTTGTGATGAGGTGTGCCACGTAGAAGGATTTCCTGACTACTGTGGCAGTGTGATTTGTTTACATATGTAGAAATGTAGATGATAATTTGTTGAAGAAGAGTTGGAAGAGTCTAGAAGAAAGCAAGATGAAATGAGGATGCCCAGCCAATAGATGGGGAGGATTATGTGAAAGAAGACTTGTGACAGTTAGATATGAGTGATGAAGATGGAAGGAGGCAGCAGTGAATTGTGAGTGTCAGTGTCAATTGATGTGACACTTCAAATGGGAAGACAGGATTGAGTGATTGATGAGGACGACAATGATGATGATGATGATGGTGATGATTATGACAACGTTGATGATGATTGTGGTGATGATGATGATGACTGTGGCAATGATGATGATCTTGATGATGATGATGGTGATGGTGACGACAACGTTGATGATGATTGTGGTGATGATAATGATGATGATTGTGGTGGTGATGATGATGATGGATGATGATGATGATGATTGTGGTGGTGATGATGATCGTGATGATAATGATGGTGATGATGACGACAACGTTGATGATGATGATTGTGGTGATGATGATGATCGTGATGATGATGATGGTGATGATGACGACAACGTTGATGATGATGATGATTGTGGTGATGATGATGATGATCGTGATGATGACAACGATGATGATGATGATTGTGGTGATGGTGATGATGATGGTGATGACGACAACGTTGATGATGATGATTGTGGTGATGATGATCGTGATGATGACAATGATGATGATGATGATTGTGGAGATGATGATGATGATGGATGATGATGATTGTGGTGATTATGATGATGATGATGGATAATGATGATGATGATGATTGTGGTGATGATGATGGTGATGACTGTGGTGATGATGATGGTGATGACTGTGGTGATGATGATGCTGATGACTGTATTTATTTACTGGTAAGGTCTCACTAGGTCAAAAAGACTCTATTTCAGGACAGGCCCATGGAGAAAAGCTGCATCATTTAATATCAAAAAATAAAAAAATCACAGCAAGCCTAGAGCAAATTAATAAAGGCAGTAAATTATGATTAACAGCAATGTCAGTATTTGCATAAAATCTGCAGAGATAGAAATTCAATGTTCTTATTTTGAAAGGAATATTAATAGAGAATAGAGTGATAGTATAAAAATACACTGTCGTACAGAAAATATTTAGAAAGTATTAGAATATATAATATATAATATTGTCTGACCTTCACCAATACAGGAGAAACCTGTACGAGGCACTAGTGAGGACAGCAAAGACAGTAAGCAAAGGAGGTGACAAATGTCGCTAGACAGGCTAGGTTAACTGGGAGTAAGCAAGAACAGCAGAGCAAAGGGTTCAGCAAGAATATTCTTAGGTTGTATTTAAAATGATAAAGGTTGTCAAACTATCTCCAAGTAGAAGGAATTTTATTCCAGAGTTTAGCAGTGTTGGAGTAAACAGAATCTTCATCCGAGTCATTAGACTTTGTTTAAAGGTGAGCCTTTTGCCTTTTGAGCATGGCCATTTGTTGTCTGAGCACCATGTCAGTAGAGAACTTAAAGCTGGAGGTTTGTCTGCTAAAGAATTTTATGTACTATTTTTAACAGGGTAAAGGTGAGTTGGTTGAACAATGTGTTTTTTGAGGGCAGTGCTGCTGTGAGATATATTTGGAATATTTGTAACAAACTTACTTATTTTGTTTGTAAAATTATTCTAGTTTTCCCAGTCAGGAGAAATGCAGGTGAGTGAGTATTGGTAAAAGATAAACCAAAGTTCTGGTTTGTGAGAGTGGGCTTGCTCTGTATAGCAGTTCTAGTTTTTAATGCATTTTCTAAAATTGAATGTAAATATATAGGCTGAATTTTAACTTTTCAACTATAACTTCACCAAGTAATTTTGCTTTGGTAAGCAGTGTTAGTCTAGGCTGCCCAGTGGTACCTAGTAGTTCTGGTGCTGTTGTAGATGGATAAGTAAGGCTTGAATTGTCTGTGTGTTTTATAACACTGTAACATGTGAGCCAAGTTTCAGTAGAAGAGGGATGTCCAGTGATACCTAGTAGTTCTGGTGCCTTTGTAGATGAATAAGTAAGACTTGAATTGTCTGTGTATTCTATAAGACTGGCTTGACTAGAGGCAGCAGTTAATTTATCAGTAAATAAATTAAACAGTAGAGGTCCAAAAGTGGATCCTTAAGGGGCTTGTATTATTGCAGATGTAAGGTTGTTTTCTATTATTATGATAGTTTTAGACACAGATTATAGTGGTTTATTAAATAACTTTCAGAAAGTGTTTAATAACTTTAAATGAGAGAAGATATGAAAAGTTTGAGAGGTCAAAAAGTATTGAAAACAGTGATTTGAACTCATTTATGTTGTGTTGCATTAATATCATATCAAAATATTCCAATAATGCTGTTCTCTACTATGGCTTGGGGGAAAGCCTTGCTAAGAGTGGGAGAGTATGTTATAATCTATTAAATGTTGAAGTATTTATTTTATTTATTTATATTTGCTTACTGTGGTAGTGCACTGATCTCAATGGACCATTTGCAGGCATAGCCTGGGTACATATCGCATAAGAAATGAACAAAACATATTTATAGAAACAAGGCTAAGCTAATAACAAAACAAAAAAGAAACAAAAATATATACATATGCAAGAATATACTAAACATTTAGTTACAAAAACAGTTTACAAAGTGAAAACATGGATAGAAAAACTGACTTATGTTTAGCAGAGCTTTATGGATAAGATGTAGTCATAATGAGTGAGATGGCTTATGCTACAGGCATGGCAGCATATCATTATACAGGGAGGTATGCAGACATTAGAAGAGGCAAGTGAGAACACTTGTAATAAAGGACACCATAAGGAGGCAGAAAAAAAGGTGTGAGAGGCATTGCAGAGGGAGGAGGGAGGAGGATTAAAAAGGAGAAGAAGTGCAGGAGAGATGCAATGGGGGGGGGATAGGCTGAATGAGAGGCAGTAAGTAAAGGAGGTGACAAGACAAGATAAGGAAGGACTAAACAGGGCTAAATGGGTGTGAGGGAGAGCTGCAGGGGTCATATAACATGACCTGAGTGACTGCAGCTGCACTTTGATTGGAGGAAGAGGTGGTCCTTGAGCTGTTGTCTGAAGTCTGAGTACATTTGGATCTCTTGGATTAAGAGAGTCATTCTGAGACTGTAAAATTATAAAGTTTAGTCATTCTGAGAAATCCAAGGCATAAAAATCTACTGAGAATCATTCATTTACTGCTAGGCGCTGATATGTTTATATTCTGATATGTAAATTATCACATTATGTTAGTAACTGTACTAAAATATATTCGCCTAATGGTACCAAATGTGTTACCTACTACGTGTTCTTACAAATTATACAGTACTGGTGTTGATTTGTCTCACTATGTTAAACTCAGAATAGTGCCAATACAAACAGGATTTTTACCATCTTTCACAAAAAGTGTAGTCACCAGGTGGAATCCGTAGAAGCTGAGACCACCAACATTCGTATCATCCAGGTATTCCTGAACAGGTGGTTGGAAAGGGGACAGGATAGCTGCTTATTCTAGATACAATAAATGTTGCAGATTAGACAGTCTCATATTTACCAGTTACTGTCTGGCTTATATTATCTTATTTTACATTGTATTATATTCTGCTGTGTTATGTTATGTCCTGTCATGCTGTACAGTTAATGCAGATATGGAAGCAGATATGGATAAGAGGTATGATACCATGTGATCTGAGAGCTGGACTCATGTATATCTTATATTGTGTTATATTATGTTTTGTAAAGCTGTGGTTTGTTATATGTTGTAATTAAATGTAATTAAATGTTTTGTTGTTACATTACTGAATATATATATGTGTGTGTGTGTGTGTGTGTGTGTGTGTGTGTGTGTGTGTGTGTGTGTGTGTGTGTGTGTGTGTGTGTATGTTTGAACTGCTGAGGGATTTATATGATACTTTTTTGAGGGCACTTGCCCTTCTGTTACATGCAACACATACGTAAAATTGAATCAGCAGAAAGGTACATAAAGGTACCTGCCCAGCTCTTTCTCCTATCCAAGCAGTGCAAATGTATAGTCAGGTTAGTAGGAAGGTGCATACCCGCATACACCTGTATCTTCTTATGATTATTAAGGTGCACAAGGCCTTTTTGAAGTATGGCACATAGACAGACAGCCATGTTACTTGTGAGGTAAATATGGCCATCTTTGCCCTTATCCTTCCAATACCTGGATCAGAGTTATAAAATCAATTAGGTCACCTGTATCTGTAAAGTATACACCATCTTCTGGTCTTATCCAACAGTCATGTGTGTGTATACTGCCTGCCCAGGATGTTTCTCTAAAGTCTTATCAGGGGATTCCTAAACCACTTTCTACATCCTTGTCTTGAGAAGCCTGTAACTGTTTGCACCCCCTAGAAAAAGAGGACAACATCACCTCTTCACCTTCCAGTAAGTCCTGGGGTGGAGGTACCTGTTCACCACAACCAGTAGGACTGCCATATTCAGTATCATGAGTTTCACCGTGTCCCTCAGCAAACAAACAACATAATGGCAAAACTTAGTTACATTTATCAGCAGTTACATAATCGCTCAGTATGCATTAATGTTTACATGTTTCTTTCATTTTAGATTAGTTATTCTTCAGATGATTTCTATTTAAGTGATCACTATCAGTTTCCTTCATTTCTGCGAACAGTTCCTAATAATAAGGGAGTCATTAATGCAGTGGTTTCCCTCGTACAATATTTCAAGTGGACAATGGTTGGGCTATTAGTTCCACATCATAATTCAGGTCAAGGATCCATTCTGGCCTTAAAGGACAAGTTAATAAATGCTGGTGTCTGTATTGCATTATTTGAATCTATCCCTGCTGACATAAAGCAAGTCACACATTTAGTAAAGAAGATAAAAGCAGTGCAGCCAAAGGTTATAATTACTGCTGAAGGATATCTTTTACACATTCTTGCTGCCACAGTATTTTTAAGAGTAACTGGGATAACCTGGATTGGACTGGATGCATGGCTACATAATAAAGTCTATTATACCAATAAGCTCTTTCGTGATGTATTACAGGGTGCACTTTGGTTTTCACTGGATACTACCAACCTTCCTGGATTTCAGAATTTTCAGTCTAGTCTTCATCCTTTAAAGGACCCTAATGATCTTTTTATAAGACTATTTTGGGAGAACATGCATAAATGCACATGGAAGATACAAAATTATTCTGGAAATAGTGTAGGAATTCCATGTACAGGCATGGAAAATATAGACCATTTTAGAAACAACCTATTGGAATTCTTTGATGATAGCCAGACAGATGTGAGTTATGCAACATATAATGCTGTATGTGCCATTGTGCAGGCTTTGCATGAAATGCAAGCATGCAGATCTGGAAGTGGTCCCTTCGTAAATGGCTCATGTCCACATTTTCCACATTGTCAGCCTTGGCAAGTAAGTAGGTTCTTGTTACTATAGCATTTGTAGCTGTGATTTCTGCTAGTGGTGTAAAAAGGTAATTTTGTTCCTTACAACTGCAGTACTACTGGAATCAGCAATCTGATATGAAACACAATATGCTTTTTTGAAATTTGTAGATACAGCAAATAAAACACTTCAGAAAATGGAAGTACACTGCTATAGGTCAAAGTTAAATATAACAACATTTAACAATGACATTTTATTTTATTAAAAGACAGTAATTTGAGGAAATAAGAAATGCTGTTATTCTAGCTGGGTTTCATGCCTCTCTACTATGTAAAACAAGCACCCTATTGTAAGACTGCAGTAGGTATAATGTTTATTATACTAAATCTTTCACCTTAAGCCTTCCACCAGTCCACACCACCCCAACGTCTGCATTAGGCTGTGCAGAATAACTTTAAGACTAAACAGCACATGTTGCTGTGTGATTCACAGAGTGGGAGGACTACATTGCTGTGTTTGAGACCATGTCTTTGAGTGACAGGCTGCATGAAGCTATATAATGGGAAAGTGGACTAGAAAGGAACACAAGATCAAAGGTCATCATGCATTTTTTCCAGTGCAATGAGGAACGTGAAGTTAGAATATTTATGATGGTACAGCTCCCTCAGGGTGGTTCAGAGGTGATAAAGCAGGTTTTTATACGTGTGTATAAATGCTTCCATGTAACACTTTTATGCATGTTGTTTTACATGTGTCCATGTGTATTTATATGTGAAAGTTTAAGCTTGCATTTGGAGTACATTAATGCAATGTAGGTGCACAATGTAAATTTGAGATGTATTATATCACAAGAAAAGTGTGACAGAAAGATGCACTCACGTCCTATACCTTCATTAACATCATTCTCCCCTCCCCTAGCCTATAGCTCTCTCAAAGTGCTCTCAGAATTAACCTCCATCACCAAACACACCGTGAGACCATTCTGCCCCTCAGCTAGCAGAAATCTGTTCCATCATCAGTCATTCTGCACTCTTACCCCAATCGGCCTACCATATTGCTAGACATATGAATAGCTCCACAAGTGAATCTTTAGGGCTTTCAACATGAATTCACAACTGAAACTGTTCTTTATCCCTCTTAAACACCATTAATCATAAGTTGGGAGGGTGGCCTAATGGTTAAGGTGTTTGCCTCACAAACACAAGGTGCAGGGTTTGAGTCTAACAAGGAATAATTGGCTAGGCTTAAAATGGCTCATAAGGGCAGTTAGCTTAGTACGAACCTATGAACTTAAAAACAAGACACATATTAGGCATTGATACCATCTTTCACACTTTCCTTTTGTGAAGGCTGGCTAATACAGATCTGGTACACAACACATCAGAATTAATTAAAATCCAACTATCTAATTAGCAACAAGCAGCAAAGTGGTCCCAAGCATTTTCTACTTTTCTACCTTAAAATATAGGTATTTCTCAAAGCTCAGTATTTAGACTAATTCTGTTTAGTATCTTTGTAAAAGACATGCACGTTAAGATACCTGATGACACATTGGCACAAGTATGTTGATGACGCCAGTGTTATCTATGGCCCCTCAATCATCTGTAGCATTCCTCACAGCTTAAACTTCAAAACCTGGAACATTGTCTTAAACACTTAGATCTTTGATTAAATGCCAACAAAACCAAACTACTCATATTTGGCTGTGGTGAATCTCACTTATACAGAAAATAACACACCAGCTGAACAAGTCTCACATGCCAAACTTTTAGGTAAATTCATAGATGATAGATTATTAGGGTTGTCACCTTTTAAGTGGGCCAGATTGGGTGGCTAGCATAAAAGTGCACTGTTGTGGCTAGTATGACACTGGCCCCATCCCCTACAATGGCATTACCTTAGGAGAGGTGAAGCAGATGCAGTTATGAGTATCACTGAACATGCCTTCACCCCTCCAAAAAATAAAGTTATACATGTTTTCACTTTAAAGTACTTCTTACAAATCAACTCTAAAAGGCCACTTTAGAATGAATTAGAATGCACAGTAGACCCCCATAGACCCCACAAAGCAATTAAGAAAAAAAAAAATAAATAAACTTATAGAACTAATTTACGCATCACAACAATGAAATAAAGAACAGGCCCAACAGCAGCACAGCCATATTTGCACTATATTCAAAGCAGTATGTTTTAAACTTTTTGAAGACAGCATAACAAATAAAATGTACACATTTCCTCTTATAAGAGCAAACTATCTTAAAACAGCCATGAGAACATGTATCTAGTAGAATACCAAATGCACTACATTTACCTACGAACATATCCCCTCAAAAAATAAAAGTTATACACGCATACACATTTTCACTTTTAAAAGTAGTTCTTGCAAGTCATCACTAAACAATCACTATAAAAAAATACCCAAAGCCGTACATGTTAACTTCTTGAAGACAACATTAAAAAATAAATAAATTGCACACATTTCTACCCCAAAACTGCAAACTGTCCTGAAACATTTGTATTTGTAAATGCAAAGTACCTTGAAATAGCCACAATTACAAAAGAAATATATCAATGACACTACATTTATCCATAGAGATTGCCCTCACCAAAAATAAAGAAAAAAATGTATACTCACATTTTAGCCTTTAAAAATGAATACTTTAAAATCATCCCAAAACAACCATAACAATTATAGATTAAATTACACACACACACACACACACACACACACACACACACACACACACACACACACACACACACACACACACACACTTTTTAAACCTTTAAAAATAGCCACTACACAGATTAAAATACTGTACAATGCACCCCATTTATCTCTAAACTTTAAAAGGTTAAATTGACATAAAACACATTATTCCAATTTTTAAAAAGCTAGAACCATAAAATACTATTTGCACTTACTTACCACTGCAATCACAATCTTTGCTAGGCTAGCTAGCTGCCTTCCATATTAGAGTGGCCTGCTGGCTGGCTGGATGGATGGTTGGCTGCTACAGGGGCTGGCTGGTTGGCTGGCTGCAGAAGTGCCTGGCTGGATGCTGGAGTTTGCTAGCTGGAGTGGCTGGCAACTGGAGTAGCTAGGTGACTGTCTGGCTGGCTCTGGTTGCTGGAGTGTTTAACTGGAGAGCTGTCTGGCTCTGGTTGCTGGAGTGACTTGCTGGCTGGCTGCAAAAAAAAAAAGGCAAATCTCATATTAGTGGCTGTAGAAATAAAAAATAATAAAAAAGTGCTCCACAGCCATAACCTATGTAGGGCTTTTTCTGTCTCAGTCCCCACCCACCTCACAAGTTGCAGCCAATTGCTGCATGATTTTCAACACCCAGACTTAAGGTAGGAAAAGCTCTGCCTGCAGGTCCAAGTTGGTGGCATAACTGAATTACCATGGAAAAAACTGAAGTATTTGCAGTTTTTCATGGTGATTCGGTAAGCTTGAAAAGCGTGACTTTTAAATTCCCAGTGGGAAATGGGATGAGGTAGCTCTACCCATGAGTGTTTCACTGATAACAGTACAGGTGGCAACTGTATAGATTATCCTTCAAGAAATATAATCCTTCTTAATAAAAATATTTAGAAAAAAAATATATAATACCATGATGATCCTCGTGCACAGTATGAGGTAATACCATAATGATCCCCGTGCACAGTATGAGGTAATACCATAATGATCCTCGTGCACAGTATGAGGTAATACCATAATGATCCCCGTGCACAGTATGAGGTAATACCATAATGATCCTCATGCACAGTATGAGGTAATACCATGATGACCCTCGTGCACAGTATGGGATAATACCATGATGATCCTCATGCACAGTATGGGGTAATTCCATGATGATCCTCATGCATAATAGGGGTAATACCAGGATGATCTTCGTACACAATATGGGATAATAACATGATGACCCTCATGCACAGTATGGGATAATACAACGATGATCCTCATGCATAATATGGGGTAATACCATGATGATCCTCGTGCACAGTATGGGGTAATACCATGATGATCCTCGTGCACAGTATGGGGTAATACCCTGATGACCCTAGTACTCAGTATGTAGTAATACCATGATGACCCTCATGCACAGTATGGGATAATACCATGATGATCCTCGTGTACAGTATGGGGTAATACCATGATGATCCTCATGCACAGGATGGGGTAATACCATGATGATCCTCATGCACAGCATGGGGTAATACCCTGATGACCCTAGTACTCAGTATGTAGTAATACCATGATGACCCTCATGCACAGTATGGGATAATACCATGATGATCCTCGTGTACAGTATTGGGTAATACCATGATGATCCTCATGCACAGCATGGGGTAATACCATGATGATCCTCATGCACAGTATGGGGTAATACCATGATGATCCTCATACACAGTATGGGGTAATACCATGATGATCCTTATGCACAGTATGGGGTAATACCCTGATGACCCTAGTACTCAGTATGTAGTAATACCATGATGATCCTCATGTACAGTATTGGGTAATACCATGATGATCCTTGTGCACAGTATGGGGCAATACCATGATGATCCTTGTGCACAGTATGGGGCAATACCATGATGATCCTCATGCACAGCATGGGGTAATACCATGATGATCCTCATGCACAGTATGGGGTAATACCATGATGATCCTCATACACAGTATGGGGTAATACCATGATGATCCTCATGCACAGTATGGGGTAATACCATGATGATCCTCGTGCACAGTATGGTTGCACTTACAGCTTTTACGTTAGCTTCAATACACACATTAGAAAGGATGTACCAGACACATACTGGAAACAGTGGTGAATGTGTCTGAGGGTATTCCTACATACGTAGTGGATGAGTAAGCCAGAAACCATGTGTGATCCAAGAAAGTAGTGCAGGCATGCATGTGTATCCCCAAAGACAAAGATAGTTAGCCCTCCCCAGACTTCCACATCATGGGGTAGGCCTCTGAGTTGAGGTCTATGTCCCACAGCAGTGCTTGGTGAATGACATGACCTTCTCTAGCATCCGGTAGATCACATCATTCTAATAACTCACCTTCAAGCTCACTTAATCACAATCTATGAGACGATCACCAATGCTGTCTTTAAGGGACATTGTACAGGATACATTTCACATTCAGCACAGTTTCACCTGCTGTGCACAGATTAGAAAACAAAAACGACAGAAGAAAGTCCAGTAAATATCAAAGTGCATCTGATGGAAATAAAAAGTACAGCACTTACCTGCATGCTGGAAAAAGTCACACAATTTGTATATGTATAGCATGAGGTTGTAGGGTGTTATCTCTTGTAGGAGGTACAAACGTCTTGTCCTTGAAAAAAAGACGTGCATGTTTTGTCATCTTGGGAGTGTTTTGTTTTAAGTAGCAACCTCCAAAATCGTATATGTTTTGAAGGTTGAATAATTCTGTTTTAATTTAAAAAAAGTGCATTTTTTCATAATAAATACATAAAGATATCTTTTACTTACATTTTTTTCTTTTTTGACTTGTATATCAATACATACATGATTCTTTCCATTCTATAGAACAATGAGGATACAATCCCTTGATCCACTGTAAGAACCCAGATCATAACCATCTGTCAAACTGTATATGTCAAACTCATTGAAAAACACCCCTATGAAACTGAGAGTAACCTTGCTTACAAATGATTTTTGCAGGACAAGCCTCCACTGTCCTAGTGTAGATTCTTTCATCCATACATCTTTACTTATATACTGTAACCATACACTTGCGCAACCATGGGGAAAAGACAGAATCCATGCAACAGTAAAAGGGGCTTAAGACTTTCATCTAGCCTTCTTCTTCTTCTTCTTTTGGCTTTTCCCAGTTAGGGGTCACCACAGCAGATCACCTGTCCACTCAGGATTGGCAGTGGAGTTTTACGGTGTCGAGTTGCCAGCCTGGTGCCCAACCTTCCACAGAAGGCACACACATGCACGCACTCATGCCTAGGGCCAATTTAGTGTGTCCAATCCACCTACAGCATGTCTTTGGGATGTGAGAGGAAACCAGAGCACCTGGAGGAAACCAACACAACCACAGGGAAGACATGCAGATTCCGCACAAAAGGCACCCCAGCCAAGGATTGAACTGTAGAACCTCTTGCTGGGAGGCAGCAGCACTAACCGCTGCACCACTGCGACCGCCCAAGACTTTCATCTTGCCTACAGCTGATAAATGTAAAATAAAACATTCTGTAATTTGTAGATGTAAGGAGGTGGTGTTGAAGAGATTGCATTTGTAAAGTTATCATCATTTAATGTTAGATATTTCAGTAGTCAGCCATTCTGTTTGCTCTAATTGCTGGTTTCTATTTTCTTAATTTCCATTTCTGATTTACTTCTGAGTTCTTAAAGTAATTTTCTGAGTGCATAAATCACCGACATAGTGTGAAGTTTTGTGACATTCTGTTATTAAGCGTTCTACATCTCTGACTCAAGTGAATCATTCAGAATATCATTATGATGAGTCTACACAACTTTTGAAAAGTTTCTGTTTCTGAATAATAATTCCAATTTGCTAACCATGTTTCCATTGGGCACACAGTCCCTTTTCAGAGGCATCCCAGGAGCAATGCCTGTTTAAGTGATGTTGTGAAGGTCACACAGTATGCAAATGAGAGCTGAGGAAATCAAACCCTGTACCATAGGAACTACAGATTGGAGCATTAATCCTCTGTATCAACTGGCAATGAATGATTCTGTATGCATGCAGTTTTTGCTTTTACACTTAATATATCTCTATCTATCTACACGTGTATGTGTTTATTAATCCTAGCTTCTCACAAGTTATGTGACCCAAACTATTCAGATAATTCACATCTGTAATTCTTACTATTTGAGAAAGAAATCTTAACTTCATTTTTTACTGGCATGGCATCAGTTTTTGACCTGATAGTGCCATGCCATCACCAGAACAGGTTAACAAAGTATGCACACCTTATTCCAGTCCCAAAGTTTAAAAATATGTTATGTCAAAATGATGCAAAGAATATGCAAATTAAGCTTCAATTCTATATTGTCTCCATCAATTTTAAGTATTTCTTTCCAAAAGCCTAAGCTAAGGTGCTTATTTTATGGATGTACAATAACTAAGTGCAATACTAAGGTAGCTCACTTACGGTTGCCACCCCTCCGTTTTTTTTCCGGACTATCCGGAAATCAAACTGATTCTTCGGTAGTCCAGAAAACACTGTACAAACTCTGGTATTCTGTTTCAAAAAGGAAACAGACTATCGGAGTTTGTAAATCGGCTGATTTACTATGCTTTTTTTTTTTTACAGTAAAGCATACTAAATCAGCCCAAAGCAGGCAGCAGGAACAGAAAAAGAGGGCGTTCCTCACCGAGTGATGTCATTGTGACATTTTCACAGAATGGTCAGAATGTGGGTGGGAGATGGGATGGGATGGGAGGGGTTACTGACAATGCAAGGGGTGTGGCTTTACTCTGGTTTTAGCCACGATGAAAGGTGGCAACCCTAGCTCACCTACACACTGAAGGACTGTAAAGTGCAATATACAAACTGCAATAATTCAGTCTATTCATAGATATGCTGTTATTATTTCAATTTTACTTTGACAATATTACCTTCATATTGTTCTTTGTCTTCCTTGTTTCCTGCTCTGGGATGGATGTGGGTCACTGCTGCCCTACTTTACTTACAAATTGTGACTTATTGAAATTCCACTGTGATATTTTATTAATTTTTCTCTGTCTATATGTGCAACTGTTTCCTGCATTGAGGATTGAAGCATTGTAATTTTGTTCAGCTACACTGCTGTGTAGTTCTGAATGACAATAACGTTTTCTTTGACTTTGATTATTTTCCTGCTTCAGATATATCTGCAGATTTCACTGTATCATGTCTATTCACTTATAGAGTACTACAACCATCCCATTTTCATAGTGCTGTTCACTAATAAACACAATATTTTGAACACACTTGTTTCTCCATGTATACATCTCAGATCAGTGCCTTTTTCTAAGTATAGTTTCTGCTTAATAAGGTTGATTAACAGGTGGGCAGCTCTTCTTGTCATGCTTATAGCCACACCTGCTGAAAAATACTAACAGCTACTGAAGCATTTTCCTGGCATCACCTTTGTTGCTGTACACTACCACAAAACTCTTTTCATATCCATTAATTTTATAAAACATTTAACCTCTAGTTCTCATTTTGCTTTATTTGAGTCATCTATTTTACATATATATTTTCTCATTTAATGATCTTAACTGCAGACTGTTCATTTCACTTGACCTGCACATATTTTCAATACAATTAGAGAATCACACAATGTACCAGATTTATAGCCATTGGCACTATTATTGCTTTTGTAGTCCCTGTAGGACATTGTGCTCTATTGAATAAAATGCCCAATAATCAGCAAATATTTTCTGTGCTGGAAATAATTACTAAATCCATAAGTGGTATTATTTGGTCCATCTCCCCCTTCAAAAAATGTAAAAGGCTCAAATACCTTTATTATGTATTTCTTTTCTCCAGCAACATGGAATAATGCTGCATACTCAATGTTTACAGACTTTTACATAATCTATTTGACGAGGAATAAATAGTTCACATTTCTAGATCAACAGCTTCTAGTCTTTGATCAGTTTTCATTGAAGCACAGGAGATCCAGGGTGGTAGAGTTGAGCCAAATGTCCACTGAGAATTGTATGTCTGTAGTTGCAAACATCCAAACAAAGAGATGCAAGATAGTAACTACATTTATTTTGGAAATACATTTCTTCAAATCTGTTTACAATATTTTACCACTTTATGATACTATGTAAAGTCAATAGGCTTAATAGTTGATACAGAGAGACAGCAGGTATGCTGACACCTCCATGAGGTTTGCTATTTCATCTGAGCTCTCTGAAATGTCTACGTACCTCATGATGTGCTAATCACGTTAGTTAGTTAACTGATATTTAAAGGTATAAATCCCATGTTAGAGACTACTAATATCCCTGCAAACAAAATATCCTAACTGTAAAGATGCATTGCCTTGGAGATAACAGGAATACTTCAATTTCCAGAAAAAATGGATTATATATATGCTATCCATTTCAGAGTTTGTGTGCCTTTGCAACTAGTATATTTAGTTTAGGGGGGTATGAGTTCACAGCTCCCACAGCATGGCTGCAGAGGTTACAGTCCTCCTGCCAAAAGATAAATCTGTTCTTAATTCCCCCAAAATGTATTTATTTAAATATTATATAGTATTTACACTTTGCTCATCTTTCATTTTACAGTAATTCTGTTACTGTGCAGTATTGTGAATGTTCTTATTGTATTATAATTATATATTAATATTATATGTATTAGAGTTTTTAATCTTCCTACTAAAAACACTTATTATTTACAGGATGCTAAGAATTACTTAGCTGGGTAGTATCCCATCCATCTGGAAAGTATCCCATGTCATCCCACTCCACAAAGGTGGAAGTTCAACAGAGCTATCCAATTATAGGCCCATAGTCATTCTTTTACCACTAGCCAAAATAACGGAGAAGTGCACCCATAAGCAACTTATGCACTATCACACTCAGAACAATTTGCTGGCCAACTCCCAGCATGGCTTTAGGCCACATCACAACACCTGCTCTGCCCTTCTGTTACTCGCCAAAACTGGAACAATAACAAGCTATCCTCAGCCCTCTTTCTTGACCTATCAAAGGCCTTCGATATGGTCGACCACCGATTACTTATCCAAATACTGAAAGACATTTCTCTGGATAGCCATGCTATTCAATGATTCCTATCCTACCTAAGTGGTAGACAACAGGCTGTTTTATGGCAGGACAAACTATCCACCCTGTTACATCTCACCCTTGGAGTCCCTCAGGACTCTATCGTAGGCCCCCTACTCTTTTCTATCCTCATCAATAACCTCCACTCTGCCATCCCTGAAGCAACCTGTATCCAATAAGCTGATGATTTGACTCTGATCTGTATGACTTCCTCCCTGTCCAATTTGCAAACCTTAAACCAGAATACATTTTACATAGTTGAAAAATGGATCTCTAATTACCGCCTATGTCTGAACACCAAGAAAACTAAATTACTTCTCTTCACCCCAACTAGTAGGTCCACCCCTCTTTTCTTCTCCATAACATCCTATAATGGCTCCTGTATCACCCCTGACACCCATTCCAAGCTCCTAGAGTAATAGCTGTCACCAAAGCTAAAAATAAAATCACCTTTAATAAAACATTTTTAAAAACTTCTTTAGAGACTCAAAGATAAATTCCATGATAAAGCAGTTCTGGCTGTAAAATGGATAAGCGCTTTCGGTTAAAATGTTTTTCAAATCCTTGAATGCCAGCTCACTTCACTCTTGCTAAATACTACATTCAATCTTCACTCCACACTGTGACCCAACCCTCATTAGCTAATCATCACCTGGAGTGTGAACACGCCCTCATACTGCATCATCATTTCTTCTTTAGGGCTTTCCCTTTTAAAATTGGTTTTAAAGGGACACTGCCATTTAATCCAGCAGCTGAATCAGCTCGCAGATTCATTATCCATTTGGTCTCTTCTATTTCTGTTAGATTCACTATGTCTTCACCTCGTGACATTTCATACAACCTAGATAGAGCCATAAACTTAAGGGAATACCCTACATTTTTACTTATATGGCCATAAAGTGCATTGGTCTCAACCTGATTCCTTACATCCCAATTATGTCTCAGAATGCGCTCCTTGAACATCCTGTTAGTTTTGCCTACATAGTAGGCTAAACAGGGTTCCTATTAGAATGATGAAAATGCATTTTGTCAAATGTGTTTTCGTCGACACATGTAGGGCGAACAAGAAAACAGCGAAGTGGCTGTTCAGCGAATTTTTTCCCTGAGAAAGAAGTCCCTTGACCGCTTCGTTGCTTTGCCATGTTCTGAAGTGTAGTGTGGTCCCTTGTCCGGTATAGCTCCCGAGTGTGAATGTGCAATAGTTACTGACCTTGGGGTTAGGGAGCGGGTTAAGGTAAGTGCATATGTATGAAAGCGTTTACTGTTTTTTATTTTGCATTAGATGTATGGTTGAGTTACGTGTGTATGTGTTTGCAGCTGTTTACTTTTGTTTTGGGGGTAGAATTAGGGTTAAGGTAAGTGTGTATGTGTTTGGAACTGTTTATGTAAATGTGCGAGAGTTACTGACCTTAGGGTTAGGGTGTGGGTTAAGGTAAGTGCATATGTTTTAAAATGTTTACTGTTTTTTTTCGTTAGATGTATTACGTGCATATGTATTTAGTTGTTTACTGTTTTTGGAGGTTATAATTAGGGTTAGGGTATGTGTGTATGTGTTTGGAAGTGTTTAATTTTTTTTGGGGGGGGTTGGAACAGCGATTTTTTCCCTAGCAAAGAAATCACTGTTCTGTGGTTTCAACATTTTCAGCTTTCGTTGAAAATGTGTCAATGAAACAGCATTCCCTGTTTTCAGCATTCGGTGTTTTAATACATACCCGGCTGAACAGGACGAGCATACGTCTACATACACAATGTTCCTGCTTTTGCAATTCACATATCCTTGAAAAATATATTGTTTCCTTGTCACTGGATGCTGAAGATAACTTTTTTGAGGCAAGATGGGGCTTCACTCTTATCTTTACTCTTGGAATTATAACATAGAAGTCTTTTCAAGTTCCTCCTATTCTTAAAAGAGAAGCTAGGGACATCTCCCACTATCTCTCTGATCTTGGAATCAGAGGTCAGAACTGCCCAGTAACCAGCTAACCATACTCTGGAACTCTCTCTAAACCTCTTCAAAAACAGCCTCAAACAATATCTTAGAAAACACTGGCTTTGTCCCTGTACCAACTCTAACTCCATATTTTACCCACCTTTCTCTATTCAATATTGTGTGTCACTCGATTTTTCTCAGAACGGTTGTTATAAACTTTTGGTTGATGTGCAGTATAAATCTTGTGAATGCCTTCTTAAAAACTACATTGTACACACCTTGTAAATATGCTTGTCTCATTAGTGTTTTGTTTTTCCTTTTTTATCTATGTAAACATCCATTTTTGCTGTATATGTAATTTTGCATATGTCCGATGTTTGTACCCTAATAGCTATGTATATCGTAAACACAGCCAATCTTGTGAGTCCCTTCTTTTTTTTTTTTGAAGAAAACAACAAAAAAAAAAGTTTATAACAGAAGTATATATAATGACATCCATTATTAGATGTGTGTTTTTATTTTTTTTGAATGTGACTCTCAAATAAAAAGAAAAGAAAATTGAGATTTCTCATTGTAATTATTAACCTTTTTTCAACAAAGTCTGTAGATTAAGTAAGCCACATATAATAAACATGAGTCTTTCTAGTCATTCTAGAAGTAATAGTTTTAAGTTGTAAATGACATACTTCATTTAACATATTCTTGAATTCAGTAAAAGTAGGAGGGGATTCAGAAATCCAATTTTTTGTAAGACTCTTTCTGGCCACAGCAAGTATAGCCCATAGTAAAGGATATTTTATTTTGAACACTATATGGTATAAGTGTATTAAAAAGCACCAGTGATTTAAGTGTGAAATTATCTGTAAATAGTGCCTGAAAAGTTAATTGATACTTCCCCAAAAAGCAGTTATAGCAGGACAATTGTAGAACATAAGAGCCAAATCCATGTTCATGTCTGATTTACATTTATTACATATGTTCTGTGTCTTGTTGATTTTATTCATTTGTTGTGGAGTATAAAAGGATCTGGATATAAATCTCCAGGTGAATAGTTTCGATTTAAGTGACAGTGTTGTTTGCCCTGCCAATTCTAAAATGTTTATTTTATCCTGATTACAGGGAAGTTCATTACTAACTAAGTAGAAGTAATTCCAATAACTGTCTGGGCAATTATACGTTTAATCTCTAATGATTCTGAATATAAAGGAGAGTTTGCCTGCATAAGTTTCATTATGTTGAAGAGTTGAATGAAAGTAGTCTAGTAATGTACTAGTATCATGCTTGCTTGAAGGTGTGATCAAGTCTATTTTATTGTCTATAAATGATCTAAGAGTTTGAATATATAGCCATAGGGATTTGTCCAACTGAAATTCTTCTATTATCTGGTCTACACCTTTAACTGTATTGTTTGAAGTCAGTTGAAACCAAAGCTTAAGTTCATGTTGTTTAAATAAAGTAATTAATTCTGATGTCAACAAGAGTTCATGAATAAATACAATAGGGAATATAAAAAAAGCATTCTTTATAACTGGAGTGTTTATATATAACATTTCTAAAATTTGTTTGAACATTATAAATATAGCTGATTGAGTGTTTAAGTGTTATATGCATAGTAAAATAATATTTCAGTATAAATAACATCGGATTGCTTATGATTTCTAGCTTATATTTTGGAAGTTTCATTATTAATTGCATTGCTGTTGTTTCCCAATATACCTTCCATTTAGGCACATAAGAGGTGTCTAAAAGTTGCATAACTGTTCTAATTATAGAGGAATTTGAGTATAAATTCAAATCAAATTTGCTCCAACTATTCAGATGGCAATTCTTGGCTTTTTGTAGGACCAAAAGAAATTTAATATCAGGGAAAAGTATTTTGGTGGGAAGTATTAAAATAGACTGAATAATATGTATGGTCTTAAGGAAAATTTATGTAGGATCTTAAGGAAAATTATCATTTTTATGATAGTTAATCTTTCTTCTGTTGTAAATAAAATCGAGTTCCACTTCAGTGATACATTTTGAATGTTTTCATAACATTTATTATAATTTAGTTGTATTATTGATTTTATGTCTTTAGCAAGGAAGATTCCTAAGTATATAATATGATCAGTATCAGATTTATAGTTATTATCAATAGCTCTATTATTTTTATCAGAATATATTGGTAAAATTTCAGTTTTATTATCATTAAATGACAATCCAGATATCCTTTGAAATATTTTGATGGAATCAAATAAAGATGCTATAGAGGAGGCATTTTCCTTCGTAGTAATAAGTACATTGTGAGAAAATAGTTGGATTTTAGAAGTTAATTCCTCATTAATCTCTAGATCTTCTATATTTTTGTTTTTCCTAATTTCATTAGTCCATAGTTCCATTATTAGAGTGAATAATAAAGAAAAGAGGGGGCATCCTTGTTTGGTTCCTTTTATGATGGGTATTTTGGTTGAGATATATATTCCGATTTTAATATATGCTAGGGCTCCTTTATATAAATGTTTTAATATGTCAATAAAACTATTTGAGAAATTTGGACATTCTAGTAATATGAACAAATAATCCCAATTTATTGAGTCAAATGCTGAGTTTATGTCCAAGCTTATTAATGTCATTTTTTTTCTTCCTTTGGGAATAATCAATTAAAGCTAGAGTTTGTTTAATATTATCAAAAGTACTTCTATTCATTACAAAGTCCATGTGGCCATCATCAATTAAGTGTAGTAAGAGTTTCTTTAGTCTTTCAGTATATATGTTCATAAACATTTTATAATCCACATTCAATAGTGAAATTGGTCTGTATGAGGAGCAAAGTTTAGGGTCTTTGTTAGTTTTAAGAATATGTGATATAACTGTGTATTTCCAAGAAGGAGGCATTACAATATCATTCTAAGCTAAGTTGTAGACTTTATGGAGTAAGGAAATAGCAACCTTAGGCATAATTTTATATAACTCAGGAATAATTCCATCGTTTCTTGGGGCTTTGTTTTGTTCAAGTTTGTTAATTTGGGGTTGTATATCAGCTAAAGTGATTTGTTTATCTATGATTTCTACCTGTTACTTGTTAAGTTTGTTATAAAGATTTCTATTTATAAATTATTTTATTTTATCTTTAAATTCTATGTTGTATGTGGTTTGGTTGAGTGTGTGGAAATGAATTCTAAATTCCTCTATTATGTCTTGTATGCTATACACCTTTTTCTTTAAGGAGTATATCTCTGTAATATGATTATATTTATTCTTTTGGTTTTGATTTTACGATTAGTTAGATATCTGGGATTTGACAAATAGTCAAGAAACATATATTTTTCTAAGATGATCATAGTCTTATGATGAAGTACAGTTCTGTATTCCTTACTTAATCTATTTCATCCCTAATATTTTTAGATGTAAGTTTATCTTTGTTTTTAATGTGTAAAGTATCTAGTTTTTCTTGTAATATTTTTAAATCTTTCTCCCAAGACTTCTTCTTGTTATAATATTATTTATTTGTCTGTATAGATAGGCTTTTAAAGCATTCCATACATATATGTCTGAAATGTTTGAAGCTGTATTTGTATTTATAAAATTTTATATTACTTCTTCTAGGAAAATTTGAAAATCTTTTAATTATGTAAGGTATGTGGGGATTCTTTTTATTTGAATATTAGATGAACTATTAATGCTGAGGTCAAAGATAAAAGTGTTATAGTCAGAGATTGGACAAGATATAATTATACTGCTTATTAAATTGTTTATAATTTGTGTGGAAAATAAAATCCTCTCTATTCTGGATTATGTTTTATAGCTGTTACAATAAAATGTATATTATAATGAGCTTTGATCAGTGTAATCATGTATATCTTTTAATTGATACGAATCCATGAAATGTATTAATTGTTTGGCTGGTGCCATTATCATTCTTTTCCCTAAAGTAGTAGAATCTTTTGCATTTAGAATACAATTGAAACCCCCTGCCAAAATGATGTTTCCTTCAGAATGTAAAACTATTGATTTAATTGTTATTGAATAGTAATAGTTCCAATACCAGGTAACCAATAGTTGTTTGCTAGAGTATATAACGTTCTATTTATTTCAATTATAACAAGGCATGGCATCCTTTTGTCATCCTGAGATGTTCTAATTATTCTAGGTAAAGGAAGTACTTTGTTCCAGAGACTCACTATACTTCTTTTCTTTTTTGAGTGTTCTGAGCTATGAGAGTATATTTCTTTGTGTTCAAAAATGTAATATTATTGTTCAGTAGAGGAGTTTCTTGTAAAAAAATGATGTTATGTTTGTGTAAAACAAGGTATTTGAATAAACTACCTCTTTTGATTGGGTTATTCAGGCCATTTATATTGATTGATATAGGTTCATAGGTTGGTACTAGGCTATCGGCCCTAGGGCCTATACAAGCCTAGCCATAACGATTCCCTGGCTATTTCTTCCCACAATATTTACTTCCCTGGACCCCTGTCTAGCAGGGTAACAGATGTGATTCCCCAGGGTAAATTTCCTATCTCTCATCCAGTTGTCAAGGTTTCTTTTGAAGAGGGCCAAGGAGGTGCTCTGCTTGATATGTATGGGCAGTCTATTCCAGAGTATGGGGAGTCTTTGGGTCAGGAACCTATCCCTCCATCATGTTTTGTTCATTGTGATGACAAGGTTTAGGTCCCTGGAGCATGTAGCTCTGATGGATTGGGATTTCTTGAAGTGTAGCATGTCCAACAGCACTGGGTTTGACATGGCCTTGTATGTTAAGCAGAGATCACCTCTGAGTAGATGATATGTGACAGAGCATAGCTGGAGTTTTTTTAGTCGGTCAGCATAGGGCATCTGCTTTAGGACTGTGATTCTTTTAGTGAGGTGTTTATGCGCCTTTCCAGTTATTGCTGATGTCTTGTGAAGTACATACAAAATGGGGCATTGTACTCTGTGATGGGTCTAATGAGGGATGAGTACAGCGGGACAATGACCTCCTTTTTTCCGGATGAAAAGCCCTTAGTGATGAGGTGTGCCAAATAGAAGGATTTTCTGACTGTTGTGGCGATATGGTTATCGAAGGTGAGACCACTGTCCACCTGTGTTCCTAAGTCTCTTATCACACTTTCTGTGTTTAGTGTGCTTCCACTTATGTGGTAATTCATGGGTACATGTTTTTTTTTCCTAAAGGGGATAACTATACACTTCTTGACACTGAGCTTGAGCCCATGACTCTGGCACCAAGCATATGTTTTTGTAAGCCCCTTTTGTAGAATATCCACATCATTTAGGGATTCAATAATAGCTCCCTGTTTGCAGTTATCTGTAAACTTTGTTAGCCAGAGACCCTTACTGTTGGCCTGAACTTCAGAAAAGTAGATGCCAAACAACAGCAGTCCCAGGACTGAACCCTGAGGTACTCCACCTGTCACTTGTCTGGAGATGGATTTGGAGTTCGCTACTTTTACAGTGTGGGTTCTGTCAGTAAGCCAGTTGACAACCCATCGAGTGCCGTAGGTATTTATGCCCAGCTTAGTAAGTTTATCTATGATTCCAGGATGGGGGATGGTGTTGAATGCCTTAGCAAGGTCCAGATAGGCTGTGTGGACTGCCTTGCCCTCATCCATGGCTCGGGAGACTGATTCAAAAAAGTCAATCAGGTTCAGGAGACACGATCGGCCCTTCACAACCCGAAACTGGGTGGGGTATAGTGTTTGAAGGTTGCCAATGTCTTTGTTTATAAGTTCCATGATAATACGTTCCATGGCCTTGCAGATCAGGCTTGTCAGACTGATGGGATGGTAGTTCCCAGGATCCAAGGTGGATCCCCCCTTGTGGAGTGGGATAACTGTAGCTGTGCTCCACTCAGTGGCACAAAGCCTGAGGTGAGGCTATGATTAAACATAACACTTAGAGGTGCCAGTTCATTTTGTAGTTCATGTAGTACATAGCCCAGTATGTCGTATGGTCCCATGGATGCTGGATTCTTAGCTTTGGAGAGTGCAGTTTCTACCTGTGTGGCCATGATTACCAGCATTTGGCAATCTTTCTGTATTGAGATGGACCCTTTAGGGGTTGAGAGGGGGGTGAAGTTGGCACTGAATTGATCTGCCAGGATATTGGCAATGTCCTTGGGATCAGTATATTTAATGCCATTCTGTTGTAGCTCAGAGCAGATCTGAGCATTGCCATTTAGATTCTTGACATAGTTATAGAATGCCTTGTGGTTGTCTTTGGAATCTTTGGCAATTTTATTTTCGTAACTAGCGTTGGATGATTTTATGTGGGATCTCAGCTTCTCACTGAGGCTGGTAAGGGAGTTTTTTGCCTTTTAACAAGGTCATTACAATATTGTACTAATATAGTTATGCATATATATGATACCTATATCATGTATGTATCTTATGTGAGCCTCCGCAAAATGAAAATTATTTAATTTGTAAACCTTAGTGCATAAGTCAAAATTATTAGTATGAGTCTTATAATTCTTGTAACTTATGTTCTTGTATAATGGATGTTAGATGAAAGATTATTATAAAACTAATTGTATGTTGTATCTTATAAAAAACAATGTAGCTTCCCGCCTGGAGTTATAAATTCCTTGTCCCAGTGACATTAGCAACTCGGATCAAACCCTTAGACAGTAGCAGCAGAAAATAGCAACCACTAGTTGTATATATTAAATAATTAAACCAAGTAACAAGTTAAATATAATTTCTTCTATTAACATTGTGCATTTGTAATATAACTCATTTAATATAACTATTTATAGTAAAAATAAGGTAAGTTGCCTATATTAAAAATAACCGCAAGTCAGAGACAGCATTGAGTATAAATTGATTAAGAAGGTGCTCGCATAAGAATAATATAGAATTAACTTAGCTAGTCAATTCCTTAGTAAATATGTTTAAGTTTAACAAAGTGTGGTTAGGTCTAATCTCATGACAATACATATTTTAATTACTCCCCACATATGAGGCTCAAAATGATATATGATACACAGTTTATATACATTTAGCAACTAAAAAGAACAATATATAACCTTACTAAACATTGCAATGAAGAAATTATTGAATATATATAAAGGAAACAAAAACAGCACACACAAAAAACAAAACAAACCATTTTTACTAAGGAGCTATATAGTCACTTCCATTTAACAGTATAGAATTAAGTAATAGCAGTGGTTTCTGCACTACCAGCTATTTCAGTCTAGTATCATTAATATATCTCGCAAAACTCAACAGCATCCCCATTAAGAATTTAGAATGTTAATCAGCACATCTTTAAGTGCATCAGTTTATAATTTGTAAACACATTTATAATAGAGAGCAGGCAACTAAACGTTCTAAATGATATAAGTATAAACAGTTCAGAAATAAACAGACTAAAACAAGTAATGTGACCAATGTTTGTTTAGAGTGAATATTTTGAAGTTATAGGACATTATATATGCATAACAGCATGAAGGTATGAGTATACTTGTAATTGTTTAAAGCTTTAGGTTAACATATTATTTTTATAAGTTATACTAACATTGTAAGTAGCTTCAGTAAATCATGACTCAAAGAGGTGAGAGAGAATAATGATGAAAAAAATAGCGTACAAACTGTCTTTATTTGACCGCTTTCGTAAAAAACTTCCTCAGAATAACCAAACCATTTGTGTTTGGTTATTCTGAGGAAGTTTTTTACGAAAGCGGTGTGCTTTTTGGTTTATAAATCATGACTCAAGTCAGCTTGTGCGCACACAGCTCTGAGTTCCCCACTGTATTTCTGCGACTAACTATGACTGCCACCCACAGCATCTGCTCTTTTATCATCATTTCTGTTTCCTAAAACTGATTCAGAAATGGTAATAAAGGGGATGGGGTCCTTTCACTTTCCCTTTCCCCCCTCCTTCTCATTTAGGTACTGGTCTAATAATAGCTAAAATGGCAACACAAAATGACCTTAGGAGACATAAAAAGAGCCGAATCAAGTCTATTGGCCAGTACAAGAGTGGCTTTCAAAGTATTCAAAGCTGAATTGTATCATGATTTACAGCATTGCTGAACATACATTTATGTTTACACTGTTAGATTGTTTTTATTTTTTTTTTAAGTTTTGAGACCACTTACTCTAAGAAGCATAAAAAAACAGAAAAAAAGGAAAATCTGCCCATCTCAAACTCATAAACTGCAATTCTCATCAATCAGCCGTTATTTTGATGCTTTAGGGCCTTTTATTAAGAGGATAAATGAGTTTGATCATGAAAAACAGTTTTCTAATGAAGATCCAGCTGAAGACTTCCTAGTTTAGCTGGGTTTAATGAGCTGATGTCATCAAAGCGCCTTGCGGCACTCTGGTGAAGATACAAAGCTATTGAGGGAAATTCCAAGCTGACTCCATGTAGTTTGAGGTGTGTGAAGGTCCCAGATTATTGGCGCAAGAGGATTCACAGTCCAGAAGTTGTCTCCAACAAAATTAGTGGGAAAACAGCTAAAACAAAGGTAGCAACTGTTTTTTCTTTCTTTTAAGGGAACACTGACAAGGGAAGGAGATTTAAAGCTTCACAAAGAAAGCATGAGTTTATAACAAGCTGCAGGCACATATACAAAGGACAAGGCTCATTGAAAATGCTTCAGAAACATTAGAAAACATTTCTATTAACCTTCCACCACTATTCCCTCCAAACATATATTGCTCAAGTACACAAAAATAAGTAAATATAAATTAAAAAAAAAATCAATGATAACAGCTTCACTCCCCAGACATATACAGCCGAGCCCAGACAAATATCACAGCATTAAATGTCAGAGTATTATTAGGGGTGACTAAATATAAACCTCTGTGGAGATATAACATACCCAATTAGGAAGTAAGGGAGGAGAGTGTAAAAACATTATACATTTAGATTTACTAAGCTTATGCAAAGGATTAATATGTTAATATCTATGTTAGTAAATATTCTTTGTAAATTTTATGCAGAATTTGAAGAGACTCCATATTTAAGGAATAGATTAAGATATTTCAGTATTACTACTTTATCTATGCCTATTCCATCTTCTAATATGATAAGTAAGATTAATCAAAAAATGACTGAAATCATTATACTTATAAAAATAGAGGATATTTTAAAGCTATATTAATGTTAATTAATCTAAAGTTATGAGGAATGTATAAATGTTTGAAAATGAGATGAAAAGAGAAAGCTAAAGCTAAAAAGTACATCAATAAAAGGCTTACATAAAACCAACTATCCACAAATAGACCAATATGCAAAAGTAAATTACTGTTTAGTTCATTTCTTTTTAATCTTTTTTGTTTCTCTGAAGTTTTCCAAGTACAGCTAGATGCCATTCTTTTTAGTGAAGGGTTAGCCCATTCCATCTTCTATTTTTTCTAGCATCTTATGATTTTTAACAAAGATCAGTGCAGCATCCAGATCATCAAACAACTTGTTACCATCCGAGGTGAAAATCTTCAGCTTTGCAGGAAATAAAAGGTGAGTCTTCACTTGTGCTTTCTTCAGCTCTTTTATCAGAGGTAGGAATATTTTCCTTTTGGCAATTACCATAGATGAATAGTCATTTTCAAAAAGTATTGTTTCATTAAATTTTACTGGTGATTTGGACCAGGCAGTCTTTAAAACCAGTTCTTTGTCAGATGAGGAAAGAAATTTGACAATAACAGATCTTCTTTGTTTATTGTTGGTGGTATTGATTGCAGTAAGAGACCGGTGAGCTCTTTCTATGCCAAATGATATAGCTTCAGGCGAGTCAAGAGTTTTTGGTAGCCAAGTAGTGAGAAAGCTAGACATATTATTTCCCTCTATGTCTTCAGGTAATCCAAAAATCCATAAGTTGTTGTGACAAGACCTATTTTCAAGACCATTGAGTTTATTCTGTAGTTTGGTGTTTTGTTTAAGTAAAAACTCAATATTGTGTTCATTTTCTATTATTCTGCCATCCATATCATGAAGTGCTTCTTCAATGCCAGTTATCTGAGTTTTTTGTTGTTGTAAGTCCAGGTGAAGTAAATCCATTTGTTCAGTTGTTTTTTCTTTACAATTATCTATGTTGGTGTCAGTTTTATCAATTTGTGTAGTAAGGTCTTGGATGTTTGATATCAGAGTTTGGAATCTTGATTGCTATTCTTTGTGAAGCTCATGTTGTATTTCTTCTTCGGATGAAAACTTTTCCAAGTATAATTTGACTGGAAAATCTGTCTTATTTTTGTTTATTTGTAGATAATGTTATAGATCTGGTTAGTTATTATAAGTTTAGATGAAAAAAATCTGTATATCAGTTTAGAAGACAATATTCCAGTGTATATAGAAATTCTTTAATGGAGCTATTGAATTCTGCTGCTACTCTGTGCCCGTCTTGGCCATACCCCCCTTGTGAGTCCCTTCTTGAGGACTACATCATACATACTTTGTAAATATCCATGTCTCATAAGTGCTTTTTTATATATGCAATTTATACATGTAACTTGGAACTTTTCTCCCCGGGCTCTGCTGAAAATGGACATGTATCCAATCAGACTATCCCGGTCAACAAATGTAAAATAAATAAATAAAATGCTTGTAACTTGTGAAGCAACTCTGCATGCAGAGCTATCATTCTAAATGTTGTATTGACTTTATCATTTTTTAGCACTTGACAAAATTGCAGGAATGCATATTTTACATAAATATGATTGACTACAAAGTGTGAAAGATGCATTCCACCTGAATTTGACTAAACAAAAATGTGAGTTTTATTTGTTGTGAATATTAATTCATTGTCTACACATAAATATTTAGCTTCAAAAATGCATTCTCAGTTTTCCTAGAGAATGTGTACATTATACTTTAAAGTTCTTCATTCAGACTTAAGTAATACGTCTTCCTAATACTTAAAGTGTATGTCATGTATGTATTTTGATATCCACAAGATAAAATAGGGAACTGTTATTCTTCACATAATCTTCCAACATGCCAAAGTATTGGATAGGTTTGAGCAGTTAGGATGACTCCAGACAAAATCTTTGGCTGGGCTATATTGGAGAAGCTATCTCTTAAAGCCAAAAAGCTGGAGCACCTCCAGTCCCACAAGACAGAATAAAAATCAGATGCAATCAGACACAGTAAAAGGTGACTCTATAGTCAGGCACACTGACGTCCCAGTCACTAGGCTGGACAAGAAGAAAGTTAGTGCTAGCTGCCTGTCAGGAGACAGAATCCGCCACATAACACAAACACTCAGGTCACTCCAGAACAAGTACAAATATGACTCTGTCATTGTTCATATTGGTGTGAATGACCTGAGACATACCTCCCTGGACTACATGAAAAGAGACATGGAAGAGCTCTCTGATCATGTAGCCCAGGCGGGTTTGACCCTGACCCTGAGTAGCATCCTGCCCTCATTAAGAATGATACTGCAGTATCAAGAAAAAATTATCAATTTCAACAATTGGCTAAGCTTCTGGTGTCATTCAAAGGGGATCTAGTGTCTGTCAGCCTGGGACGACATGCTCAACAAGCCTCATTGCTTCACAAGAGATGGCTTGCACCTGTCACCCTAACCTTTCAAATACTGGCCAAGGCTCTTGCTGCCCGCATAGTGCCTTTTTTAGGCAAGGCTCAAAAGTCAAACCCACCTCCATAATCAGCACCCCTCAGTATGGAGAACGATGACATCTTGTGCAGTAACTGAAACCTGGTTCAAGGCTCCACAGAGCACCCCAGCACTACTGGGCTGCAATTCATACCACACATTTCGGCCACAGAACATGGACCGAAACACAAAAGGAGGGTGTGTATCCGTATTCATCAAGGATACCTACACCTCCAGGATAGTGGCACAGCATGATCCCTCTGAGATCATCCATGTGCAACTAACATCAGGCAAATCTGCAATGCAAATTGTGGCCTGCTACAGATCACCCTCCATAACCCAGAACCACCACTCCACCTTTCTGGAGACACTGGAAAACATGAAGGTCCTACTGAACAGCCTGATATTGGGCGATTTCAATTACCCTTCCATTAACTGGGAAAACTACTCAAGTACAAACTCCCAGGTCCAGCGCTTCCTGGAATTTATCAACTCAAATGCCCTGGATCAGCTGGTAAACTCCCCTACCAGAGGTGAAAACATATTGGACCTGGTCATCACCAACATGGGCGACAGGTGTTTCACACCGGAGGTCAACCCGTCACTGGTTAGATCAGACCGTAAACTAATCACTCTGGATGTCCATACCACACTACCACCCCCAACCAAAGAAACCACACTGAAAAACTTTTCTATAGTAAACTTCACCTTACTTAAGACAGAGGGGGTACGTTTCACAGCCCCCCACACTAAAGGATAGCAGTGTCCAAGATGCAGAAACCTTTACAAATGCACTTTATGAGCACCTACAAGGATGCATGGATCATGCCATCCCTAGCAAAACCAAGACTCACTCCTCTAAGAGAAGGAAACCAGTCTGGTGGACCCCTGCCATAAACAGGCTGTACAACAGAAGGAGGAAAGTAGTTCAGAAAAAAAGCAAATCCCAAGAAGGAAAGACATGCCTGATCAGTATCAGTAAGAAACTAAGGTCCCTCATAAAATCATCCAAGGCTAACTTCAAAAGACAAATAGCCAAGGATTCAAAATTTGACCACAAAGCCTTCTTTAGCTATGTCAAGAATCTAAGTGGCAACTCACAGATATGCTCTGAGCTAGTGCAAAATAGCACAACATATACTGAACCTACTGATATTGCCAACATCCTGGCAGATAGATTCAGTGCAAACTTCACCCCCCTCTCACCCCCAAAAGGGCCCACAACAATACCAGAAAAGTATAGTGTCCCAAAAATCACAGACGCACAGGTGAAAACAGCCCTTTCAAAAGCCAAAAGCGCAGAGTCAGTGGGGCCAGATGGTGTCCCAGGCTGCGTCTTGCACAAACTACTGAATGAACTAACCCCCCACCTAAACATACTGTTCAAACTCAGCCTCTCCACAGGCTATATGCCCATAGAATGGTGCACAGCAATGGTTATTCTGCTCCACAAAGGAGGGGCTACAACTGACCCTGGTAACTATCACCCCATAAGCCTGACTAGCCTGCTCTGCAAGGCTATGGAGCACATCATCATGGAACTCATTAACAAAGACATTGGGAACCTCCAAACACTTGACCCGACCCAGTTCGGCTTTGTTAAGGGCAGATCATGCCTACTAAACCTGGTTGACTTCTTCTAGACAGTCACCAAGGCCATAGATGAGAGGAAGGTGGTTCACACAGCCTACCTTGATCTCACCAAGGCTTTTGACACCATTCCCCACTCTGGAATTATAGAAAAACTCACCAGCCTGAACATAAACCCCTATGTCACGAGATGGGTTGCCAACTGACTTACAGACAGAACTCACACGGTAAGAATAGCGGGCTCCAGGTCCGACTCTAAACCAGTCACAAGTGGTGTCCCACAAGGCTCAGTCCTGTGACCCCTACTGTTCAGCATATACTTCTCAGAAGTGCAGGCAAACACAGGAGGACTATGGCTAACAAAGTTTGCTGATGACTGCAAACTGGGAGCCATAATTGACTCTCCGGCTGACACGGACATTCTCCAAAAGGGCCTTACTGAGATGGACACCTGGTGTCAAAGTCATGCTCTGAAGCTAAATGCCAAAAAATGCATAGTCATCCCATTTGGGAAAAACATAACACCCATGAATTACCACAGAGGTGGCAGCCCCCTTAATACAGAAGAGGTAATAAGAGATCTGGGGACCCAGGTAGATAGTAATCTTTCCTTTGACAATCATATTGCCAAAGTAGTTAGGAAATCCTTCTATGTAGCCCATCTAATTACTAAAGGGTTCACATCTAGAAATAAAGAGGTTATAGTGCCCCTCTACTCATCACTCATCAGACCCATCATAGAGTACAATGCCCCATTTGGGATGTACCTCACAAGACACTTCCAACAGCTGGAAAGACCACAAAAGTACCTCACCAAGATGATTGCTGGCCTCAAACATATTTATTTATTTATTTATTTCCAGTTTGATAACTGGGGAGGTCCACTGGGCCCAGAGGGCCCATTTTCAGTGGAGGCCCAGGGAGAAAAGCTCTGCAGTGCATACAGTTAAAACAAACATAGAGTTTTACATTTAGGCCTGGGGAGAAAAGCCCTGCATTACAAATATTTCAACAAGCATACAATTATAGATACAATAATAAATGTTATTAGCAAACAAATGAAAAATTCTTATATAAGGAGTTGTATCATGTTAAAAAGTCAACAAAGAAAGAGAAAAATGGGGAACAAGTTAACAGAGAGGGAGGGTATTGAAGAGCATGGTGCTTATGTAAATGTCATCCCCTCCACCTACGGCAACACCTAACTAATAAACACACATTCTAGTATGTACAATATTTACAAGGTAATCAATCGTTGGATTCAGAGCAAGGAAGCTGTGGTGGAAAAGAAATAAATATATAAAATAATGAGTATGAGCAAGAGGGAGTACATGCGCAGGTGAAATTAGGAGGAGTTAGGTGGGAAGGATGCAGATACATTTCCAATTATGTGAGAGGTGGGAATGGAGCTGAGATTTGAAGAGTTCAAAGTTTGAAGTGGTTCTAAGCAGGGATGGGAGGGAGTTCCATTTTTGGCAAGAGAATAGGAAAGGAGAAATTGTCCAGGGGGGCATTTTGGTTTATATATAGAAAGTAGATTTTGTTGAGCAGATCTAAGGGGTCTGTGTGGGGTGTAGAATGGTAAAATATTAGAAAGAGCAGGGCATGCAGTGGGTTTTAAGATTAATTTGTGGGCTGTAGTAAGTTGAAGGAAGAGGAGGTGGTTAGGAAACTCTAGCCAGGTGAGCTTGTGAAGAGAGGTGCAGTGATGAGAGAAGTGTTTAGATTTGGTTGCGATTTAGCAATTTTGTTGTAGCACATTTCTAGCTTTGAGGAGGTGGTAATAGATAGATTGGTTAGAAGTGGAGCATCGTACAGTAATGATGGAAGAAGATAGGTAGAAGCTAGAGTTTGCCTTGTAGATGGAGAGAGAAAGTGAGCGTTTCTATATAACATGCCTAGCTTCTGGTGAGTTTTTTTGATATTAAGTTGGACATGAGTATCGAATTTCAGGTGTTATTCAGTTGTGACCCCTAGAAGTTTAACAAAGGGGACAACTTCTATAGTGGAGTTGGCATGGCTGAGGATATTGAAGGACTGCTAATCAAGTGTAATAGTTTTAGAGGGAGAGAAAAGAAGGATTTTGGATTTATTGGCATTGAATGAGAGATGGTTTTGAAGCATCCAGTGCTCAGTGGTTGAGAAGGCTAACTGGGTTTTAGCCTGGAGTTCAGAAAGATTAGGAGCAGAACAGATTAAAGTAGATTCATCTGCATATTGCACAATTTGTGTGTTGGGAATGGCGGTGTGAAGATCATTGATAAATATATTAAAAAGCATTGGTCCTAGAATGGACACTTGGGGAACCCCGGTAGGGGTAGGAAGGAAGGAGGAGGTGCCATTTTGCCATTTTACGGCCTGGGATCTGTTAGAGAGATAACTTTGGAACCAGGTAAGGCAGTGTTGAGATAGACTGAGGTTGGAGAGATGATTTAGAAGGTGGGTATGGGAGATGGTATCAAATGCCTTAGATAGGTCTAGGGCAATGGTAGAAACAATTTCTCCCGAGTCTCGAGCAAGGTTTATTTTGTCTAGAAAGGAGAGGAGAGTGGTTATTGTGCTATGGCCAGGACGGAAGCTATGTTGGGTGGGGGTAAGGAGTTGGTTATTGATAAGGAAGGGCATGAGTTGGATATGGATGCATTTTTCAAGGATTTTTGAGATTGGTGAAAGAATGGCTATGGGTCGGAAGTTAGAAATGCTATTGTTTTTGCCTCCTTTGTGGAGTGGCAGGATAAAGGCTGCACACCACAATTTGGTGACGTAAGATTCCTGCATGGATCTGTCAATGAGAATGCTGATAGGGACGGCAATACCGTCGGCTGCAAGCTTTAAGAAGAGTGAGGGAATATTGTCAGGGGTGCTGGAGCATGGCTTTAGTTTAGAGAGAAGCTTTTTGATGTAGGAGGTCGGGACAGTTTTTAGATAGAAAGTGGGGGGGGATTGGGGGAGGAGGGTTGAGTAGAGGAAGGGGGGGTTGGATTGAGTGTAGGGGAGGAGATGTGGTTGGGGAAGGTCTTAGTGAGCTCGGCTATAGAGTTTGTGAAAAAGGAGTTGAAGAGGGAAGCAATTTCTGTATCAGATTTTTTGTTGTCAGGACAGGGATTACGTTTGGTACCTGGATGCAAAAGATAGTTTATGGAGTTCCAGAATTGTTTGGGATTTTTAGAGTGGGTAGACTGAAGTTTGATATAATATGATTTTTTTGTCTTTTATAACATGTTTTTTGGCTAGGTTGCGGAGTTGTTTATATTTTTGGAGGATTACAGGGTGTTTATTTTTTTCGTAAAGTTTCCAAGTTTTGTCTCTTTGTCACATAAGAGTTTTGGTGTCTTTAGTTAGCCAAGGCATGGAGTTGGATTTTATTTGTTTAGTTCTGGGTGGGGCTTGAGTGTTTAGAATGCTAAGGAAGGTGGAATTGAAGAAATCTCTGGCTTCATCTAGTGGGAGAGTTTTTAGGTTGTCCCAGTTTGTTAGTTTAAGGGTTTTGGAGAATATAGAGGGGTTAAAATTTGTGAGATTACGAGTGTGGGTATATTGGTGTTTGTGGGGGGAGGAGTGGGTAGCTCAGTGAGTGATGGCTGGGAGATGATCACTTATAGTGTCAGGTAGTAAACCAGAGTAAGAGATTTTATTAGGGTGGGAGACTAAGATCCAGTCCAGAGTTGACCCTGGGGGGTTGTTTCTGTTAGGTCTTGTAATACCACTTATTAGTTGAGTGAAGTTTAGGAGATTGATAGATAGGGAGGGATTGTTGTTGTTGATTTTGTTCCAGTCAATGTTCACATCTCCTAATATATATGTCTCAAGCTTAATGTTAGTTGAGGGCCATAGGAGAATGTTTTCTAGAGTGGTAATGTTATTTCCAGGGGGGATATAGATGGCCATAATACAGATACTTTTATAGTTATTCAGTTTGAGAATTCATATGACTAGTTCAGCGTTGCAGAACTGAGGAATAGGGTTTTGGTAGGGAGAGATATTCAGTAGGCTAGTATAGATTAAGGCTACTCCTCCTCCTTTTTTTTTTTTGTCGGTCACACCTGAGTGCTTGAAATTCAGCTGGTAAAAACTCAGTGTCAGAGATGTTAGGTTGTAGCCATGTCTCTGAGACTGCTATAACATCTGGTGTAGTAAGATTTAGCCAAGCATGAAAGAGTGATATTTTGTTTTTTACCCTCTGGGTGTTAATGGTAATTAGTTTGAGGAATTTGTGGTTGGTAGTATTTGAAGAGATGGGAGGAGAGTGGTTACTATTAGTCACTGGTCCAGGATTGGGGTGAATGTCTCCAGCTAGGATAAGCCAGTTAGATGAAGAGGGAGGCATGAACTTTGGTTTGCAATTTATCATATGTAGGAAGAAATGTATCATTTTTGGAGTAAGGGGTTTTGTAGAGTAGGCTAGATGTTTTTGATTAAAATGGTGAAGTGGATTAGGTTGTACTAGTGAGGGGGAGATGTTATGAAAGTGGGATATGATGAGGTTGGGATGGGGGGAGTAGTGGAGGTGTGGGAGGGAAAGAAGGGGGTTAATTTGAAAGAGGAGTAGGAGGTGGCATAGAAGACAGTAGTTAGGAGAAGAATGCTTATAGAAGAGATAAGAAGAGAATGTGGAAGTGGAGGAGACATTTTTTTAATTAGGATGGGGCAAGTTAGTAGGAGGCTGCAGGAAGATTGGGGAGTGGTTGAGTGAAGATGGTATAGGAATATAGGTGAGAGTATATCAGTGTGAGGGATACAGTTAGGGGAGGAATTAGTTAATTGAAGAAAGCTAAGAGGGGGAAGAAGAGAGACTGGATTTGTTTAGGGGAAGGGAAGGAGATATAGTGCAGTATAAAGGTGAGGGCACTGGGGGTGGGTGAGATTTGGGGGTAGGGTAGGGAAGCGGAGCGGGGCAGACCCAAAGGACAGACACAGCAGGATGGAGAGAGAGAAACAATCAGTGAAGTCAGGAGTAAGTATGAAGGAAGGTAAGCAGGGTGGCAGACTAGGACTAGTGCAGAAATTTAGTAACACAGAGAGAGAGGCTGTAGGATGAATATGGACTAGGATATGAGGGTAGAGGAAGAGGAGAGTGACAGAGTCGAGGTTATAATTCTATAGGTGAAGAATAAAAAATAGTGAGATGGAGTGTAAGAGACAGGTAAAGACTGCCATCTAGTGGTCTAGAGCTGACATAGCGCAGTGAGGTAACCATAGGATGAAGGCTGGAGGTAATAGGAAAATCAGAAAGGCTACTAACAGACTAGGATAGCGTAGGTAGGGGGTTCAGAGAGGAAGAAAGCGTCCCAACTATGCCCTATGCAGCCCGAGTGGAAAAACTCTGGCTGTACTCAGTGGCATATCACTTACTCGGAGGTGATCTCTGCTTGACTTACAAAGCCATGCCCAACTCAGAATTGATGGACATGGTCCACCTAAAGAAATCCAAGTCATTGTGAGCCACTCGCTATAGTAAGCTAAACCTCGCCACAACAATAAATAGAACTTGCTGGAGGGATAGATTCCTGTCACAGAGACTCCCCATGCTTTGGAACAAAATTCCTAATAAATTAGGCAGAGCCCCTCACTAACACTCTTCAAAAGAAACCTCGATGAGTGGATGGGTAACAGAAAATACACCCCTGGAATCACTTCATTGGGTCTTCTTGACAGAGGTTCAGTTAATTAATCAATGGGGTGGCGAAAGCTGACACACTCTGGGTAGGCTTATAAATGCCCTCAGGCAGATAGCCTAGTACCTACCTATGAACCTATGAACAAAGTAGATTACATAAATACTTTTCTAATATTTGGTAGAATTTTTTTTAATAATAGGATTGTTATTACACAGGTCATCTTTTAAATCACTCTTGAACTGAGGTACAAGTACATCTAACCAAGTCATGGGAACATAAGGATAATAAAAGTCATAAATCACGTTAAGGATGGCATGATGAACAATCTATCTAATCCATGAGCATATAAGTCAGAACAGTAAAGAATTAAATAACAAAAGTTAATGGTGGCAGGAATGAAAAATATAAACAATCCATGGAAATATAAGTCAGGACAATAATAGTATTAAAATAACAAAGTTAATGGGGGCAGTAATGAATAATATAACCAATCCATGGAAATATAAATCAGGACAATAATTTTATTAAAATAACAAAGTTAATGGGGACAGTAATGAATAATCTAACCAATCCATGGAAATATAAGTCAGGACAATAATAGTATTAAAATAACAAAGTTAATGGGGACAGTAATGAATAATCTAACCAATCCATGGAAATATAAGTCAGGACAATAATAGTATTAAAATAACAAAGTTAATGGGGACAGTAATGAATAATCTAACCAATCCATGGAAATATAAGTCAGGACAATAATAGTATTAAAATAACAAAGTTAATGGGGACAGTAATGAATAATCTAACCAATCCATGGAAATATAAGTCAGGACAATAATAGTATTAAAATAACAAAGTTAATGGGGACAGTAATGAATAATCTAACCAATCCATGGAAATATACGTCAGGACAATAATAGTATTAAAATAACAAAGTTAATGGGGACAGTAATGAATAATCTAACCAATCCATGGAAATATAAGTCAGGACAATAATAGTATTAAAATAACAAAGTTAATGGGGACAGTAATGAATAATTTAACCAATCCATGGAAATATAAGTCAGGACAATAATAGTATTAAAATAACAAAGTTAATGGGGACAGTAATGAATAATCTAACCAATCCATGGAAATATAAGTCAGGACAATAATAGTATTAAAATAACAAAGTTAATGGGGACAGTAATGAATAATCTAACCAATCCATGGAAATATAAGTCAGGACAATAATAGTATTAAAATAACAAAGTTAATGGGGACAGTAATGAATAATCTAACCAATCCATGGAAATATAATTGAAGAGAATAAAAGTATACAATATTAAAGTTAATGGTGTCATAAATGAATACTCTGTTTTATAACAATATAGCGTCAATGCCTATAATGCAGCTTGTTGTTTTATTTAAGATATGAACATATAATAAAATGAATAATTGCTAGTGATATATTACCAAACATTACAGAGACTTGACCTATTGGATTATTGTAAGAACTGCAGGATAACTAAACAAAAAAAGAGAGAGAAATAATAGTTAATTTGTTTGGCAACTCTTTATGGTAATTGACAAAAACTTATTTTATTCAATTACTTAATTTACTGCATAAATTATGAACATACCAAGAGGGTTTACCAGTTGTGAAGTCAGGTTAACAGCTGCACAAACTGTTTGCTATCTTCCTTCTCTTCCACTTACGGCTTCTGTCTTCCCATTTCAGACAAATAATTGTCTAAACAAGTTTAACCCAGCATATAGAATTTGCTTAATCCAAGTATCTGCCGTTATGACAGCATACATAGGTAATGAATGGAACACACCTCATAACCTTACACTGGGTAAACAGTGGTTTTGTAGGATAGGGTACCGGTACTTGGATAGCCTTTTGAACCCAGATGAAGACTCATTATCCAGCACATATTATCAATCCCATGTCCGATGGAAAAATCTTATGGGGATTTGACAGAATCAATAGCTGCAGCTTGACATATAACCTGGTGCACCAGTAAATTCAGAAATACCTATTTATCATTCTTTTAGCAATGAAAACTCTGCTGAGTGCGGCATGTAAAATAAAATCTTCAGCCTAATATTGCTCATGTTTTCCATGAACTACACCTCTGCTGCAATGAGCAAATGTTAAACGTTCATCTGTTTTTTGGATGTAATAATCAGTTTAAAGATTCATGAAAAAAAAGTTTTCCAGCAATATTTTTAGGAAAAAGTATGTTCACAAATAATTACATTATGATAGTTTCCATCCTTCTTACATGAAATTAAATGTTTTTTGTGGGCATATTATCAGATTAAATTGTCTGATTAGTGATGACGGGTTTTTTTAGAGGAAATGAAAAAAGTAGTCAAGCTATTTGAAGAAAGAGGATACCCTTCTGCAAGATTGGATGTTATTGCTAACAATGTAAAAGAACAAAGACAAGATACATTTCTTTTGACCCTAAAAGCAGGCTTTTGTACTAAATAGATCATAAACAACAAAGATTTAATTTGTTCTTTTCCTGTCCCTTTAAGTATTGAAGGGACTAAACTAAGACAAATTATAAGTGATAACTGGAACGTTTTAATAGGAAATCAAGCCCTTGCTAGGGTTATAGGGGATAAACCCAAGTTCATTTATAAAAGTACTAGAAATGTGAAACAATATTTAGAAAGCTCATCAAATGTAAGAGTGCAGACAGACATAGATAAGAACATAGGAACTTTTCCATGCAATAGGTGTTCGCAATGTGGATATATTCTGACCATGAGTAGTTTATACTTTGAACACAGTAAGTACCTTTATACTGCAAAATATAGGTTTACATGCCAGACTGAAGGACTGGTTGATGTTGCAGTTTGCTCTACGTGTAAGTTCTTCGATGTAAAATCACATGCAGGTTAGCAGACAGAATCAGGGACCATTTTTTGCCAATAAAGAAAAAAATAATAGTAATGCGTTAGCTAGGCATAGCCAGGTACGTGTGGATTTTTAAAAAATTCAGTTTATGGTATTGGAAAAGGTTAATGGGGAAAGATTTAATGACACTTCTAATGCATATCTTAAATATTTAGCAATTTTTTTAAAAGCAGATATCCGACCTGGTATCAACAAAAAAATATCTATAAAAAGTTTTTTAAAGTTCAAAAACATTTGCTCAAACAGCTTGGTATATACATATATTTTTATAAGTCTTTTTACATAAAAATCTTGTTAAATGTTTTTAAAAAAACTGTGGGAACAGATTTTTACAGAGAAGTAGAGAATTTATTAATAGTTGTGTGCTTCAATCTGTTATTTAACTGATTTTATTAGTTGGTTCATAAATCAATTAATTATTTGGTATAAAAGGGAGAAGCATGATTGTGTTTGTAGTTTCTGATGACGTTGTGTAAAATAAATGAATGAAAGCGCTTAAAGCATTTGGTGTGCCCGGGTGCCGGTTTGTTCTGTGGGTTTTCAGTTTATTTAAAAGTTCATCTGGCTTTTCGCTTGCTTGTTCTTCTTTCTATCCTCACCTAGTCATTTTTATAATAAACTACACATCCAGATATACAAGGAAAGGCTCCTGCTGCTGAATGTGCTGTTTTGGTTTTCTATTGGAGATGCTCATTATAAACTGCTATTTATATTTTTGGTATAACATGTAATTGCTTGCTCTTTATATAAGTTGTGATAAGGCATTCTCGTCTTAACAAAGTTTTGAAAAAAAATTGTATTACATATGGAGTTAAGCAGCAGGTAAGAACAGGGGATGGCAGTAGAAGTGATATTAGTGAGGGAGGAATAAGGTGATGTGTCCAGTATAAAGGCACGTGTAGTCAGACTTTGATAAACATGTTTCTTGAGTTGTGCTTTGAAAGTGGGGAAGGCTGAGTTTTTGTGTGGGGGAGGGAATTGCTAGAGTTTAGGTCAAAGACTAGAAAAGGAGTGTGGCCCAAGTACACCATTTTGATTTGGGAGTCTGGAGTGAGGAAGTCACTTATAAGACATTGCAGAGGTTATAGGGGTTGAGTTTATTCTACAGTTTGGCAGCAAGAGGCAGGAGGGCAAATGGCTGAAACAAGACTGTGACTATGATGGAGAGCTTGTATTCCAGATAAGACAGGAGGACTCATTTGCCTATTACATGCAGCTTTTAATACTCTGGAGAAAAAGTGACATATTTTCTACGACCAGAAAAAATGAGAGTTGATCTTTTTTCCTGGGATTTCAGTGTAGTTATCAAAACAAAATGACTGATCTAGTGATACACCTGGGTATTTAAAGTGTGTGTTTTTTTTCCTCTGGTGTACCTTTGACATCTATATTTAGATTTTTAGGAATTACTTTCAACTTTTGTGAGGTTCCGAATGTCATACTTTCGGTTTCTGAGCAGTAAAGGAGTAGCCTCTGTTTTTTTAGCCAATAATTAAGGGAGTGGATGTCAGACTGAAGTAGGGTTTGAATAGCTGAATGTGAAAGACTGAACTGGAGGATAACCATATTGTCAGCATAAAGAGTGATAGGAAAATTAGGGAGGTCAAGAGGCTGTTTGTTATTAAAGATTGGAAATAAAAGTGGGTTAGGCATAGAACCCTTGACACTCCTTTGGTAAGAAGTGCTAGAGATGATTAGGGATGAGACAATTTTGACTGTGAAATACATATGTATTAAGAAATCTTGGCCCCAGGTGATAGTCTTGAAGCTAACACTGATTTCCTGGAGGGAATGACGAAGGAGGTGATCGATAAGATTCAAATCTTTGATAAGATCAATGGAGAGTGTCCCTCAAACTCAAATGTTTCCTTTATCCATGTTGAGAATTACCATTTTTGTAGGTGACCATAAGATTGTCATTGTGCTCTAGCCATCTTATATGCCTCACACAGTTATAAACTTCTTTCCAGTTATGTTTGAACTTGCTTAGCAGAGTTAAATAAAAATGTAACTTTACTACTATAATTACCCTTTTTCATTCACTGTAGTACTAATATTAGACAACAGGCATGAAAACTATTAACAAGGGCAGAAAAAGTGACTTAGCTATAACATATTCACCCTTATTATGCACTGAGAAATGCATTCAGTTCCTGATATACTAATACTAATTATTGAGCAGATCAGCTGTATTCACTAACATATAGCTAAGCATTATGGTAGACATCGGTTGTTTCTAAGGACAGATAGAGCCCCATGCCTGTCTGATGTAACAGACATGATTGCTAGATATACTATGTTATACTGCTCTGTACTTTAGTTTTTTTGTGCTATTAGACTGTAAAACTGTGTTTGCTAATTAGGGTTCCCGCAGACAGATGAAGAGATGGACCTTTGAACTCATCTTTTGCCAGTAGTGCATAAACATCTGTAAAAAGTGTGATGCCGTGCACTGCCCAGTAATCAAGCAGCCTCAGTCCTTACCACTGGCAACAGTGGGGAATGTACACACTAGAAGGATGGCAAGTACACACATAGTAAAGAAACACAGCTAGGCACAACTCAGGTAAACCGAGTGCAACAAACAGCCAAAAAATGTATAAACACAGTCCACAAAAGCATTGCACTAGGAATGACACAAGCAGGTAAAATATGTAGTAGTTTATTCCACAAATAAACAAGGATAAACCCACCTTCAAAATCCACACCATCAACACCCACACATGGCAACACTAAACCCACATATGCGGAGGCCCTTAACATTAACCTGCCCAAGCAACAAGGACCTCCGAAGCCAAAATGCAAACAAACACCAGTCACAACCAAAGTGACACATAACTCACAACACCAGTGTGCCACCCAACAACAGCCCCTAAGGCAAGACAATGTATCCAACACTTTAGTCATAGGTGACTCTATAGTCAGGCACACTGATGTCCCACTCACCAGACTGAACAAGAAGAAAATTACAGTCAGCTGCCTGTCGGGTGCCAGGATCCGCTACATAACGCATGCACTCAAGTCACTCCACAACAAGTACAAATACAACTCTGTCATTGTCCATGCTGGAGTGAATGACTTGAGACATACCTCCCTGGACTACATGAAAAGAGACATGGAAGAGCTCGTGGATCATGTGACCCAGGCAGGTATGACCCTAGCCCTGAGTAGCATCCTGCCTTCACCCAGAATGATACCACAGTATAAGGACAAAATGATTGACTTCAACAATTGGCTAAGCTTCTGGTGTCATTCAAAGGGGATCCAGTATTTGTCTGCCTGGGAAGACATGATTGACAAACCACGATGCTTTGCCAGAGATGGTCTGCACCTGTCATCTAGGGATTCAGGTTACTGGCTAAAGCTCTTGCCATGCCTATAGTGCCTTTTTTAGGCAAGGTTCCAAGGATAAAACCACCACTGTAACAGACAGAAGCAGGAAAAATCTGAAGGTAATGCTACTCAATGCTAGAAGTCTAAACCTCAAAATTCACTCTCTCAAGGCACTCCTAAAAATGGAGAACATCGATATCTGTGCAGTAACTGAGACCTGGTTCAAGGCTCCAGAGAGCACCCCTGCAATACCAGGCTACAATTCTTACCACACTTTTCGGCCACAAAACCAGGACCAATACACTAAAGGTGGAGGAGTATCCATATTCACCAAGGATATTCACACCTCCAGGCTAGTTGCCCAACACAATGCATCTGAAATTCTCCAGGTGCAAATAACACTAGGTAAGACTGCAATCCAAATTGTAGCTTGCTACAGATCTCCAACCATGCCCCAAGATTCTCACTACACCTTTCTAAACATACTGGAAAATATTAACATACAACCAAACACCCTAATACTGGGTGATTTCAACTACCCTGCCATTAATTGGGAAAACTACTCAGGTACCAACTCCTTTTCCCAACGGTTCTTGGAATTCATAAATTCCAATGCCCTGGATCAACTAATCCATTTCCCACCAGGGGCTCCAATATCCTAGACCTGGTCATTACCAACATGGGAGATAAATGCTCCACACCAGTGGTCACCCCCTCATTGGTCAGGTCTGACCATAAGCAAATCACCCTTGACATCCACATCCCACCCCCACTCCCCCAGTAAGGAAACCTCCTTAAAAAACTTCTCCAAAGCCAACGTCAAGCTACTGAAGTCAGAAGTGGCAAACTTCACAACACCCATGCAGACGGGATCTGGAAGTTCGACTGCAGAATCCTACACTAAGGCACTGTACGAACACATCCACTCGTGCATGAATCGTGCCATCCCAAATAGAACCAAGATGCTCTTCTCCAAAAAAAGGAAGCCGATATGGTGGTCCTGTGCCATAAACAAACTATAAAAAAGAAGTAAGAAACTGCTGCAAAAAAGAGGAAAATCCCAGGATGCAAAAAACTCTCTCACCAGCCTCAGTAAGAAGCTGAGATCCCTCATAAAATCCTCAAAAGCTAGTTACGAAAATAAAATTGCCAAAGATTCCAAAGACAACCACAAGGCATTCTAGTTATGTCAAGAATCTAAATGGCAATGCTCAGATCTGCTCTGAGTTACAACAGAATGGCATTAAATATACTGATCCCAAGGATATTGCCAATATCCTGGCAGATCGATTTAGTGCCAACTTCACCCTCCTCTCACCCCCTAAAGGGCCCATCTCAATACCAAAAGATTGCCAAATTCCGATAATCACGGCCACACAGGTAGAAACCGCACTCTCCAAAGCTAAGAATACAGCATCCATGGGACCAGATGACATTCCAGGCTGTGTACTACATGAACTACAAAATGAACTGGCACCTCACCAAAGTGTCATGTTTAATCATAGCCTCACCTCAGGCTTCGTGCCCACTGAGTGGCGCACAGCTACAGTTATCCTGCTCCACAAAGGAGGATCCACCTTGGATCCCGGGAACTACCGTCTCATCAGTCTGACAAGCCTGATTTGCAAGGGCATGGAACGCATTATCATGGAACTTATAAACAAAGACATTGGCAACCTTCAAACACTGGACCCCACCTAGTTTGTGTTTGTGAAGGGCCGATCTTGTCTCCTGAATCTGATTGACTTCTTTAAATCAGTCTCCAGAGCTGTGGACGAGGGTAAGGCAGTCCACACAGCCTATCTGGTCCTCGCCAAGGCCTTTGACACCATCCCCCACTCTGGAATCATAGATAAACTTACTGAGTTGGGCATAAATCCCTACGTCACTCGATGGGTTGCTAACTGGCTTACTGACAGAACTCAGACTGTAAAAGTAGCCGACTCCAAATGCAGCTCCAGACAAGTGACAAGTGGAATACCTCAGGGTTCAGTTCTGGGACCACTCTTGTTTGGCATCTACTTCTCTGAAGTACAGGCCAACACTAAGGGACTCTGGATAACAAAGTTTGCAGATGACTGCAAACTGGGAGCCATTATTGAATCCCCAAATGATGTAGATATTCTACAAAAGGGCCTTATAGAAACAGATGCCTGGTGCCAGAGCCATGGGCTCAAGCTTAATGCCAAGAAATGTATAGTTATCCCCTTTGGAAAAAAACACATATCCATGAATTACCACATAGGTGGCAGGACTCTAAACATCGAAAGTGTGATGAGAGACTTAGGGACACAGGTGGACAGTGGTCTCACTTTTGATAACCACATTGCCACAACAGTCAGGAAATCCTTCTATGTGGCACACCTCATCACTAAGGGCTTTTCATCCAGAAAAAAGGAGGTCATTGTCCCAATGTACTCATCCCTCATTAGACCCATTATAGAGTATAATGCCCCGTTTGGTATGTACCTCACAAAGACATCTGCAACAGCTGGAAAGGCCACAGAAATGCCTCACTAAAAGAATCACAGGCCTAAAGCAGATGCCATATACTGACTGTCTAAAAAAACTCCAGTTATACTCTGTGGTATATCGTCTACTCAGAGGCAATCTCTGCTTAACATACAAGGCCATGTCAAACCCTGAGCTGTTGGACATGCTCCACTTAAAGAAATCCCAATCCCTCAGAGCCACACGCTCCAGGGATCTAAACATTGTCATCACAATGAGCAAAACATGCTGGAGGGATAGGTTCCTGACTCAGAGACTCCCCATACTCTGGAATAGACTGCTCATACATATCAATCAGAGCACCTCATTGGCCCTCTTCAAAAGGAACTTTGATGATTGGATGGGAGATAGGAAATTCACCCCGGGGATCATGTCAGTCGCCCTGTTAGACAGGGGCCCGGAGAAGTAAATATTGTGGGAATAAATATCCAGGGAATTGTTATGGCTAGGCTTGCATAGGCCCTAGGGCCAATAGCCTAGTACCAACCTATGAACCTATGATAAGCGCTTTCACAGAAAATAAAAACTCTGCGTCATCAGATTCACCATATTCACAACAGAAGCAGCTAAAATACTACATACCCCACCAATCATGAGCTACATTGACTCACACACCATTTTTCATTTAAAGGTAAAAGTACATACAACCAAAGACATATTGTAAAAAGCATTCATATATAACAAAGGCATTTAGACTATTCACCTAAACAACCTGCGTCCATGGGACCTGATGGTGTCCCCGGCTGTGTGCTCCACGAACTCAATGAGGAATTAAACCCACAGCTAGGACAGCTGTTTAATCATAGTCTTACCTCTGGATACGTACCCAGGGAGTGGCGCACTGCAACTGTGGTCCCACTTCACAAAGGCGGTGCCTCCACCGACCCTGGAAATTACCGGCCCATTAGCTTGACAAGCCTTATCTGCAAAGCCATGGAGAGGATCATAATGGACCTCATAAATAAAGACATAGGGAATTTGCAGACTTTGGATCCATCCCAGTTTGGCTTTGTCAAAGGCAGATCATGCCTTCTAAACTTGGTTGACTTTTGAAACAGTCACCAAAGCCATTGATGAGGAAAGGCAGTCCATACAGCCTACCTCGATCTGGCGAAGGCCTTTGATACAATACCCCACTCGGGTATCATTGAAAACTCATCAGCTTAAATGTTAACCCATACATCACAAGATGGGTTGCAAACTGGCTGAGTGACAGAACCCACAGGGTCAGAGTTGCTGGCGCCATGTCAGACTCAAAGCCTGTCACAAGTGGTGTACCACAGGGCTCAGTCCTGGGCCCACTCTTGTTTGGCATCTACTTTTCCAAGTACAAGCAAACACAGGAGGGTTATGGCTGACAAAGTTTGCAGATGACTGCAAACTGGGCGCCATAGTAGAAAACACATCTTACACAGATATCCTTCAGAAGGGTCTCACAGAAATGGATAACTGGTGCCAGAGCCATGGCCTAAAGTTAAATGCCAAATAATGCATAGTCATACCCTTCGGGAAAAACAAGGTTACCCCTAGCTACCAAATAGGTGGCAATCCACTGAGTACAGAAGAAGTTATCAGGGACCTGGGGATGCAGGTTGATAGTAGTCTGTCATTCGACACCCATGTAGCTAAAGTAGTTAGGAAGACCTTCTACATTGCCCACCTTATCATGAAGGGATTCTCATCTAGATCAAGGGAGGTCATAGTCTCCCTATACTCATCACTCATCAGACCAATGATTGAGTACAATGCCCCATTCGGAATGTATCTGACCCGACACTTGCAGCAGCTGGAGAGGCCACAAAAGTTCCTCACCAAAAGGATAAAGGGTCTCAAACATCTGTCCTATGCTGCCCGACTGAAAGAACTCCAGCTCTATTCAGTCGCCACCGCTTGCTCAGAGGTGACCTTTGCCTAACATACAAGGCCATGTCAAACCCAGATTTGATGAATATGCTTCACCTCAAAAAATCTAGATCCGTCAGAGCCACAAGGGCGGGAGACTTAAACCTCGACACGGCTATTAATAGGACGTGCTGGAGGGATAGATTCATCACCCAAAGACTCCCTATGCTGTGGAATAAAATCCCGGTATATGTGAGGCAGAGCACCTCGCTGGCCTTGTTCAAGAGAAATCTTGACCAATGGATGGGAGATCGCAGATATACCCCAGGGATTACCTCAGTGTCACTGCTCAACAGAGGCACAGCAAAATAATGGGTATAGTTCCCCATACTAAAGGGGTGGCGTAAGCCACAAAACCATGGGCTAGGCTTGTAAATGCCCTCGGGCAGATAGCCTAGTATGAACCTATGAACCTATGAACATTGTCATTTAGTCCCAACCCTTTATGCACTTGCATCCTAACAATCCACTCAAGTTCCACAGTCTAGTAACCCATTCTCTGGGTTAAAACTCTATCAATAACTCTAAACTTGAACGTATGCTCAGCTCCCTTCTCCACTACATGTTTTGCTAGAGCATTTGACATGTACTTGATATTAATGGAATAAAACTGTTCCCTTATACGCTCCTCAAACTTCCGATTGCTTTTCCCCACATAGAATGAACAGCATGTGACACAGTGCGCTAATTAAATAACATCTTTAGTGTCACAGCTAGCAGAGACTTTAAAATAAAATCTCCTGCTTTTATAAGGGTTCACAAAAACATTATCTGCCTCAATATAAGTGCAATATTTACATCCTCCACATGGAAATGTGCCATTTCATTCAATCCCATCTCTACTCTCCTTAACTCTATCGGGATAGCAAAGGAGCCACTTGAGATCCTTTTTATTTTTAAACACAAAGGCAGGTTCATCACCCACAATAGTCTTAATCTTCTCATCCGCTAACAGAACCGGCCAGTGCTTCTTAATAACAGCAGTAACATCATTCACGTTACTGCAATATGTTATTGGTAAGCTGAAGTGTCTAAGTGGTTCCTCTTTATGTTCTAAGTTCTCTTCCCTATATTTCCTAGAGAAGTATGATTGCCCTCTATCAGATCTAAGATGGCGACTAGCATTAATTCCAGCTTCCATTTCCCTGCTATTATACCCCCCCTCTCCTTAAACTTGTGTTGTAAAACAGCCAATTCATCCTGGAACCCAGAATCTCCAGCATTAAGTCTAGATGCTCGCATACCCTGGCCCTTAATGATATTATGAAATACATATGAGGGGTGCATACTACTCCTATGTAGGAGGGAGTTCCTATAACAATTCTTCCTATATAACATGGTGTCAAATGCCATATCTGGTTCATAGGTATGTAGTAGGCTATCAGCCCTGTGGAATATAAAAGCCTATCCAAAAAGGTTCCCTGGCTTTCACCTCACAAGAAAATTACTTTCCTGTGCCCCTATAAAACAGTGCTGCAGAAGTGATCCCCAGGGAGAATTTTCTATTTCCCATCCTGTTGTCAAGATTTTTCTTAAAGAGGGCCAATGAGGAGCTTTGCTTGACATAAATGGGTAGTTTGTTCCAGAAGTCTGGGAAGTCTCTAGGACAGGAATCTATCCCTCCAGCATGTTCTGTTTATTGTGGTGACAAGGCTTAGGTCCCTGGAGCATGTGGTTCAGATGGATTGGGGTTTCTTTAAGTGTAGCATGTCCAACAGCTCTGGGTTTGACATGGCTTTGTATGTTAGGCAGAGATCACCTCGGAGTAGGCAATATGCGACGGAGTAGAGCTGGAGTTTTTTGAGATGGTCTGCGTATGACATCTGTTTGAGGCCAGTAATCCTCTTAGTTATGTGTTTCTGTGGCCTTTCCAATTGTTGCAGGTGTCTTGTGAGATACATGCTAAACAGGGCATTGTACTCTATAATGGGTCTGATGAGGGATGAGTAGAGAGGAACAGAGACCTAGTTTTTCTAGAAGAGAACCTTTTTGTAATGAGGTGTGCCATGTAGAAGGATTTCCTGACTACTGTGTCGATGTGATTATTAAAGGAGAGACTACTGTCCACCTGTGTCCTGAGGTCTCTTATCACATTTTCACTGTTTAGTGAGCTACTGCCTATCTGGTAGTTCATGGGTACCAAGTTTTTCCCAAAGGGGATGACAATGCACTTTTTGGCATTGAGCTTGAGGCCATGACTTTGACACCAAACATCTGTCTCTATGATGCCCTTTTCTAGAATGTCTACATCGATATGTGATTCTAGTATGACTCCCAGTTTGCAGGCATCTGCGAACTTTGTTAGCCAAAGACCTTCTGTGTTGGCCTGCACTTCAGGAAGTACATGCCGAACAAGAGAGGACCGAGAACTGAACCCTGTGGTACTCCACTCATCACTGGTCTGAAGTTGGACTTGGAGTCTTGTAGTCTAACAACCTTCATGTCCAGAAACTCTATCTCATCAGGTGAATATTTGGTTGAAAATTTCAAAAAAGAAGTAGTACTATGTATATAATCCAGAAAACATAGTAACTCCTCTTCATCTCCCAGCCACAGCATATAAACGTCATCAAGAAACCTATTATATAGGTTAATATACTTAAAGAATCTATTTCTTCCATTCAGCACATGATCATTCTCTCATTGGGCCATGAACATATTGGTGTAGCTATTGGCACAGGATGTGCCCATAGGTACTCCAGAGGTCTGAACATTATAGGCTCCATCAAAACATTATTTTCAAGAATTATCTCAAGGAAGAGGCAAATCAAATCGATCAATTTACCATCATACCCACTATGTTGCTTCAGTTATTCACTAACCAACTCTATGCCATCCCTATTTGGGATGACAGTGAATAGTGAATTCACAGCCATGGTAACCATTAAACATTGTTGTGTTATAATACCTTCATATAGATTCCCAAGGAACTGTTTGGAATATCTCAATACTGCTGTGGAACCATCTAGCACTGGTCTCAATAACTTCTCAACAAGGATAGAAAAGGGCTACATCACCCACCCGCCACCTGCTACTATGGTTCTAAAGGGGGGTGTATTGGGTAACCCGTGAAAAGTAGGCACACAGGGATTTTCAATAGTCAAATAACTAGCTAAATCTGCTGAAATAGATTCACCCATCAGACAATCAAGTATAACACAATGTACTTGAGGAAACCATGTGCTGAATTTCCCTTGATGTGATTTTAACATATACAGTAACATCACTCAACATAGTATAAGTAGAATTAAAATAAAAATCCCTATCCATGACTATGATAGTGACCCTCTTATCTGTAGGGCGGATAACAATGCCATCATCTGTACATAGTCTATCCAGAGCTATGCGCTCATCCTGGGACAAATTATTAAAAATATGATGTCCACCATGTCCATCAGAGATCTGTTGTAAATCATCTTTGCATAGTCTCATAAAACCTTCCATCAAAGGGTGGTTTGGTGGTACAAACGTGCTTGTTTTTCTAAAAACAGAATCAATCCAATTATTCCCATCATTATAACTCAGTTACAGCAGTAACTTTCTCCCAAAAACCCTGAAGCCAACAACAGTACCTGCCACATCAGCTTTACCAGCAGGTAGGAATGATAATCCCCTGCACAATACAAAGTTCTCAGAGTCTGATAATGTTCTATGTGAGATATTATATATCAAGGGCTCTGAACAGTTTGCCCCATCTTTTTTATGGTCTTGCTGCCACTCGTATTTATGGGTTGTTTTCGTTTTCTTCTACCCTGATTTGGTTGGCCCAACGACTGATTGATCCCATGCTGAAATGGAAGTGGCAGGCAGGAAAAAATGGGTTAAGGGGCCAAGACTGTTCTCAGTATCCTTAAAGCCCTCATGATTTATTTTATGACTGACAACTGGTTCCTTAGTTCCAGTACCATTGCCCCTCGGGGTCTTATAAACAGAACCATTAGAAGACCCAACTTCAGACTCAGCCCTTTCCTTAGTAATAACTGCAGGGATAACTATATCATTATTGTCACTGGTGGATGCTTGCACAGAAGTTCTCCATGTATTATTAACATTAGCCTCGCTTGGCCTACTGGAGTTCCTGGGACAAGAAAACACATTGTCCTGGTTAAAATCATTAGTATCACAATTTAGAGTATTTTTCTTTTGTATGAGAAGTCTCTTTTCATATAATACTATATTATCAATCAGTTCACTCAGCATTACATCTGCCATTTTAGTGTCGGCTAAGTTATGTAACTCATTTTGTTGTATTTTAATTTTATCCACTAGCTCATAATACATTCGTTTAAAAAAGGCTATTAAAAGCTTAAGGTAACTAAAACTTACTTCCAAGTTGAGCTTCTGCCATCTTGTTAATAGTTCAGGATAAACATCCCTGTATATGGGCATTTTTAAAATCCTCAGTCCCTTCGGCACCACTCCCAGCTGCAGGCATGCCTCAAAATGAAAATGCTGTAGTTGAAGGCACTTTAAGCGATACAGGTCATTCTCAAAGGCACGTATTTTAAAACGAACAGCCCTCTCTGTCTCTGCTCCATCAACAGCTGGTTTTCTAGTGTCAATAAAGGGAGAACTGAGTAAAGGGCCCTCTTCACCAACCAAGAACCTATTTAACCAGCTACTGTCCAGACTCGACTACATTTTCCAAAGTATTCTCTCTGTTGGAACTCTCTGCCATGTCCCTGAGTCCGTAGTATCAAAACACAATGCAGAAACACAGCTACACACAACTCAGGTAAACCAAGTGCAACAACCAGCCATAAAATGTATAAACACAGTCCACAAAAGCATTGCACTAGGAAGTACACAGGCAGGTAAAATCTGTTGCAGTTTATTCCACAAATAAACAAGGATAAGCGCTTTCACAAAAAATAAAAACTCTGCTTCATCAGATCCACCATATTCACAACATAAGCAGCTTAAATACTACGTACCCCACCAATCGTGAGCTAAATTGACTCACACACCCGTTTTCATTTAAAGGTACAAGTGCATACAACCAAAGACATGTTGTAAAAAGCATTTATATATAACAAAGGCATTTAGACTATTCACCTAAACAACCTGCATGCTTTCAATACAGGTTAAAGAGGGACATTCTCATTTAGTCCCAACCCTTTATGCGCTTGCATCCTAACAATCCACTCAAGTTCCACAGTCTAGTCAGCCATTTTCAGGGTTTCAAAAACACTATCAATAACTGCAAACTTGAACTTATGCTCAGGTGCCTTCTCCACTACATGTTTTGCTAGAGCTTTTGACATGTACTTGATATTAATGGAATAAAGGTGTTCCCTTATATACTCCTTAAACTTCTGATTGCTCTTGCCCCCATAGAATGAAAGACATGTGACACAGTGCGCTAAGTAAATAACATCTTTAGTGTCGCAGCTAGCAGGGACTTTAAACTAAAATATCCTGCCATTATCAGGGTTCACAAAAAAAATATCTGTCTCATTATATGTCCCATATTTACATCCTCCACATGGAAATGTGCCATTTCATTCAATCCCATCTCTACTCTCCTTAACTCTATCAGGATAGCAAAGGAGCTGCTTGAGATCCTTTTTATTTTTAAACACAAAGGCAGGTTCATCACCCACAATAGTCCTAATCTTCTCATCCGCTAACAGAACCGGCCAGTGCTTCTTAATAACAGCAGTAACATCATTCACGTTACTGCAATATGTTATTGGTAAGCTGAAGCGTCTAAGTGGTTCCTCTTTATGTTCTAAGTTCTAAGCTACTCCGATAGAGTTAAGGAGAGTAGAGATGGGATTGAAAGAAATGGCACATTTCCACTTGGAAGATGTAAATATTGCACTTATATCGAGACAGATAATGTTTTTGTGAACCCTGATAATGGCAGGAGATTTTATTTTAAAGTCTCTTCTAGATGTGACACTAAAGATGTTATTTACTTAGTGCACTGTGTCACATGCTCTTCATTCTATGTGGGGAAGAGCAATTGGAAGTTTAAGGAGAATATAAGGGAACACCTTTATACCATTAATATCAAGTACATGTCAAATGCTCTAGCGAAACATGTAGTGGAGAAGGCACCTGAGCATAAGTTCAAGTTTGCAGTTATTGATAGTGTTTTTGAAACCCTGAAAATGGCTGACTAGACTGTGGAACTTGAGTGGATTGTTAGGATGCAAGCGCACAAATGGTTGAGACTAAATGAGAATGTCCCTCTTTAACATGTATTGAAAGCATGCAGGCTGTTTAGGTGAATGCTCAAAATGCCTTTGTTATATATGAATGATTTCTACAATATGTTTTTGGTTGTATGTACTTGTAGCTTTAAATGAAAAAGGGTGTGCGAGTCAATTTAGCTCATCATCAATTTAGCTCATGATTGGTGGGGTATGTAGTATTTAAGCTGCTTCTGTTTTGAATATGGTGGATCTGATGAAGCAGAGTTTTTGTTTTCTGTGAAAGCGCTTATTCTTTTTTATTTGTGGAATAAACTACAACAGATTTTACACACACAGTAAATTGCAATTTCCCTTAAGAGCACACAGAGATCACAGTCAGTCTGGGGCTGATTTCTTCTTCTTTCTTCAGATCCCCAATAAGACTCTCCACTGGCACTCTCTGTCCAACAGGTGCTTCATGTCCCTACCCAAGTAGCTGACACAAACTGAGATTTGATTTATACACAAACACACACACACACACACACACACACACACACACACACACACACACACACACACACACACACACACACACACACACACACATGGCAAAGGCTGGCACAGGTTTACTAACTATGCCCCCTTTGCCCAACTGTAAGGTAGTTTTCACTGCAACCAGCCAGCTCCTTATGGGCTACTTAAGGCCCTTAACAAAGGGTGTCCAATCCTAGTGTATAATGCTATTATTAATCCAAATAGTAGTTTGACCAAGGGCCAGGCTATTAGGAGTGGCCTGTACAGTGTCACCAAATAGATATGTAAGTACACTCAGAGCTTAAATATGTCTCACAGATATCAGCCACAAAGATAGGTTTAAATATATTTAATAAATAAAATAAGAAAATACTCAGTAAGTAATCAGTTACACCAGAGTTCAAAATCACAGGAAATATTTAAAACAACACTGCAGGACAGTTTCAAATAAATAAAGAAAACATCTAAGTTATACTTTACTATATTCCTTTCTGAATCTAAAAGAGTTACTATGCCCTAAAAACTTACTTAAAGCAAGGCAGGTGGTGAATGGATGTTCTTGTTAGGTCAAAGACGAAATACAAAATGCCCTGTTTCTCTCTCTCAGAGAGTTCTTAAATTAATATTAAATATTACTGCTGGGTTAGCTTGGATGACATCACTTTTTGCCGGAATTTAGTTCACAAGGTAAATTGCCAGTGTCAGAAACTACCAACATTTAGCATTTCTCTGTGAAAACACATAAACAAGGACATTCTTAGATCTTCTGTCAAATGTTGGAAGTCATAACATAATTTGCATTCCTCCACATGTAAAAACAATACAAAAAACTTCTAGTTCTAGACATTGTGTCTACTACTGAACTGAAACTGAGAGATAACATCTTCAGTTTATAGCCCAGTTATAAAGTAACTTAACCTCAACTATTCTTAAATTTTGCAAGTTAATCTTCTATGTGCCAGAAGGGTACACTGTGGATACATATTTGATATTGGTACTGTACAAACCCGGCTCGATACACCTTTTGCAACAGCTGTTTTATAGACACATAACATACAGTTCTAATATAGTGGTAACACAAGCAATTGCGTCATGCTGTATTCACAAATGACATATAACGATTTACAAAATTCCAGATAGCTGTGCTACCAGTGTGACCCCCCCCCAAAAAAAAAAAGTCAAGCTAGTTTTTCAAGTGTCCCTTGAGAAACTCTGCTTGAGAGGGTTGACTATCTGGGAATACTTCACCCCATTCAATGTCTTGAGAGCCCATTTGCATTGGCATTACTAACTGCACTGCAGTGCTGCACTGTCATATCATATGCCTGCAACCCTAGGCTCCACCTTACAAACTTGACATTTTTCTGGCTCGCCTGATGTAGCTATGTTAAGGGACTGTGGTCTATAACTACAGTGAATTTCCTTCCATACAGATAAGGCTGAAGTTTCTGCAGTGCCCACACTATAGCTAGACATTCCTTTTCTATAGCTGCATAGCATTCCTCCTTGGGTTGGAGGCTATGACAGAGATATACCACTGGGTGCTCTTCTCCCTCTGAGGAGATCTGGCTGAGTACAGCCCCCACCCCATGGTTTGTAGCATCCACCTGCACAACAAATTCGTTGATGTAATCTGGACTGGCTAATACAGGGGTCCTCCCAAAGCTTCTTTAAGCTTCTGGAATGCCTGCTCACATGCTGGGGTCCACACTACCTTATCTGGCTTGTTTTTCTTTGTCAGGTCTGTGAGGGGAGCAGCTATGATACTATAATTGGGGGCAAACTTTCTGTAGTACCCTGCTGTCCCTAAGAATGCTCTCACCTGCTTTTTAGTAACAGGGGCAGACCACGCCTGAATGGCTTCCACTTTGGCAGGTTCTGGCCTGATCTTGCTACTCCCCAATCTATGTCCCAGGTAGGAAACCTCTGCCATATCCACTTGACACTTACTGGACTTAAATGTCAACCCTGCCCTCTGTAGTCTGCCCAGCATCCTCCCTGACATGCTTAAGATGCTCTTGCCAGGAATGGCTGTAGATGGCAATATCATTCAGGTAAGAAAGGGCAAAATCTCCTGCTCCTGCTCCTGCTAGGATATATGCTATCAGCCTCTGGAAAGTTGCTGGGGCATTTTCCATCCCAAAGGGCATCTTTGTGAATTCATACAACCCAAAAGAAGTCACAAACGCTGACCTCTCTCTAGCCCTGGGAGTCAAGTGCACCTGCCAGTAACCCTTGGTAAGATCAATAGTTGTAAGATAGTTAGCCCCACACAGCTGAACTAAGCCTTAATCTGTCCAAGTCATGGGGTAAGCTGCATGACTATTTAATTTCCTGTAGACCACACAGAACCTGGTGCTGCCATTCTTCTTTGGTATCAGAACCACTGAGGAGGCCCAGAGACTGCTGTACTCCTGGATTACTCCAAGATCCAACATTCCCTGTATCTCCTCCCTCAGAGTCTGTTTGACTGTCTCAGGCACCCTGTAAGGGGCCTGCTTAATAGGCCTATGGGATCCTGTTTCCACATGGTGCTGCACCAGGTGGGTGCACCCTGGTCTTCCAGTGAACATGTCTCCAAACTCCTGTAACAATACTCAGATTTCTCAAACCTGGGTAAGGAATAGCTGCTGGGACATTATAACCCCTTCCTCTGAGGTGTCAGTCCGGGCCTCACTGAGATCAGTCACCAGATCCCACTCAGACTCCTGCCATTCACAGAAAATACTCAGCACAATGATCTCCCTATCATGGTAAGGTTTCATCAGATTAACATGGTACAATGTATACCCCTGCCTCCTGCCTAGCAGTTCTACCATGTAGATAACATCACTGACCTTCCTTACAACCTTGAAGGATCCCTCCTAAACTGCCTGCAGTTTGTGTCTGACAGGAATGAGAACCATTACCTACTGCCCTACAGCATAGAGTCTAGCTTGAGCATTCCTGGCATACCAATCTTTTTTCTGCTGTTGGGCTTCTGCCAGGTTCTCCTGGGCCAAGCCCATGAATTTTCTGAACCTTGTCCTAAGGTTTAGGACTTCCAAATGGATAAACAAATGTATCCTTGCACCAAAGTTCCACTGCCAAAACAACCAATATGGAAAAGTCAAAGATAAGGCAAGAAACACCAAGCCGAGACTTACGACAAATATTTTTATTAAAACAATAAAAACATCTGATGAAGGGCATGTTTGCCTGAAAGTGCTCTTTGTGCACTTTTTATCATTTTTATTGTTTTAATAAAAATATTTGTCAAAGGTCTCCACTTGGTGTTTCCTGCCTTATTTTTTACTTTTTCATAAAAGTTTAGGACATATGCCACAACAGGCTCCTTGTGGGATTCACACTCACCCTTCCACTCATTATGAATCAAATCTACAGGTCCCCTCACCCTATGCCCATAGAGCAACTCAAAGGGTAAAAAACCTGTGGATTCCTGGGGCACCTCCCTGTAAGCAAACAACAGATGGGGCAAATATCTGTTCCACTCCCACTTAAACTGGTCTGCAAATGTCTGTAGCATGGTCTTTAGTGTAGAGTTTAACTTCTCAACCAGACCATTATTCTGGTGATGGTAGGGGGTGGTTTTTAGGTGCTTCATCCCACAGTACTTCCTGTGGAAATAGGGGTACTCAGAGACCTCACAATATCCATAGCTACCCTCTGAAATGGCTCATCAATCACAGGCAGAGGCATCAAAGAAGCTTTCATCTTGTTTCCTGCATTGCCTACCTTTTAGCACTGCTCACAGGTCCTGCAGTACCCTGTTACATCCCTGGAAATGCCAGGCCAACAAAAGTTCTGCATAATATGTCTCTTGGCATGCTTTATGTCCATATGACCTGCAGAGGGAATACCATTAGCTATGGCAGTAGTCTCTAGGCACTAAAAAAACTGCTGTATTCTCTCACCTTCTAGCCATCCCTCAGAGGTTCACTCTCTATACAGTAACCCTTTGTTCCAGTATACAGATTCCCCCTTCCCTTGAGAAATGGGTACCTCACTAGCTACCTCTCTCAGGCCTTGTAATGTAGAGTCTGAGAGCTAAGCCAGTCTCAGCTCTCTCTCTCTCTTGGTAAACCTTCCCAGCTCCCCTTCCACAGGAAGTCTGGTATCCTCTGACAGTGGTGCCTCATTGTCAGCCTGGGTACTACTACTCACCTCTGCCCTTGCAGTCACTCTGTCCAAGGGAACATCAGTACCCACAAGCAGCTGTGGTTCACTTTCAGTCTCACTGCTGCAGGGTAGCTCCCTCCCTGAAGTATCCACCTCACCAGTCCTGGCTGCAAGTGTGCAGTCTGTCTGCATCTCCCCCAGACTACCAGACCAACATGCTGTCTCCAAGCCTGACTGTGTGTAATTGCATGCACACAAAGTACTGCATTATTAAAATCATTCTGCAGGGATATCCTCAAACACACCTACTTGCTGGCTTACTTTTCCACCCTCCCAGTCAAGGTGAATTCTAGCCATAGCTGTTTGGAATGGGGTACTCCTAAATCTCTGACTGGAGTAGATTGCCCAAGCAAGTAGTGCTCCTTTTTAACCATTGCAGGCTTCACAATGGTTAGGTCAGAGTCTGTGTCTCTCTTAGCAATGGCCTCTTTCCCATTTACTAAGATAGGATATAACCTGTTGTGGTAGTTTTGTACCCTTGTTGTCTTGAGACAACCTACTGTTGGCATTCTGTCATTCCCACTAACTTGCTCCCCCACCTTTTGCTCCCCATCTTGCTTCTGTGGACATATATATGCTACGTGGCCCCACTGGTTGCATTTAAAACATTTAACTCTTGGTGCTGGGTGTATACCAGGACTAGTGACTTCTGCTACTGGTGGTGGACTTTGCTGGGGCAGTCTGTGCTGCCTACCATGGGTTCCCTTAGACCCATGAGCAACACTAGGTATCCCTTTCCTGTGCAGTGATACCCTGCTTGCTAGATATAGGTCTCCCTTTTTCCCCAACTTGTCTGCTGTGTTACATTCTGTTTGCTAACCAGATTCTTATGTTGTCAGGCAAAGTGCTAAGGGTTTGTTCCCTTACCAAAAGGTCTGCCAGCCCTTCAAAAGTGGTGACCTGACATCCACACACCACCTATGAAAATAAGTGCTTAGTTCAGCAATATATTCACACACACTTTCAGCTGCCTTGCATCTATGCTCAAGAAACATTTTCCTATAAGCCAGACAATTTTTACAGTATTATAATTTAAACAATCAGTATCAGAAAATTTAGAAATAGCAGTTACAGCTTTACCATAGACTAAAGGGGGGGTCAGGAGCTGTACCCAGAGCCCTTGGTCAACATCATACTGTTTACATACCCTTTCAAACATATGAATGAAGCTACCAAAATTATCCTCCTCTGTAAATTGCGGAAGAAATTTACTGACCTTTGTTGCTTCTGGGGTTCAGTTACTCCCTCCCTTATTACCACCATGACCTTGGTGAAGAGTCAGCATCTCCTTCTTATGTTGCCTCTGACTCTCATTCTCCTCAGCTTCCAGACATCACATTTTCTCATTTTCCTCAGCGTCTATATGTCTCAGCTTCTCATTCTCTTCAGCCTCCATGCATCTCAGCCTCTCTGCTGATTCTGTTTCCAAATGTTTGGCCTCCAGTTCAAGTTTCTAACTCCAGATGGATTTTTAAGTCTTCTGTGGAAAGGTTGAACTGTCCATTTTCTGAGAGTTGTACATTCCCAAGGCCAGTCTGACTGTTCTCCTGGTTGCTATTCTGTGGTGCAGCTGTGACTAAAGTTGCAGTCATTTCTGCTTTAGTCAGGTTGGCATGCACCAATCCTTTACCCTGGCACATGTCAGCCAAATGGCTCCTTATGAGCTTGCCATACTCCTCTGCTGACTTGCTTGCCTGCTCTTTCTGACTAACTAAGCTAACAAAAAAAATTGTGATATGAAACTCTGAATGTTCACTGTGCAGCAGACTGAGAGTACAAACATCTTCAGTGACCACTGTTTGCAGGCTACAGTAATTCAATATCCACACCACTGCAAACCAGTCAATATGTGATATGGATATTCCACCACTCTCCACCAATTAATATGTGATGCCCCTGCACTGGCCCAGTAATCAATGAGCCTCAATCCTCACCACTGGCAACAGTGGGGGATCTACACACTGTGATGATAAGTACACACACAGTAAAGTGCAATTTCCCTTGAGAGCACACAGAGATCACATTCAGTCTGGGGCTGGTTTCTCCTCCTTTCTCCAGATTCCCAATAAGACTCCCCACTGGCAAGGCTACAGAGTTGAGATCTCAGCTGCGTGGCCAAGCTAAGATCTTCAGCACCCTCTTTGTCCAACCAGTGCTTCATGTTTCTGCCAAAGTAGCTAGCACACACACGCACACACACACACACACACACACACACACACACACACACACACACACACACACACACACACACACACACACACACACACACACTTTGAGATCTGATTTATACATAAACACAAACACACAGAAAAGGCTGGCACATGTTTACTAGCTATGCCCCCTTCTGCCCAGACTATTAGGTAGTTTTTACTGCCAACAGCCATCTCCTTATCAGCTACTTTAAGGCCCTTAACAAAGGGTGTCCAATCGTACTGTGTAATGTTACTATTAATCCAAATGGTAGTTTGTCCAAGAGCCAGGCTATTAGGAGTGGTCTGTGCAGTGTCACCAAATAAATATGCAAGTACGCTAAGAGCTTACATATGTCTCACAGATAATTAGCCACAATGATAAGTTTGACTATATTTAATAATAAATAATAAGAAAGCAAGACAATACTCAGAAGTAATCAGTATATCAGAGTTCAAAATCACAGGAAATATTTAAAACAACACTGCAGGACAGTCTCAAATAAATAAAGAAAACATCTAAGCTATACTTTACTATATTCCTATCTGAATCTAAGAGAAATACTATGCCCTAAACACTTACAGCAAGGCAAGTGGTGAATGGATGTTCTTGTTAGGTCAAAGACAAAATACAAAATGCCCTGTCTCTCTCTCTCTCTCTCTCTCTCTCTTTTGAGAGTTCTTAAATTAATATCAAATATTAATGCTGGGTTAGCTTAGATAACATCACTTTTTGCCACCTGACTTTAGTTCCCAAGCTAAACCCCCAGTGTAAGAAACTACCAACATTTAGCATCTCTCTGTGAAAACACATAAACAAGGACCTTCTTAGATCTTTTGTCAAACGGTGGAAGTTGTAAAATAATTTGCATTCCTCCACATGTAAAGGTAATACAAAAAACTTCTAGCTCTAGACATTGTGTCTGCTACTGCACTGAAACTGAGAGACAACCCCCACCCCCAGATTTAGTAAAATCTGTGTAGGCATAGTGTCCAGATTACATAGAAGGTACTGTGGCTGTGAACAGAGTTCCCCCTCAGTAGTATGCCATGCATATTAATGTAGGCATGTTACTGACGGAGAGCCATGTAACACAGTTACTGAATCAGTGTAGGGAGTCCATTATTGTGTCTGGGAATGAGTAACAAACCCCCTGCACTGTCAAAGGGCAGTAAAGCAATGTATAGATATTTATTTACATTTTTTTAATGTTTGCATGGTGCAGCATGCCACACAGCAACAGACATGTGCTAGACATCTAAAAATAGAAACCAGATACATTTTAATTATAAATCCAAAGGTCAAGTTTAAGCATAGCTAAATGGGTTTGAACAGAGCTGTGCTTACTGGTGCTTAAACCTGGCTGAGAAGTTTATGTAAAAGTATGGCAGCATTCCCCATATCTACACAGCCAAGTGGTTAGAGTCACAGCCATAGGTGTGGGGTTTGAATACATGAAAGGAAAATTAAGGAATTATTTTCTAAATATAAATTATGCCAATTATTTTTAAATCATAATGTGCTGAGCTCAGCTAAGCTCTGCTAAGCCATGCTAAGCCAAGATAAGCACTGCTAAAGCAATCGCCGTTTCAGCGCCATTGGCTGTGCTTAGCTGGTTTATGCACTGCTAAGAATTGCTAAGCAGTGGCAGTTTAAGCAATGCTCAGCTAAGCTGGTTTGTGCATTGCTAAGCAACATGCTGCAGTTTTAAAAATGGCCCAGTGGTGCTTACAGTCAGGAAAACAGGCTATATTAAGCACACTAGGCAGGAATAGAGCATATGGAGTTTTAACTGTGCAGGAACTATGGCAGGTATTGGGGAGGGTGTGCACTTCCAAGAGCAGTGCTGGGGCATTTAGGAGTCCAGGGTCATGGTTGGACTCCTCATTAAAAACCATGAACACTGGCTGCTGCAGGGACAGTTCCAGGGATCAGAGTACAAGTCAGAGGCATGGGACTGGCTAGCCCACAATCTCCAGGGCAACAGGTATCCCCCACACAGGTGAGCAGGTCTGTCACCATTAGGATGACCTGAAGCAGTAGAAGTGGGGACTTCTGGACACTTGAGTCCAGGATGCTTGGGATGGGAATGCCTCACATGTTTGTAAGTACTGTTAGCATTGTTTTTCCAATACCTAATCTGAATGTGTGATAGACAGGTATGCATAATGGTGTGCTTCTCTCCCTACAGCTGCGGAGGAAAGAGACTGAACCTAGAGGGCCATGCAGAGTGCCTGCCCAGGTTGTACCATGAGTACATTGAGTACATATTAATTTGCAATCTATAGTAAAATACAAAAGATAGGAGTAATTCATTCACTGCCAGTAGGTACATACAGTACAGATTTCAGTATTGCAATGAATGTGGATGTAGGCCTGCACTCCAATAACTGACTACTGTCAAATACAGTGCAATAAAGATTAAAGCATGAAACCTGATAATGCTAATAAAATAAAGTTTCTACTGCAATAGTTGTGGAATTACAGCTGTATTGGCACACGTGCATTATATAAACTATTATGCAATAAAGACTTGGAATTATCACAATAACTGCAAGAAGGCACCCAACAAAGCTGTGTTATGCAATGTGTGTGTAAGTAGGGCTGTTGTTCATGCAATCCGTATGACATCTGCTCTGAAATCCAAACACAAAGAATACCACTAAGTGACTCAAGGTTAGCTAAGGAAGACTGTTATGGTTAACTGTAGATTTACAATTGTTCTATAAGATATATGAATAATGACATTTGCTCTGCACTAACATCTGCAGCAATACCAGGAACACCCAAGTTAGAGTGTATATATCAGGATTGTCTTGTGTTAACCATTGCATTTCAGCTATATGCATTCCTGCTCCAAGATATGGTGCTGCAGGCAAGTATGAAACTGTAATAGCTGTAGACTGTAAATATACTATCTGCAACTGTATATGGGTCAGGTAGCCAACCCAGTATTCTGATATGGTGTGTACATGTCAGATATTTCCATCCACTAAGAGTACAGTATGTACGCCTGCATTCTATGTATTAATGTACAGTTTACTTAGTATCTCTGCCATGCATGAATTTCATGCATGTGTGTTCAAGTGTCACTGCAGTCCTGTATAAAACTGTGCTATTAATAGCAGGTCATATTTTGTTTCCAGGTGAGCTCTAGGCAAATATCAGTTAGTCAATAGCCAGCAGTGGCTCAGATGCTCAGTTTGTTAAATGCTGTGTGTGATGTACATTTTTGTCACACACTAACCAGGGTTCAAATCTAGTGACAAGTACTAGTAAATATGGCTGAATCAGTTATACATTGTTAACAGATGCTCCCCCCACAGGAATTACAGGGAAATGGGTGCAGTAGCCCTTACTATGGGTTAATAATTTGTGTGTTCATATGTAACAGAGTGTTCACAGCATTGATCAGGAATGTGATAAGACATAAAATAAATGCAACAAGTACAATACTATTAAAAGTTAATACGTTAAATAAAATGTGTAATCTTGGTATGGCTGTGTAGGTTCATAGGTTGATACTAGGCTATCTGCCCTAGGGCATTTGCAAGCCTAGCCAGAGTGTGTTTGGCTTTCGCCACCCTTCTTAGATTAGTTGACTGTGCCTCTATATAGTAGGTCACAGAAGATAGCCCATTTAAGGTTAGTTTACCGTGCCTCTGTCTAGCAGAGATCCCAGGGGTAAATTTGCGATCTCCCATCCAAACGTCAAGATTCTTCTTGAAGAGGGTCATTAACGGGCTCTGTCTGACATGGATTGGGATTTTGTTCCAGAGTGAGGGGAGCCTCTGGGATATGAATCTGTCCCTCCAGCATGTCCTATTTATTTCTGTGCTGAGTTTTAAGTCCCTGGAGCATGTAGCTCTAAGGGATTTGGATTTCCTTAAATGGAGCATATCCATTAATTCTGGGTTGGTCATGGCTTTATACGTCAGGCACAGATCGCCTCTGAGTAGGCGGTAAGCAACTGAGTAGAGCTGAAATTTCTTAAGCTTAACTGCGTAGGGCATCTGTTTGAGTCCCTTGATCTTCTTGGTGAGGTACTTTTGGGGTCTTTCTAGTTGTAGCAGGTGTCGGGTAAGGTACATCCCAAATGGGGCATTGTATTCAATTATGGGCCTGATGAGTGATGAGTAGAGGGGCACAATGACCTCTCTTGATCTAGATGTGAACCCCTTCATGATAAGGTAGGCTATATAGAATGTTTTTCTAACCACTTTGGCAATGTGATTGTCAAAGGAGAGATTGCAATCTACTTGGGTCCCCAAATCCCTAATTACTTCTTCTGTACTTAATGGATTACCACATATGTGGTAATTTGTGGGTACTTTGTTTTTCCCAAAGGGGATGACTATGCACTTTTTGTCATTTAGCTTTAGGCCATGGCTCTGGCACCAGTTATCCGTCTCTGTGAGACCTTTTTGGAGGATGCTTGTGTCAGCCGGCGAGTCGATTATGGCCCCCAGTTTGCAGTCATCTGCAAACTTTGTCAGCCATAGTCCTCCTGAGTTAGCCTGTACCTCAGAGAAATATATACCAAACAAGAGAGGTCCCGGGACTGAGCCTTGTGGGACTCCACTTGTAACTGCTTTAGAGTCTGACATGGCACCTGCAATTCTGACCATGTGGGTTCTATCCCTAAGCCAGTTTGCAGCCCATCCTGTGACATAGGGGTTGATATTTAAGCTGGTGAGCTTATTTATGATGCCCGAGTGGGGTATTGTGTCGAAGGCTTTTGCAAGGTCAAGGTAGGCTGTGTGGACTACCTTCCCTTCATCAATGTCCTTGGTGACTGTTTCAAAGAAATTGACCAGGTTCAAGAGGCAAAATCTGCCCTTAACAAAGCCAAATTGGGTAGGATCTAGTGTTTGGAGGTTTACAATGTCTTTGTTTATGAGTTCCAAAAGACAAACCCACCTCCATAGGTATCACAAGGGATAAGAAATTAAAAGTAATGCTACTCAACACCAGAAGTCTAAACCTCAAGATGCATGCACTCAAAACTCTCCTTAGCATGGAGAACATCGATATCCGTGCAGTAACAGAAACCTGGTTCAAGGCTCCCGAGAGCACCCCAGCACTACCAGGTTATACCTCATACCATGCTTTTCGGCCCCAAAACTTGGACCGAACCACAAAAGGAGGGGGAGTATCAATATTCGTCAAAGATACCCACACCTCCAGGTTGGTGGCACAGCACGAAGCATCAGAGACTATCCATGTGCAACTAACAGTGGGTAAAACTGCCTTCCAGTTTATAGCCTGCTACAGACCACCCTCCCAAACCCAGGAACCCCACTTGGCCTTCCTGAGAACACTGGAAAATATGAAGGTCTCTCCAAACACCATTATATTGGGCGACTTCAACTACCCAAACATAGACTGGGAGCATTACTTTAGCTCCAACACCCTAGCCCAAAGGTTCCTAGAATTTAAAAACTCAAATGCTATGGAACAACTTGTTACCACTCCCACAAGAGGGGAAGACATACTGGACCTGATCATCACCAACATGGGGACTCTATGCTCCAGACCAGAAGTGTATCCCTCATTGGTAAGATCAGACCATAAACTAATCTCACTGGATATTCACATCCTGACTCCACCCCCTGCCCTGAAAACCACAGTGAAAAACTTCTCTAATGCAAATTTCACACTCCTCAAAACCGAGGTGGAATCCTTCAAAGCTCCTGTGCCTGTGGAAAATATGGCCCAGACCACAGAATCCTTTATAAACGCATTCTATAAACACCTTCAGGAATGCATAGATCATGCAATCCCAAATAAAACCAAGTCCCAATCCTCCAAAGGCAGACGTCCTGTCTGGTGGACCCCAGCCATAAACAAACTATACAACAGAAGGAGGAAGCTACTACATGATAGAGCAAAATCCCAAAAAGGGAAGGCATCTCTGATCAGTATTAGCAAAAAACTACAGGCACTCATAAAATCGTCTAAGGCCAGCTTTGAGAGAAAAATTGCACAGGACACTAAGGATAATCACAAGGCTTTCTTTAGTTATGTTAGGAACCTGGGTGGGAATTCCCAGATATGCTCAGAATTAGTCCAAAATGACAAAAAATACTTTGAACCCACAGACATTGCCAACATCCTAGCTGACAGGTTCAGCGCAAACTCCCCCCCAACCTCCCCCACCAAAAGGGCAAATATCTATCCCAGCAGAGTGCTGCCCCCCTGACATCTCAGATGCTCAGGTAAGAGCTGCCCTCTCCAAAGCAAAAAACACAGCATCGATGGGACCAGACGGTGTCCTGGGCTGCGTCCTACATGAACTCCAAGAAGAGCTAAACCCAAACATGAAACTACTGTTCAGTCTCAGCCTTACTACAGGATATGTACCCAAAGAGTGGCGTACAGCAACAGTGGTCCCTCTCCACAAAGGTGGTGCCTCAACGGATCCTGGAAACTATCGTCGCATAAGCCTGACTAGCTTGGTCTGCAAAGCTATGGAAAGGATCATCATGGACCTCATAAATAAAGATATTAGGGACCTACAGACACTGGATCCTACCCAGTTTGGCTTTGTTAAGGGCAGATCCTGCCTCTTAAACCTGGTTGATTTCTTTGAAACAGTCACTAAGGCCATTGATGAGGGGAAGGTGGTCCACACAGCCTACCTGGACCTCGCAAAAGCCTTTGATACAATACCCCACTCGGGCATTATAGATAAGCTCACCAGCTTAAATATAAACCCCTATGTCACTAGATGGGTTGCAAACTGGCTCAAGGACAGAACCCACATGGTTAGAATTGCTGGAGCCATGTCAGACTCCAAACCATTTACAAGTGGCATCCCACAAGGCTCAGTCCTGGGACCTCTCTTGTTCGGTATATATTTCTCGGAGGTACAGGCCAACACGGAAGGACTGTGGCTGACCAAGTTTGCAGATGTCTGCAAACTGGGTGCCATAATCGACACTCCAGCCGACACAAGCATCCTCCAAAAGGGTCTCATAGAAACAGACAACTGGTGCCAGAGCCAGGGCCTCAAGCTAAATGCCAAAAAGTGTATAGTCATCCCCTTTGGCAAATACAAAGTGCCCACAAATTACCACATAGGTGGTAATCCATTAAGTACAGAAGAAGTAATTAGGGACCTGTGAACCCAAGTTGATAGCAATCTCTAATTTGGCAACCACATGGCCAAAGTGGTTAGAAAAACATTTTATATAGCCCACCTAATCATGAAGGGATCCACATCTAGATCAGGGGAGGTCATCGTGCCTCTTTACTCATCCCTCATCAGGCCCATAATTGAGTACAATGCCCCTTTTGGGATGTACCTTACCAGACACCTGCAGCAGCTGGAAAGACCCCAAAAGTACCTCACCAAGAGGATCAAAGGGCTCAAACAGATGCCATATGCTGCCCAGTTAAAGAAACTCCAGCTCTACTCAGTGGCATACCACCTGCTCAGAGGTGATCTGTGCCTGACGTATAAAGCCATGTCCAACCCGGAATTAATGGACATGCTGCACCTCAGAAAATCCAAATCCCATCGAGCTATCCGCTCGAGAGACTTGAACCTCAGCACTGAAATAAATAGGACATGCTGGAGGGACAGATTCATAACCCAGAGGCTCCCTTCACTCTGGAATAAAATCCCAGTCCAGGTTAGGCAGAGTCCCTCATTGACTCTCTTCAAGAGGAATCTTGATGAGTGGATGGGAGATCATAGGTTTACCCCGGGTATCACTTCTGTGTCACTGTTAGACAGAGGCACAGTATACTAACCTCAAAAAAGGGCATAGCAAAATTATTTTAAAATGGGTGGCGAAAGCCAAACACACTCTGGCTAGGCTTATAAATGCCAAGGGCAGATAGCCTAGTATGAACCTATGAACCTATGAACCTATGATGATACGCTCCATAGCTTTGCAGACCAGGCTAGTTAGGCTTATAGGGCGATAGTTTCCGGGGTCCATTGTGGCACCACCTTTATGGAGTGGGACCACTGTTGCTGTACGCCATTCTTTGGGTACATATCCTGTTGTAAGGCTGAGACTGAAGAGTGATTTTAAGTGAGGGTTCAGTTCTTCTTGGAGCTCGTGTAAAACACAGCCCGGGACACCGTCCAGTCCCATTGATGTAGTGTTTTTTGCTTTGGAGGGGGCAGCTCTCACCTGTGCATCTGTGATGTCAGGGAGGCTACACTCTGTTGGGATAGTCATTTGCTCATTTGGGAGTTTGCACTGAACCTGTCTGCCAGGATGTTGGCAATGTCTGTGGGTTCAGTGTATTTTTTGTCATTTTGCAATAACTCAGAGCATATCTGGGTATGCCCTGTGAGTCTGTGAATGTTTGCTGATGGTCTAACCCCATGCCTGGCAAGGACAGCATGATAGTCGTATACTCTCTGTAGTGTACACGATACATGTCTCTCAAGTGTCACACTGTCATGGACTGTAATCACTGTTGCCAAATCCCTCTGTCACAGATCTATCATTGACATGATAATGTCAATAGCACAATCACACTACATCAGTCCACAGTATACCTTGGTAGTCATATAGGTCCACCTGACATGTAATTGTCCTCTGTAGTTGTGTACCTGCAGGTGTCACTGTTTGGCCCATACTGTCCTATGTAGATAGCATAAGAGGTATGTATGTGCTACAGCAGCTATAGGGCACTGTTATACATAAAGGAAGGGCAGACCTGTAGAGTATATTACAGTACTGTTGCAAACTATATAGCCTACACTGGTATTAATGGACTATATTTCTCTCTCTCCCCGCCCCTTATCTTCACCATAATTTATTACTGTTATACATTGGTTGTGTTTACTATTAACACATGTTGTTCCCCAAATGTTATGTTGGGTCTTGTGTTTTATTATTATGTATTACAATGGTTGCATACTAACATATCTTGTTGAATTGCCTATATTGTTGGCCTTATGCCGTACCTGTTACTGACATACTGTTACTATACTGACTGTTATCTACGTTTTGTTGTGTTCCATACACTATGCAATGTTATGTTACTGGGTTATTTGCAATGTTCTGGCATGCTTTTATAACTAACTAAATGGTTTGTTTATTACTAACCTATACACACTGAAATACTTCAATACCACAACTCGACAGGGTAGGCCGGTTCCTGGCGATCTGCCTACCCTACCTCAGCTGGCTGTGGCACTGGGTCTCAGTACCAGGCCAGTGGTGCCCCCACTGCTGGCCCTGCACCATCTACAGGTGGAACCACCTCAGGGGATGGGGATTGTCCCCCACCTGGGAGTTGCGGTGGAGGGGGGTTGTCACCCAGGATCAGCTACCAGTGATGGTGTGCAGGATAGTTCATCATGGGTATGAGCAACACCTGATCTGGATTGAGGGTAGACCCACCAACCTGGAGTTGCCTGGTGGCCCTGGTGCCCAGCATCAAGCACAGCCACCTTCGGGGCAGTGAAGGAATAGTGTTAACTGCCCATGGGTGGGGAGCTCAGTCACACTGCGGCCATCAGGGGGCATGTGGATCTCCAATTCCACAACACCCTCCCCGTCCAAGGTGTTTGCCCCCCTCATGTGTCAGACACTTCCACTGTATGCTATCTTGTCTGTTTGCAGATGCAACCTCCCCTACCCAGCTTACCTCCCCACATGTACCTTATATACCTTCCCCAGCACTCCACTCTCTCCTTAAAAAAAAGGGCACCTGGTTCCACAAAAAAAATATCACCCCATACACAGCTGTTCATGTCACACACATGTCCACTGGACATAACTATTACATTAGGAACCACACCAAAATTTCTGCCAAAATTAGAACAACGACCAAACCAGGAAAAATTAAGACCAGTGAATAACAGCTTTACTTTCCAGAATTAATTTATTGTAAAACACTTGTTCCTTTCTCTAGCACCTCAGCTGTAGCCTTTACAGAGTAAAAACCAGTCACTAAAAAAATGCTCTTTATAAACATCATTTAAACACATTGCAATCAATTAATCACATATCAATTAATAAAACACATACTATCTCCTCTTAAAGGTAAAACACAGTTATATAAAACTTTGCCAATTACATTGCTTGTTTAACCCATATGTTGACAAAGTGTTGTATTTCATAATCAAAATTGATTCCTTATGCCTCAACATTTCTTTTAATAATTCCACGTTTCCATATTGTAATAAAATCTGTTCTAACACTGTTACTTTCATACTATTTATTTCCCCATTATGCTTTTTGTTGAAATGTTCCGCTATGGGACTGACAAACTTATTATTTCTAATATCTCTCACATGCTCCTTTATTCTTTCAGCCACTGACCTTTTAGTTTCCCCTATGTAATACTTATTGCAGGAACCAGTTATAACATAAATTACTCCCTTACTTAAACATGAGTATGTTCCTAAAGTATCAGATTTTTTTACACCAATCTTATCTACTTTGTTTACTATATGTTTACAGATGGAACACTTTCCACACAGAAAGGTCCCTATCATCTCCATATTTCTCAACAACTTTTCCTTCGGCCTTTTAAATTTCCCATGCACTAAAAAATCTTTCAAACTTCTACCCCTCTTGTAAGAAATGTTTAATTCTTCTTGTGACAACGAGGGCACTTCTCTAATAATCTGCTTCCAATAATCCTTTATTAATCTATTCATTTTTTGTGAAAATATAGTATATTTGGTAACAAAAAACATTATTTCTTTATTTACTTCACTCACTTTTATTATTTTTTTACTACCTATTTTGATACTTTTTGCTTTATTTAATTTTCCATCATATACCTTATGGAAACTTCCAAGTACATCTTCAGACTTGTAACCTCTTGTGATAAAAATAGAAGCTACTTCACGAGCTTCTTCTTGTGCTTCTTTGATATCACTACTTACCCTTTTAATTCTAAGCATCTCACCAAAGGGGATAGATTCCATTGTATGACTCGGATGACAACTACTACCATGTAATTTCCAGTTAACCTGATCAAATTTCCTGTATATATTCGTATGAATTTTCTCATTTTTATATCCTCTTAACTTCAAATCTAAATAATTAACTTCTGACCCTCTTTGAGCATCATCAAATTTTAGTCCAAATTGATTACCATTCAAATATTCTATAAAGCCAGATGTCAAGTATTCTCCCCCCTCATGTGTCAGACACTGCCACTGTCTGCTATCTTGTCTGTTTCCTACCCAGCTTACCTCCCCACATGTACCTTATATACCTTCCCCAGCACTCCACTCTCTCCTTAAAAAAAAGGGCACCTGGTTCCACAAAAAAAATATCACCCCATACATAGCTGTTCATGTCACACACATGTCCACTGGACATAACTATTACATTAATTAATCAACACATTTGTTTCCCTCACCCCTCTCTCTGGGGTGTGAAGCTTCAAATTCTTGTAAAACCTGCACAGCTGTTGCTGTAGAACAAATGGAAAGCTATGATCCTTTCCTACACTCATCCTGCACATCCCCACCTGCCTTTCAGTATGTTTTTCCCCCTGCTTGCCCCCATTTCACCACTTTCCTATCACCCCTTTTTTTCTTTTTAGCGAGGGTTTAAGTGGAGCTAAGTGATGTGCTGCACAGTGCAAACTCACTTAAAACTGTCTTAATCATCCTGTGTGTTTCTGACAGTGTTAGGCACATCTGCAAAATAATCACCACTGCCACATTTCAAACCCATGCCTCTGTCAACTACAGCATAGTGCTTTAGCCCACTAGGCCACTCAGCTCTGAACTGTAATAGGTGTTTCCACCAACATTTCCTGATTGCCACTGACACACTACAAGTACATATAATGGGGAAATAGGCAGTGTAATTGGGACTGTGATGCAGACACTGCACTGGTACACAGCCAAATAAATATTAATGGATGTACGTGAGGCCTGGGGTAGCAGGTATAGCTGTCAACTGTACAGACTGTTGCAAAATGTCCACAGTTGTGCCCCCTAGTTTTGGCATGGTTTCACAAAAACATATCTGTCTTCTAAAGTACTGGAAATTTATTAAAGATTGAGGTTAGAAAATCATGACAGGAATTTGAGTGTTAAACCTCATACACATCAGAAAACGCATGCTAATGCAATTCCTGTGTCACAGACTTTATGCATGGACATATATATTGCATATACACCTGCTGCAGCTGTGACACAGTAGCTCAGTCTGTTAAATTCCATGCATACAGCATCTTTTACCACCCACAGTCCTGGGTTCAAATTTAGTGTGTTGCACTTCAATTACAGCAAATAATGACTGAGTCATGCAATTTTAACCAAAACAGGTTGCTGCTGCTGAATTAACTACTACACATGTTAGGAAGTCAAAGGCCTGTAGGTAGGGACACACTGCAAATATTTGTATAGCCTACCTATATGTCACCTAGTGTTTGGCCGTCTGATTGACACTGTTACAAAAAAGATGTACCTTAAGTACATGCTTCAACTGGACTGTTATAGGTAACCTCACCCTGGTTCTGCTGTGATGACAGAGCTGACACTGCTCCCTCAGTGACACACACAGCTTGCTGTCCTCCAATGTGTTCACACTCCCCACTATGAGTCCAAGGAAAAAAGCAGCAGCTGCTGCCTGGAACACATGCAGCTGTATGTTACGCTACCTGCTACAGACCTACCATACCTCACAACCCCCTAGAACAAGGGATCCACACAACACCCATACATAAAGAGGTGGGGCAAAGGTCAAGTGACAGGGACATGTGTCACAGTCTGCCCCTACACATATACAGAACTGATACACCAGCAGCTACTGCAGCAGCATGCATATTCTGACGGGTATGACGTCTGACACCCACATGTCTCTCCACCATTACTGATCTCAACCCATGATGTTTAACACTGAACTGCCAGCTAATCATAAAGTCATTTGACAATGGCCAAACATAGCATGAAAAACTGAGGACATACCTCACAGACCTCAACAGTGAACAGTACTAGTTCCTACCCTGTAAGATGCTGAACTCTCCACACCTCATCAATGTCCATCTCACAGACTAAGAAAGGGGCTAAAGCCTACATGCAGGCCTTAAATACTGCACTATTGTGCCATATCATTGGCTAATGAAAGTGCAACCCAGCTGTTCTGGATGCAATTAGCAAGTCTGGGCCATGGACTGGTGGACAGGCAATTACCTGTTAATGAGCATTACCTTCAAAAGGCAAGCAACTGCCTATGGGAAACTGGTGTGTAATTTGCTTTACCAAAACAGACTGCAATTTACCAACCATTGTTCTTCAGGATTTTTTCTCAAAGGGATTACATTCTCTACCAGATATGTAATACATGCCCCCATATAATGGGATACAGATGGGAGGATGGAGGTATGGGGAATAGGGATTACAACAGTGGGCCTGTAGTACATCTCTGGGAGTGACATGTTGGTGATGCAGATGGAAGGATGGAGGTATGGGGAATATGGATTACCACAGTAGGCCTGTAGTACATCTCTGGGAGTGACATGTTGGTGATGCAGATGGAGGAATGGAGGTATGGGGAATAGGGATTACAACAGTAGGCCTGTAGTACATCTCTGGGAGTGACATGTTGGTGGTGCAGATGGAGGGATGGAGGTATGGGGAATAGGGATTACAACAGTAGGCCTGTAGTACATCTCTGGAAATGACATGTTGGTGATGCAGATGGGAGGATGGAGGTATGGGGAATAGGGATTACAACAGTAGGCCTGTAGTACATCTCTGGGAATGACATGGTGGTGATGCAGATGGGAGGATGGAGGTATGGAGAATAGGGATTACAACAGTAGGCCTGTAGTACATCTCTGGGAATGACATGGTGGTGATGCAGATGGGAGGATGGCGGTATGGGGAATAGGGATTACAACAGTAGGCCTGTAGTACATCTGTGGTATTGACATGTTGGTGATGCAGATGGTAGGATGGAGGTATGGGGAATAGGGATTACAACAGTAGGCCTGTAATACACCTATGGTATTGACATGTCGGTAATGCAGATGGAGGGATGCAGTTATGGGGAATAGGAATTACAACGGTAGGCCTGTAGTACATCTCTGGGAATGACATTTTGGTGATACTCTGCTGTCCAACAGCTACAGGCAGGCCTGTCAACTGTGCCTGCTGTGAATTACATCACAGCTGTGGCTCTCTCGGTCCCTCCTACAACAGTTGGCTCCTGTATGAATTCTACTGGATTATGTGTTAGACATATTGACGGTAAGTAAGGGTAAACACAGCTGTCATATCACATGATGTACTGTCATTCAGTACCTCTCAATCTGTGAATGTCACACAGGAATAGCTCAGACATTGTAAAGTTGTCCATGACTGTCCCTGATGTACTCTAGCTAGGTCACAGTTTCAGCAACATTCGTATGTCATTGCTTGAGAGATATGGCTAACATACCTGACAACCCCCTACTGCAGGAAGTCAGGTCATAGCCAGTATTATTGGGGGGGCACAGGCCCAATCTCAATGACAGAGTGTAATATCGGTCATCCAAAGTAGGAGTATGAATAGAGTAACAAACATTACTGTAGCATAGCTGTTTTATGAGTGTTCTGGCTTGTAGCAGCCAGATTCTCCATACTCTGAGAACAGTCTTCAATTACTGGCCAACCTCTTGTCAGACATCCACAAGTCTGTGCCAAAAAGACCACATGTATCAGGCACATGTACACATTTGGCACACATATGTGTACTGGAGAAGTATGATGCCTATGGGGAGGATAGACAACAGCAGGTTTGCATTGCTCTGTCATGTCACAGTAATGTTGCTGGGACTGTCGCCATATACTTGTAATAACACACACCTATGTGTCTGATAGTGGCTGTATGAGACAGTAGTAGGACTTTGCCCACAGGTGACACACCACAGTAGATGGCATTGATGGGAGTGGAGACATATAGCACACACTGTTACAGCATACAGAGACATAACCTGTATTGCCACTATGTTGGTGACAGTGACATGCATAGTGTGTTGATAAACTGCAGGGTATGGTGTGGGAGGTGGCAGTGAATACTGCAGGGCAATTTTGATGTGCAGGGTCTGTACATAGTGGATATCAATGTATCTGGTCCTGTGATGTGTTCCCCTCTTGTTGACTTTCAGAAAGGATGTATTGAAGGAGACACCTGCCATTTTCAGATGATGAAAATAATGTAATCCTGGATGGCCTCAGACTCTATCACAGCATTCTGTTGTCCAGGACTCATCACAATTGTGGGATGACCTTGTTACAGCAGTCAAGCATGTAGAGCTGCAGGACAGAACCTACGAGCAGGTCTAACACCGGACCACAGATATGGATAATGCTGCATGGCAAAGGGCTGGCGCTGTGGCCATGGACTGTGTTGCCACTGGTGGAGGGCCTGCAGTAGAACAACAACTTTTGGCCACAGAGGAATTCCTGGCAAACCTGGGAACAACCCCAGCTCCCAAGCATCCATCACACCATACATTGTGGAGGTGGGTGCCACAGCATTCACAGCAGATGAGCATTCAGGTAAGCTTCCTGTGTTCATCAGTGTAATACTGCATCACTCATTGTGACAGCCTCTGCATACCATTACATGGGTGTCAGGTCTATCTGCATTAGGAGGTGGTTTGGCTTAAATGCATAGTTGTGGACACATACTGCCTCACATTAGCTACTGTACATGTTGATATACACACATATTACCCTGTAACAATGTTACATTTGCTATTGCTAACAATACATCTCTCTCACATTTCCATGGGTACATCAGGTGTAGCCAGATTCCAAGGTTCTGTACCTGGTAAGTGTGCTACTTTTGTTGTATGGCTCACATATATCCTAATAATGTTAATGGCTGACATGTTTCCCTAGGCACAACTGTTATGCTTAGCCAAAGTATAATACTTGTATGTTCAGTTTTGGAGGAGTTAACGGACGTGCATTGAATGGGTAATCACAGTTGTGTATTTGCAGTGGCAGTAACATATTTGCACTTCTTTTTGAGAAGGTCTATGCAGTCTGCTATACAGGAGCTGATCACTCACAGATGCCTGTTCACACACAATATGGAGATGGTACTTACCTGAGGCAGTGATACAAAAACTGACATTGTATGCTCAGGACGAGTGCACTGTGTTTTAGGTGTAGGTCTATCACATGCACTGAGATATTGCTTATCACACAGGTGTATAATACTGTCAACATTACACGGATGTAGCTGCAGTGCATGCTATAAAGGGCCAGTCTCGTCTGTGTATGTTGTACTCTGCTTGTGTGCTGTGCATGGGATCAGAAATAACTTGTGGTATGCATAATGCAGTTGTGGCTCCTCACCTGTAGGTGTATGTGTGTGGATTACCATACACAATAGTGCAAGTAGTAATGTACTTATTTTGTCTTCCTCCTCAAAGGTGAACATTGGGTTTGGAGTGTGTCCCCCTCACAGCCTGATGTCAGTGTCTCATCGGACTCTGGTGATGATGGTGGCACAGGTGGGGTTGTTGAGGGCTGAATATATTCCATGGGTTGAGATCCCACTTTTCCTCAGTGTCACCGCACACAGTCAGTATGCCCACACATATCCAGTCCCCTGCAGCCACAGATATTGGACATTCAGAATGTGGTGACATCAAACAGGAGAGTGTGGTAACTATGGCATCGGTGAGTGTAGACACTAGCCATAGCCAGATACCTGGTGAGGTCCCACAAAGGCAGATTGACATGAGTGCTTGAAGGAGGACTGCTGCCCACCCATCACCTGTCACAGGTGTCACATCACAGGTCACTCAATGCATGTTTCGGTCCATCATGGAAGCACTTTCCAAATGCAACACCAGATGGATGCTCAGGATCATGGATGCAGCACAGTCTGACATCTCTGACTCCCTCTACCACATTGGTAATGCCATGGATCATTTCACTGATGTAGTGAGTGAGACAGTGGGGTGAGTCATCTTCAGTCCTTGACCATACATCTGTGCTGGAACATCTGGTGGGAGTAGGGCATCAGACACTTGGATGTAGGTCAGCAATGCCATCTGCTGAGAGTTCACATGGCCTTGTACATGCATGCTCTTGTAGTGGCAGTACCTCCAGCATTACAGAAGTGCTGCCCACACCACAATATGGCAAGCAATGGGCACATGGTCCTGGGCAGTTCTGTGTGGGACACAGGCCCAGAAGACATCAGTCATCTTCAGCAACTAGCACCACATCCTGGGCATGGTGGTGCCAGTGCCACTCCTGACAGAGACAGTTCCCATGTCTGTGGCCAGAGACAGTGCACTGTCCACAGCTGTCCAACATACACATGTGTAGGGCTAGCACTTGGCTTGACTTTGTACACGCTCACACTTGAACATCAATGCCACATGCAGGTCACCAACAGACACACATGGCACTTCTCCATGGCCCAGCTAATCAGCACCCCTTCCTGACTCCCAACACATGCTGTCAACTGTTTGGCACAGCCTGGGCCTCTGGCACCCCCACATCACACCCTGTGCATGTGATAATACCTGTGCCACATCCCTGCCATCCATACCACAGCTGCAGGGACATGCAAATATATGTCTGATGCACAGGGTGACTTTATTACTTTACATGTAGTTTTGTAATGCGGTAGTGTTATGCCATGCAGGTGTTGTGGGCCATAACATGTGCTGTATGCTGCCATCTGTAATGGGTACACATCAAAGTTTGTGTACCTTTGTTGCAAGATATTAGAGTGATGGTAGTGTTGCAGAATGACAGGTGTCTCACAGAACTATGTATGTTTCTGTTCCAGGGGTCTGACTGGCTAAGCTATGGAGACTTGGCAGCAATACAGAAGCACAGGATGGCATGGCAGCACAGCAGAAATATAACATCAGCAAGCTACGGCGGTATATGTGCATGTTTACCTAGGTGCATATGTGTAGAGCAGCCTGTTGGGGACAATGGGAGCAGTCAGCCTAATCTTGCATGCATACCCTGTTGCAAGGCCAGCCACCCTTGATGTGCGTCACCTGGATGCTCTGTATATGCAAATGTATTTGGTGGCAGATAGCAGGTATGCCTCAGTAGATGTGGGTTATTTAGGGCCAGCAGCTAGTGACAGGGCAGTAAAATGCATGACAATTGCACACCCATATAGCCATATGTGTACTGCTACATGGGGATATATTTGTACAGTCAAAAACACAGAGTTGCTATTACTGATATTAGAACCCCTACCTATTAGTATACACTACAGCACTCTGTAGTTGTTGCATTTGCCACAAAGCTTATCTGTTTTGACATTGTCAGCTACTGCTGTTAAGGATGATGACATCAGCAGGCCTTGCAAAGGAAGCCAGTGGGGAGGCTGGCAGGTAGTCACAGGCCCTTAAAATGTGTAACCATTGCAGAGAGATAGGCACACTGCTCCAAGGGGATATATTTATACCCACACAAACAGCTGCCATTTGGGTGATTAGAACTCTTACCTATTAGTATACACTATAACACTACGTATTGCCATGGAGCTTATCTGTTTTGACATTGTCATCACTGCTGTTAAGGTGGATGACATCAGCAGGTGCTGACAGGGAAGGCAATGTTGTGGAGGATGCTAGTCACAGGCCCATAAAATGACTGGCCATTTCACAGATATAGGCCAGATAGACATGGCTGTACCACTGTAAGGGAAATATCTACACATCTACACACACACACACACACACACACACACACACACACACACACACACACACACACACACACACACACACACACACACACACAGTGGCTACTGTGAGATTTAACCCCCCCACCTACCTACTATTACACACTACAGCTTGTAGTATGATTTACACGTGCCACTGGTTACATGTGGTGTACATGTGGTTGCAGCCACAGTAGTTGTGGGCTATGCAAATGGGCTTTGTCTTACACAGCCTGCATGGCCTGCCGAGTGAACCTGCTTTATGCTGTGATTGTATCTAGTGTCCTAGCAGTGGCATACCTGTTAATACCCCTACCATGTGTGTACATTTACCAGTATCACCATTTCTGGCCAGTTGCATTTTGATAGGTTGACAGTTGGCCCATGACAATATGGCCTGTTCAAGTCCTTCATTGAAGCCATTGCACATTACACCACCTGCTCACCATTGTCTGGCTACAGGATGACATTCCACAGGCACAGGGTTCAATGGTTGGGTGGATTATGTCATTATGTGGCCTTGGCCTTTTACCATCAGACAACTGTTATGTTTGTAGGTGCAGATAACCCCAGCATACTGAGTGTAGGTGTGGACATTCGTGCATCCTCACACACATATACACATGTATGTATATATATATATATATATATATATATATATATATATATATATATATATATATATATATATATAAACACAGGGATGTCAACTTAGGTGTAGCTGTGTATGCATTAACAGTGCACCACCTGTTATTCATTTCTCTGGCCACTAGTTAAACCTTCTCCTTATATTCTAGGCCTTTGTCCCACTACTGTTCATGGGTTTGTCCAGATTTCCTGCTCTATGTGGTTGTAGGTATGCTGTGACTGGGGTGCATGATGCAACACACCACACACTGGGTCACACCTCTGACTGTACATGTTTTACAGAATGTCCACCATTCCCCCCCATATGTCTGCTCTGCTTCTCATACGGTTGTTTTTCCAGTAATATACTACTGCATGTATCCCACTGAATAGCTGTCCATACTGATACAGTTAAGTGATAGCTTTTAGACCCTACTGCTACTCTGACTTGTTGCAACCTGCTGTTATTCTAGCCACCATCTTGGTTACTCAGAGCATGTATAATGTCTGTACGTTTTTCTGTCTGTCCCTCTATTGTCTCTGGTGTTGTCCAGCTTCTTTGCAGTAACAGATTGTGACATATTGACAGTGAGTGGGACTCGTACCATAGGAGTACCTCACATACACAAGTTGTAGGTGCAGCCAACTTCAAACCATAAACACCATCAACAATGCTAATGTACTTAGCCCACTGAGCAATAACAGCCACCAGAAAGTGAGCTTTAGTTCCTCACACTATCAACAGCAGACAGACGTATACACTTTGACCCCTGCATATTATGAAAAATAGGACATGTAGCCAGGTTGTTTGTGACAGTCCTGGGATTGAGTGGTGTGGGAATATATCCTTGCAAACATACTCTGTTACTGCAGTTGTATTTGAGCACTGTTGTGTTGGGGGTAGGGGACTGCAGCATTGAGAGATGTGTCTGTCCAATTATCCTGCTGTTTGGCAATTCCCTTACATATGGCCATGGGTTTTGCTGCCTTGTGGCCTACTGCATATTATGGTGCAGTCACTATTGGACAGATTACCTGTTGTCACACACAGCTGTTTGTTCTCTGCAAGTAGCCCAGTTAACCACTCAATTCCCTTGCATAAATGCAACAGGTCCATACATATGCTACCATAGTATAGTACCCTGTACATTTTTTGTAAAGGAGAGTGACTTACCATGTGTATGCAGCAGTTGAGATACCTGTTTTTCAGGGGTGACTCAGTCTGATGCATGCAGTACACAGTCAAAACATGACAAGGTCCAGGTGTGGTGTGGCTGTCATCCTTTTTACTATTATGTGAGTTGGAGTGAGGTGTCAGTCCATAGGACCCTAGGTTGTCAGTGCATGTGCTATGCATTGCCTCTTTGCCAAGACTAGGACATATTGGGCATACTTACATCTGCCTACAGGGACAGCCTCAGGGGGTTCCTCCTCTGAGTCCCCCTGTGGGTATGGCTGTGGGGACCTTGGCACTGGTAGAGGGTTGTGTGTCCCTTCCTTGTGATGATCCTATCACAGTGGTTTCTGCAGGATCATACTGTGTAGTATGGCACATACTGTGAACATCTGTGCATATGTGGCTGGAGAGTACTGCAGGGCTTCACCAGATATATCGAGGCACTGGAACCATGACTTGAGCATCACACAAATACACACATGCACACGCGCACACACACATGCGCACACACACATGCACACACACACACACACACACACACACACACACACACACACACACACACACTCTCTTTATGATGTTCCTAGTTTGTGTGTGCCTCATTATTGTGTTCAACTGTAGGTGTGTTTGCATTCCTGGTGGGTGTCATCATCCACAGTTCCAGTGCATAGCCAGCATCCCCAAGTAAATGGCCATGTTACATGATGCCCTAGCAAACATCTGGTACAGCTGTGATGCATGCCAGATATGGGAGTCATGATAACTGCCAGGGCTGCCAGCACAAACATTCAAGATGATGCCCTGGGCATTACACATGACCTGCCAGTTAATGGAGTGATACACCTTGCATTTGACATACACTCTACCATCCTCACTGTGCGGTGCTTTAATGTGTACATGAGTACAGTCTATGACACCTCATACCTCAGGGTTGTGTGTTACATGATAGAAGATATACATACTGCTGGCCCTCTCCTTAGGGGTGCAGGATAAATAAATGTTCTCACTGGCATGTGTTTGCAGGGCAGCCAGGAAATTGTAGAGTACCCTTGATGCAGATGCCTGTGAGACCCCAATCATGTCCCCAGTTTGTCTTTGAAAAATACCTGCAGCTAGCATTCTAAGGGCTACACATACCTCTGTTTCCACTGGGATGAGGTCCCCTCTGCTACCTCTGGGTCTGAGTTGAGGGCGATAGAGCTCAGTGAGTTCTTGTAGTATGTCTCTGTCCACCTTGTAGAGCTCTACAATCTCCAGCTCAAGTAGCTTCTAGAGGATTACTCTGGGTCTGAACACTCTTCTTTTCAGCCTAGGCCTATAGTCAGTGATAACATCAGCACTGATCTCAACACCCAGCACATACAGGTGTAGCAGAGCAGCATCAGCACTGAGCTCATCACCTAGCACATGCAGGTGTAGTAGAGCAGCAGCACTGAGCTCAGCACCTAGCACATACTGATGTAGCAGAATAGTTGCAGCACTGAGCTCAGCATCTAGCACATACAGGTGTAGCAGATCAGCAGCAGCACTGAGCTCAGCATCTAGCCCATACAGATGTAGCAGTAGCAATGATCTCAGCACCTAGCACATACAGATGTAGCAGCAGCAATGATCTCAGCACCTAGCACATACAGGTGTAGCAGATCAGCAGCAGCACTGAGCTCAGCACCTAGCACATACTGATGTAGCAGAACAGCAGCAGTACTGACCTCAGCACCTAGCACATACAGGTATAGCAGAACAGTAGCAGCACTGAGCTCAGCATCTAGCACATACAGGTGTAGCAGATCAGCAGCAGCACTGATCTCAGCACCTAGCACACACAGATGTAGCAGCAGCAATGATCTCAGCACCTAGCACACACAGATGTAGCAGCAGCAATGATCTCAGCACCTAGCACATACAGATGTAGCAGCAGCACTGATCTCAGCACCTAGCACATACAGATGTAGCAGCAGCACTGATCTCAGCACCTAGCACACACAGATGTAGCAGCAGCACTGACCTCAGCACCTAGCACATACAGATGTAGCAGCAGCACTGATCTCAGCACCTAGCACACACAGATGTAGCAGCAGCACTGATCTCAGCAACTAGCACATACAGGTATAGCAGAACAGTAGCAGCACTGAGCTCAGCATCTAGCACATACAGGTGTAGCAGATCAGCAGCAGTACTGATCTCAGCACCTAGCACATACAGGTGTAGCAGCAGCACTGAGCTCAGCACCTAGCACATACAGATGTAGCAGAGCAGCATACCCTAGCATTCTGTCTGCTAAAATTCCCAAGGCTGTACTCCAATACTGAAGAGTATGGGGAATCAGATTTTAGGGTGTATGCTTACTTTATAGTGCTCTGTGCAGATGCAGCCTGTGCGATCAGATAACTATGTTGCATTCCACCTGCTGGATTCATCAATGAGGGGTTTGAATGGCCCAGTGTAAGTGGACCAGGGGTCATCAGTATTTATGCATGATTACCTTTCTCAGGCAATTTCCTTTTTTTTTTTTTTTTTTAACTGCCTTTCCTGCTAAATAATGCGGCACTCAAACCTGCGGCACTGGTATAAACACTGTTCAGCAGTCTGGGCACATCCCCATGTATGGGCATGTGAGCATAGCTCAAACTAGCTAAAACACATGTTCTGGAGCTAAACAAAGCTTAGCCACACTGGACATAACTCCTGCTTAGCTGAGTACCTTGCAGTACAAACAGCACCGCTGAGCTCCAATCAGCTTAAACATAGAGTGACAAACTCCGTTTTGTCAGCTACCTCTTCTGTGGAAAGCAACATGGTTCTGCTGCTACACAGATTTTATCTGTGGACACAGTGGCCCATTTTTGCTATTCAGTAACCCCAGCTCATTTGCATACAGATCCATGCACACAACCTAGATACTTCAGCATTTCAGGGTCTGCCTCCTTAGCAATGACTGTAATCTACCATTGTACATAATCAATGCAGGGCCCTATAATGCATTATTCTACACATATTATTTTTAGTTTTTATACTTTTTAATAATTTTTTTTTGCATAATGGCACGGTTGCGTGCCTCTGCACACCATGCAAATGTATTATGGGTATTAAAAAAATATTTATTACATTATTTTGCATGATTTTTGGACAGACAGGGCATAGGTTTGCATATACTTAGGCTTACTATGCAGTTTCTGACTTTCTAAATGGACCTTTACAGCCCCTGTTCCATTGTTGCTTTATTGTACACAGACCTTTTCCATGTACACTTTGGAGACCAACACGGGGTCTGCAGGACTGCTTTTATCCTTGCTGGATTTCTCCAGCACCCACATTTGCATTCCAAAAACACTTCAGTGTCTGCAAGCTCATGCACACCCCTCTGCTCTGTTTACTGGATTGCACAGCTGCTTACTTCCATGTAAGGTCCGTGCTACTATGCCTGTGTGGAAAATCACTCCGTGTAGGCTTTGTTTAATTCCCCTCGACATCTTTAGTTTATGGCCCAGCTATTTAGTAACTTAACCTCAACTATTTTTAAGTTTTGAAACTTAATCTTCAATGTTCCAGTAGGGTACACTGTGGATACATCTTTGAAGCTCAGTACTGTAAAAACCCTGTTCAATATATACTTTTGTACCAGCAGTTTGGTACACACATAACATACAATTCTAATATAGTGGTAACACAAGCAATTGCATCATGCTGTATTCACAAATGACATATAACAATTTAAAAAATTCCAGTCAGCTCTGCTGACAGTGTTTCTGTCACACTTCTATATAAATCATTATAATATTCACAAATGAAATAATTATTTACAAAATTCCAAATAGCTGGGCAGGCAGTGGGACTAAAGGTATTTCAGAGACCTTACCTGGTAAGAAGCATTGCCATTTCATATCCATTTTTTCAATTTAAACTGAATTCTTCAAACATGATTATAAACATACCCTAACAGTGTCTGTCAAACCTCTCTTATACCTTTGAGGCATCTCTACATCTACCCTGTTGACCGTGACCAAGCCAGCTGCAGATAACTCATATCACTGTCCAGCAACTCGCACCCAATCCTGAAGCGCATCCTTAAAATGGACCAAAAGTGTGCAGTTAAAGTAGATAAGCATGTATAATCCAGTAGCGTTAACATATGCTAAGACTTACAGCTTGACAAGTCAGACTAAAGGGACAGCTGTGTGTCTATGTGCACTCATGTGAAGCAGGAAGCTGGTGTATTAGAGGATGTGGCTCCATAGAACCACCAATACCACCTGGATCACTGGTATATACTACAGCCAAAATATAGGGCAATCACTTTAACAGGTTAATAGTGCAAATAACAGCTACTACCTAGCATGTTACCCTCCACCACACCCAAATAAAAGATAATACCTAGCATGTTACCTTCCACCACACCCAAATAACAACTAATACCTATCATGTCACCTTCCCCCACACCCAAATAAAAACTAATACATAGCATGTTGCCTTCCCCCACACAGAAAAAACAACTAATAACTAGCATGTTACCTTCCCCACACCCAAATAACAACAAAAAAAAAGCATGTTACCTTCCCCCACACCCAAATAACAACATATGCATAGCATGTTACCTTCCCCCACACCAAAATAACAGCTAATACCTAGCATATTAGCTTCCGCCACACCCAAATAACAACGAATACCTAGCATGTTACCTTCCCGCACACCCAAATAATGAAGACATAGCATGTTACCGTCACCCACACAAAAATAACAGCCAACACATAGCATGTTACCTTCCCCCACACCCAAATAACAGCTAATACCTAGCATGTAACCTTCCACGACACCCAAATAACAGCTAATACCTAGCATGTTACCTTCCCCCACACCCAAATAACAGCGAATACCTAGCATGTTACCTTAACCCACACCCAAATAAGAACTAATACCTAGCATGTTACCATCACCCACACCCAAATAACAGCTAGTACCTAGCATGTTACCTTCCCCCACACCCAAATAAAAGCTAATATCTAGCAGGTTACCTTCCCCCACACCCAAATAACAGCTAATACCTAGCATGTTACCTTCCACCACACCCAAATAACAGCTAATACCTAGCATGTTACCTTCCCCGACACCCAAATAACAACTAATACCTAGCATGTTACCTTCCCCCACAACCAATCAACAGCTAATACCTAGAATGTTACCTTCCCCCACACCCAAATAACAGCTATTACCTAGGATGTTACCTTCCCCCACACACAAATAACAGCTAATACCTAACATGTTACCTTCCACCACACCCAAATAACAGCAATTACCTAGCAGGTTACCTTCACCCCCACTCAAATAACAACTAATACCTAGCATGTTACCTTACCCCACACCCAAATAACAGCTAATACATAGCATGTTACCTTCCCCTACACCAAATAACAGCTAATACATAGAATGTTACCTTCCCCGCACCCAAATAACAGCTAATACCTAGCATGTTACCTTCACCCACACTCAAATAACAACTAATACCTAGCATGTTACCTTACCCCACACTAAAATAAAAGCTAATACCAAGGATGTTACCTTACCCCACACCCAAATAACAACTAATACATAGCACGTTACCTTCCCCTACACCCAAATAACAACTAATACCTATCATGTTACCTTCACCCACACTCAAATAACAACTAATACCTAGCATGTTAACTTCCCCCACACTACAATAACAGCTAATACTAAGGATGTTACGTTCCCCCACACCCAAATAACAACTAATACATAGTATGTTACCTTTTCCCACACCCAAATACCAGTTAATACCTAGACTGTTACCTGCCCCCACACCCAAATAACAGCTAATACGTAGCATGTTACCTTCCCACACAGCCAAAAACCAACTAATACCTAGCATGTTACCTTCCCCCACACCCAGATAACAACTAATACCAAGCAAGTTACCTGCCCCCACACCCAAATGACAACTAATACCTAGCATGTTACCTTCCCCACACCCAAATAACAACTAATATCTAGCATGTAATGCTCTCCCACACCCAAATAACAACAAATACCTAGCATGCTACCTTCCACCACACACAAATAACAGCAATTACCTAGCATGTTACCTTCCCCCACACCCAAATAACAGCTATTACATATCATGTTACCTTCCCCCTAACTCAAATAACAGCTAATACCTAGCGGGTTACCTTCTACCACACCCAAACAGCAGTTATACCTAGCATGGTACCTTCAGCCACACCCAAATAACAACTAATACCTAGCATGTTACCATCCCCCGCACCCAAATAACAGCTATTACCTAGCATATTACTTTCCCCCACACCCAAAGAACAGCGAATACCTAGCATGTTACCTTAACCCACACCTAAATAACAACTAATATCTAGCATGTTACCTTCCCCAACACCCAAATAACAACTAATAACTAGCATATCACCTGCCCCCACACCCAAATAACAACTAGTACCTAGCATGTTACCTTCCCCACACCCAAATAACAACTAATACCTAGTATGTAATGTTCTCCCAAACCCAAATAACAACAAATATCTAGCATGCTACCTTGCACAACACACAAATAACAGCAATTACCTAGCATGTTACCTTCCCCCACACCCAAATAACAGCTATTACATATCATGTTACCTTCCCCCTCACCCAAATAACAGCTAATACCTAGCAGGTTACCTTCTGCCACATCCAAATAGCAGCTAATACCTAGCATGTTATTTCCCCCACACCCAAATAACAACTAATACCTGACATGTTAACATCCCCCTCACCCAAATAACAGCAATTACCTATCATGTTACTTTCCTCCACACCCAAATAACAGCTATTACAGATCATGTTACCTTCCCCCTCAATCAAATAACAGCTAATACCTAGCATGTTACCTTCCGCCACACACAAATAACAGCAAATACCTAGCATGTTACCTTCCACCACACCCAAATAACAGCGATTACCTAGTATGTTACCTTCCCAATATCCAAATAACAACTAATTCCTAGAATGTTACCTTCCCCACACCCAAATAACATCTAATACCTAGCATTTTAACTTCCCCCACACCCAAATAACAGCTAATACCTAGCATGTTACCTTCCCCACATCCAAATAACAACTAATTCCTAGCATGTTCCCTTCACCCACTCCCAAATAACAGGTAATACCTATTATTTTACCTTCCCCCACACCCAAATAACAACTAATACCTAGCATGTTACCTTCCCAAACACCGAAATAACAACTAATACCTAACATGTTACTTTCCTCCACACCCAAATAACAACTAATACCTAGCATGCTACCTTCCTCAACACCCAAATAACAACTAATACCTAACATGTTACTTTCCCCCACACCCAAATAACAACTAATACCTAGCATGTTACCTTCCCTCACACCCAAATAACAGCTAATACCTACCATGTTACCTTCCCCCACTCCCAAATAACAGCTAATACCTAGCATGTTACCTTCCCCCACACCCAAATAACAGCTAATACCTACCATGTTACCTTCCCCCACTCCCAAATAACAACTAATACCTACCATGTTACCTTACCCCACACTAAAATAACAGCTAATACCAAGGATGTTACCCTCCTCCACACCCAAATACCAACTAATACATAGCATTTTACCTTCCCCCACACCCAAATAAAAGCTAATACCTAGCATGTTACCTTCCTCCACACTCAAATAACAGCTAATACCTAGCATGTTACCTTCCACCACACCCAAATAACAGCTAATACCTAGCATGTTAACTTCCCCGACACCCAAATAACAACTAATACCCAGCATGTTACCTTCCCCGACACCCAAATAACAACTAATACCCAGCATGTTACCTTCCACTACAACAAATAACAGCTAATACCTAGCATGTTACTTTCCACCAGACCCAAATAACAGCTAATACCTAGGAGGTTACCTTCACTCCCACTCAAATAACAACTAATACCTAGCATGTTACCTTACCCCACACCCAAATAACAGCTAATACATAGCATGTTACCTTCCCCTACACCAAATAACAGCTAATACATAGAATGTTACCTTCCCCACACCCAAACAACAGCTAATACCTAGCATGTTACCTTCACCCACACTCAAATAACAAGTAATATCTAGCATGTTACCTTACCCCACACTAAAATAAAAGCTAATACCAAGGATGTTACCTTACCCCACACCCAAATAACAACTAATACATAGCATGTTACCTTCCCCCACACCCAAATAACAACTAATACCTATCATGTTACCTTCACCCACACTCAAATAACAACTAATACCTAGCATGTTAACTTCCGCCACACTAAAATAACAGCTAATACTAAGGATGTTACTTTCTCCCACACCCAAATAACAACTAATACATAGTATGTTACCTTTTCCCACACCCAAATAACAGCTAATACCTAGACTGTTACCTGCCCCCACACCCAAATAACAGCTAATACATAGCATGTTACCTTCCCACACAGCCAAATAACAACTAATACCTAGCATGTTACCTTCCCCCACACCCAGATAACAACTAATACCTAGCACGTTACCTGCCCCCACACCCAAATAACAACTAATACCTAGCATGTTACCTTCCTCACACCCAAATAACAACTAATACCTAGCATGCAATGTTCTCCCACACCAAATAACAACAAATACCTAGCATGCTACCTTCCACCACACACAAATAACAGCAATTACCTAGCATGTTACCTTCCCCCACACCCAAATAACAGCTATTACATATCATATTACCTTCCCCCTCACCCAAATAACAGCTAATACCTAGCAGGTTACATTCTGCCACACCTAAAGAGCAGTTATACCTAGCATGTTACCTTCAGCCACACCCAAATAACAACCAATACCTAGCATCTTACCATCCCCACACCCAAATAACAACTAATACCTAGCATGCTACCTTCCCCAACACCCAAATAACAACTAATACCTAACATGTTACTTTCCTCCACACCCAAATAACAACTAATACCTAGCATGTTACCTTCCCTCACACCCAAATAACAGCTAATACCTACCATGTTACCTTCCCCCACTCCCAAATAACAGCTAATACCTAGCATGTTACCTTCCCCCACACCCAAATAACAGCTAATACCTAGCATGTTATCTTCACGCACACTCAAATAACAACTAATACCTACCATGTTACCTTACCCCACACTAAAATAACAGCGAATACCAAGGATGTTACCCTCCCCACACCCAAATACCAACTAATACATACCATGTTACCTTCCCCCACACCCAAAAAACAACTAATACCTATGTTACCTTCCTCCACACTCAAATAAGAGCTAATACATAGTGTGTTACTTTCCACCACACCCAAATAACAACTAATACATAGAATGTTAACTTCCCGACACCCAAATAACAACTAATACCCAGCATGTTACCTTCCCCGACACCCAAATAACAACTAATACCCAGCATGTTACCTTCCACTACAACAAATAACAGCTAATACCTAGCATGTTACTTTCCACCAGACCCAAATAACAGCTAATACCTAGGAGGTTACCTTCACTCCCACTCAAATAACAACTAATACCTAGCATGTTACCTTACCCCACACCCAAATAACAGCTAATACATAGCATGTTACCTTCCCCTACACCAAATAACAGCTAATACATAGAATGTTACCTTCCCCACACCCAAACAACAGCTAATACCTAGCATGTTACCTTCACCCACACTCAAATAACAAGTAATATCTAGCATGTTACCTTACCCCACACTAAAATAAAAGCTAATACCAAGGATGTTACCTTACCCCACACCCAAATAACAACTAATACATAGCATGTTACCTTCCCCCACACCCAAATAACAGCTAATACCTACCATGTTACCTTCCCCCACTCCCAAATAACAACTAATACCTACCATGTTACCTTACCCCACACTAAAATAACAGCTAATACCAAGGATGTTACCCTCCCCACACCCAAATACCAAAAAATACATAGCATGTTACCTCCCCACACACCCAAATAAAAGCTAATACCTAGCATGTTACCTTCCTCCACACTCAAATAACAGCTAATACCTAGCATGTTACCTTCCACCACACCCAAATAACAGCTAATACCTAGCATGTTAACTTCCCCGACACCCAAATAACAACTAATACCCAGCATGTTACCTTCCCCGACACCCAAATAACAACTAATACCCAGCATGTTACCTTCCACTACAACAAATAACAGCTAATACCTAGCATGTTACTTTCCACCAGACCCAAATAACAGCTAATACCTAGGAGGTTACGTTCACTCCCACTCAAATAACAACTAATACCTAGCATGTTACCTTACCCCACACCCAAATAACAGCTAATACATAGCATGTTACCTTCCCCTACACCAAATAACAGCTAATACATAGAATGCTACCTTCCCCACACCCAAACAACAGCTAATACCTAGCATGTTACCTTCACCCACACTCAAATAACAAGTAATATCTAGCATGTTACCTTACCCCACACTAAAATAAAAGCTAATACCAAGGATGTTACCTTACCCCACACCCAAATAACAACTAATACCTATCATGTTACCTTCACCCACACTCAAATAACAACTAATACCTAGCATGTTAACTTCCGCCACACTAAAATAACAGCTAATACTAAGGATGTTACTTTCTCCCACACCCAAATAACAACTAATACATAGTATGTTACCTTTTCCCACACCCAAATAACAGCTAATACCTAGACTGTTACCTGCCCACACACCCAAATAACAGCTAATATGTAGCATGTTACCTTCCCACACAGCCAAAAAACAACTAATACCTAGCATGTTACCTTCCCCCACACCCAGATAACAACTAATACCTAGCACGTTACCTGCCCCCACACCCAAATAACAACTAATACCTAGCATGTTACCTTCCTCACACCCAAATAACAACTAATACCTAGCATGCAATGTTCTCCCACACCCAAATAACAACAAATACCTAGCATGCTACCTTCCACCACACACAAATAACAGCAATTACCTAGCATGTTACCTTCCCCCACACCCAAATAACAGCTATTACATATCATATTACCTTCCCCCTCACCCAAATAACAGCTAATACCTAGCAGGTTACCTTCTGCCACACCTAAAGAGCAGTTATACCTAGCATGTTACCTTCAGCCACACCCAAATAACAACCAATACCTAGCATCTTACCATCCCCCACACCCAAATAACAACTAATACCTAGCATGTTACCTTCCCCAACACCCAAATAACAACTAATACCTAACATGTTACTTTCCCCCACACCCAAATAACAACTAATACCTAGCATGTTACCTTCCCTCACACCCAAATAACAGCTAATACCTACCATGTTACCTTCCCCCACTCCCAAATAACAGCTAATACCTAGCATGTTACCTTCACCCACACTCAAATAACAACTAATACCTACCATATTACCTTCACCCACACTCAAATAACAACTAATACCTACCATGTTACCTTACCCCACACTAAAATAACAGCTAATACCAAGGATGTTACCCTCCTCCACACCCAAATATCAACTAATACATAGCATTTTACCTTCCCCCACACCCAAATAAAAGCTAATACCTAGCATGTTACCTTCCTCCACACTCAAATAACAGCTAATACCTAGCATGTTACCTTCCACCACACCCAAATAACAGCTAATACCTAGCATGTTAACTTCCCCGACACCCAAATAACAACTAATACCCAGCATGTTACCTTCCCCGACACCCAAATAACAACTAATACCCAGCATGTTACCTTCCACTACAACAAATAACAGCTAATACCTAGCATGTTACTTTCCACCAGACCCAAATAACAGCTAATACCTAGGAGGTTACCTTCACTCCCACTCAAATAACAACTAATACCTAGAATGTTACCTTACCCCACACCCAAATAACAGCTAATACATAGCATGTTACCTTCCCCTACACCAAATAACAGCTAATACATAGAATGTTACCTTCCCCACACCCAAACAACAGCTAATACCTAGCATGTTACCTTCACCCACATCCAACTAACAAGTAATACCTAGCATGTTATCTTCCCCCACACTAAAATAACAGCTAATACCAAGGATGCTACCTTACCCCACACCCAAATAACAACTAATACATAGCATTTTACCTTCCCGCACACCCAAATAACAACTAATACCTATCATGTTACCTGCCCCCACACTCAAATAACAAGTAATACCTAGCATGTTACCTTCCCGCACACTAAAATAACAGCTAATACCAAGGATGCTACCTTCCGCCACACCCAAATAACAACTAATACATAGTATGTTACCTTTTCCCACACCCAAATACCAGCTAATACCTAGACTGTTACCTGCCCCCACACTGAAATAACAGCTAATATGTAGCATGTTACCTTCCCACACAGCCAAATAACAACTAATACCTAGCATGTTATTTTTCCCACACCTAGATAACACCTAATACTTAGTATGTTACCTGCCCCCACACCCAAATAACAACTAATACCTAGAGTGTTACCTTCCCCCACATCCAAATAACAACTAATACCTAGTATGTTACCTACCCCCACACCCAAATAACAACTAATACCTAGCATGTTACCTTCCCCACACCCAAATAACAACTAATACCTAGCATGTTACCTTCCCCCACACCCAAATGACAACTAATACCTAGTATGTTACCTACCCCCACACCCAAATACCAACTAATACCTAGAATGTTACCTTCCCCACACCCAAATAACAACTAATACCTGTCATGTTACCTTCCACCACACACAAATAACAGCTAATACCTAGCATGTTACCTTCTGCAACACCCATAATAGCAGCTAATACCTAGCATGTTACCTTGCCCCACACCCAAATAACAACTAATACCTAACATGTTACCTTCCCCACACCCAAATAACAGGCAATACCTAGCATGTTACCTTCCCCCACCCAAATAACAGCTAATACCTAGCATGTTACCTTCCCCACACCCAAATAACAGCTAATACCGTGTGCCTTCCCCACACCCAAATAACAGCTAATACCTAGCATGTTACCTTCCCCACACCCAAATAACAGCTAATACCTAGCATGTTACCTTCCCCACACCCAAATAACAAATACCTAGCATGTTACCTTCCCCACAACCAAATAACAGCTAATACCTAGCAGGTTACCTTCTGCCACACCCAAATAACAGCTAATACCTAGCATGTTACCTTCCCCCACACCCAAATAACAGCTAATACCTAGCATGTTACCTTCCCCCACACCCAAATAACAGCAAATACCTAGCATGTTGCCTTCCCCTACACCGAAATAACAACTAATACCTAGCATGTTACTTACCACCACACCCAAATAACAGCTAATACCTAGCATGTTACCTTCCCCCACACCCAAATAACAACTAATACCTAGCATGTTACCTTCCTCAACACCCAAATAACAGCTAATACCTACCAGGTTACCTTACCCCACACTAAAATAACAGCTAATACCTAGCATGCTACCTTCCCCCACACCTAAATAACAACTAATACCTAGCATGTTACCTTCCCACCCAAATAACAGCTAATACCTAGCATGTTACCTTCCCCACACCCAAATAACAACTAATACCTAGCAGGTTACCTTCTGCCACACCCAAATAACAGATAATACCTATCATGTTACCTTCCCCCACTCCCAAATAACAGCTAATACCTAGCATGTTACCTTCACCCACATCCTACTAACAAGTAATACCTAGCATGTTACCTTCCCGCACACTAAAATAACAGCTAATACCTAGCAGGTTACCTTCCCCACTCCCAAATGACAACAAATACCTAGCATGTTACCTTTCCCCACACACAAATAACAGCTAATACCTAGCATGTTACATTCCCCCACACCCAAATAACAACTAATACCTAGCATGTTACCTTCCCCACCCAAATAACAGCTAATACCTAGCATGTTACCTTCCCCACACCCAAATAACAACTAATACCTAGCATGTTACCTTCCCCACACCCAAATAACAGCTAATACCTAGCATGTTACCTTCCCCACAACCAAATAACAACTAATACCTAGCATGTTACCTTCCCCAACACCCAAATAAAAGCTAATACCTACCATGTTACCTTCCACCACTCCCAAATAACAGCTAATACCTAGCATGTTACCTTCACCCACACTCAAATAACAACTAATACCTACCATATTACCTTCCCCACACCCAAATAACAGCTAATACCTAGCATGCTACCTACTCCCACACCCAAATAACAACAATACCATGCATGTTAGCTTCCCCCACACCCAAATAACAGCTAATACCTAGCATGTTACCTTCCCCCACACCCAAAAAACAACTAATACCTATGTTACCTCCCCAAACATCCAAATAAGAGCTAATACATAGCATGTTACTTTCCACCACACCCAAATAACAACTAATACATAGCATGTTACCTTCCCCCACACCCAAATAACAGCTAATACCTAGCATGTTACCTTCCCCCACACCCAAATAACAGCTAATACCTAGCATGTTACCTTCCGCTACACACAAATAACAGCTAATACCTAGCATGTTTCCTTCCCCCACACCCAAATAATATCTAATACCTAGCATGTTACCTTCCACCACTCCCAAAAAACAACTAATACATAGAATGTTACCTTCCCCACACCCAAATAACAGCGATTACCTAGCATGTTACCTTCCCCACATCCAAATAACAACTAATTCCTAGCATGTTACCTTCCCCCACACCCAAATAACAGCTAATACCTAGAATGTTACCTTCTGCCACACACAAATAACAGCAAATACATAGCATGTTACCTTCCACAACACCCAAATAACAGCAATTACCTAGCATGTTACCCCCACCCAAATAACAGCTAATACGTAGCATGGTACCTTCCCCACACCCAAATAACAGCTAATACCTAGCATGTTACCTTCCACCACATCCAAATAACAACTAATACCTAGCATGTTACCTTCTGCCACGCCCAAATAGCAGCTAATACCTAGCATGTTACCTTCCCCCACACCCAAATAACAACTAATACCTAGCATGTTACCTTCCCCCACACCCAAATAACAACTAATACCTAGCATGTTACCTTCCCCACACCCAAATAACAGCAATTACCTAGCATGTTACCTTCCCCACATCCAAATAACAACTAATTCCTAGCATGTTACCTTCCCCCACAACCAAATAACAGCTAATACCTAGCATTTTACCTTCCCCACCCAAATAACTAGTAATACCTAGCATGTTACCTTCCCCACACCCAAATAACAACTAATACCTAGCATGTTACCTTCCCACACCCAAATAACAACTAATATCTAGCATGTTACCTTCCCCAACACCCAAATAACAACTAATACCTAGCATATTACCTGCCCACACACCCAAATAACAACTAATACCTAGCATGTTACCTTCCCCACACCCAAATAACAACTAATACATAGCATGTTACTTTCACCGACACCCAAATAACAGATAATACCTAGCATGTTACCTTCCCCCACACCCAAATAACAGCGATTACCTAGCATGTTACCTTCCCCACATCCAAATAACAACTAATTCCTAGCATGTTACCTTCCCCAAATCCCAAATAACAGCTAATACCTAGCATTTTACCTTCCCCCACACCCAAATAACAACTAATACCTAGCATGTTACCTTCCCCAACACCCAAATAACAACTAATACCTAGCATGTTACCTTCAACACACCCAGATATCAACAAATACCTAGCATGCTACCTGCCCCCACACCCAAATAACAACAAATACCTAGCATGTTACCTTGACCACAACCAAATAACAACTAATACCTAGCATGTTACCTTCCCCACACCCAAATAACAACTAATACCTAGCATGTTACCTTCCCCCACACCCAAATAACAGCTAATACCTAGCATGTTACCTTTCCCAAATTCAAATAATAACTAATACCTAGCATTTTACCTTCCCCAACACCCAAATAACAGCTAATAACTAGCATGCTACCTTCCCCCACACCCAAACAACAGCGATTACCTAGCATGTTACCTTCCCCACATCCAAATAACAACTAATTCCTAGCATGTTACCTTCTGCACCACCCAAATAACAGCGATTACCTAGCATGTTACCTGCCCCCACACCCAAATAACAACTAATACCTAGCATGTTACCTTCCCCACACCCAAATAACAGCTAATACCTAGCATTTTACCTTCCCCCACACCCAAATAACAACTAATACCTAGCATGTTACCTTCCCCACACCCAAATAACAGCTAATACCTAGCATGTTACCTTCCCCACACCCAAATAACAACTAATACCTAGCATGTTACCTTCCCCACACCCAAATAACAGCTAATACCTAGCATGTTACCTTCCCCACACCCAAATAACAGCTAATACCTAGCATGTTACCTTCCCCACACCCAAATAACAGCTAATACCTAGCATGTTACCTTCCCCACACCCAAATAACAGCTAATACCTAGCATGTTACCTTCCCCCACACTGAAATAACAACTAATACCTAGCATGTTATCTTCCCCACACCCAAATAACAGCTAATACCTAGCATGTTACCTTCCCCACACCCAAATAACAACTAATACCTGTCATGTTACCTTCCCCCACACCCAAATAACAGCTAATACCTAGCATGTTATCTTCCCCCACTCCCAAACAACAACTAATACATAGCAGGGTACCTCCTCCCACACCCAAATAACAGCTAATACCTACCATGTTACCTTCCCCACACCCAAATAACAACTAATACCTAGAGTGTTACCTTCCCCCACATCCAAATAACAACTAATACCTAGCATGTTACCTTCTGCCACGCCCAAATAGCAGCTAATACCTAGCATGTTACCTCCCCACACACCCAAATAAGAGCTAATACCTAGCATGTTACCTTCCCCCACACCCAAATAACAACTAATACCTAGCATGTTACCTTCCCCACACCCAAATAACAACTAATACCTAGCATGTTACCTTCCCCCACACCCAAATAACAGCTAATACCTAGCATGTTACCTTCCCCCACACCCAAATAACAACTAATACCTAGCATGTTACCTTCCCCCACACCCAAATAACAGCTAATACCTAGCATGTTACCTTCCCCCACACCCAAATAACAACTAATACCTAGCATGTTACCTTCCCCACACCCAAATAACAACTAATACCTAGCATGTTACCTTCTCCCACACCCAAATAACAGCTAATACCTAGCATGTTACCTTCCCCCACACCCAAATAACAGCTAATACCTAGCATGTTACCTTCCCCACTCCCAAATAACAGATAATACCTAGCATGTTACCTTCCCCACACCCAAATAACAGCTAATACCTAGCATTTTACCTTCCCCCACACCCAAATAACAACTAATACCTAGCATGTTACCTTCCTCCACGCCAAAATAACAGCGATTACCTAGCATGTTACCTTCCCCACATCCAAATAACAACTAATTCCTAGCATGTTACCTTCCCCACACCCAAATAACAGCTAATACCTAGCATGTTACCTTCCCCCACACCCAAATAACAGCTAATACCTAGCATGTTACCTTCCCCCACACCCAAATAACAACTAATACCTAGCATGTTACCTTCCCCCACACCCAAATAACAGCTAATACCTAGCATGTTACCTTCCCCACATCCAAATAACAACTAATACCTAGCATGTTACCTTCCCCCACACCCAAATAACAGCTAATACCTAGCATGTTACCTTCCCCCACACCCAAATAACAGCTAATACCTAGCATGTTACCTTCCCCCACACACAAATAACAGCTAATACCTAGCATGTTACCTTCCACTACACCCAAATAACAGCGATTACCTAGCATGTTACCTTCCCCACATCCAAATAACAACTAATTCCTAGCATGTTACCTTCCCCCACACCCAAATAGCAACTAATACCTAGTGTGTTACCTTTTCCCACACCCAAATAACAATTAATACCTAGCATGTTACCCTCCCCACACCCAAATAACAACTAATACCTAGCACTCCCACACCCAAATAACAACCAAATCCTAGCATGTTACCTTCCCCAACACCCAAATAACAGGCAATACCTAGAAAGTTATCTTCTGCCACACACAAATAACAGCTAATACCTATCACATTACCTTCAACCACACACAAATAACAGCTATTACCTAGCATGTTACCTTCCCCTCACCCAAATAACAGCGAATACCTAGCATGTTACCTTAACCCACACCCAAATAACAACAAATACCTAGCATGTTACCTTCCCCTACACCCAAATAACAACTAATACCTAGCATGTTACCTTTCCCCACACCCAAATAGCAGCTAATACCTAGCATGTTACCTTCCCCCACACCCAAATAACAACTAATACCTAGCATGTTACCTTCCCCACACCCAAATAACAGCTAATACCTAGCATGTTACCTTCCCCCACACCCAAATAACAACTAATACCTAGCATGTTACCTTCCCCCACACCCAAATAACAACTAATACCTAGCATGTTACCTTTTCCCACACCCAAATAACAATTAATACCTAGCATGTTACCCTCCCCACACCCAAATAACAACTAATACCTAGCATGTTACCTTCCCTCACACCCAAATAACAGCTAATACCTAGCATGTTACCTTCCCCCACACCCAAATAACAGCTAATACATAGCATGTTACCTTCCCCACACCCAAATAACAACTAATACATAGCATGTTACCTTCCCCCACACCCAAATAACAGCTAATACCTAGCATGTTACCTTCCCCCACATCCAAATAACAACTAATACCTAGCATGTTACCTTCCCCCACACCCAAATAACAGCTAATACCTAGCATGTTACCTTCCCCCACACCCAAATAACAACTAATACCTAGCATGTTACCTTCCTCACACCAAAACAACTAATACAGCATGTTACCTTCCCCACACCCAAATAACAACTAATACCTAGCATGTTACCTTCCCCACACCCAAATGACAACTAATACCTAGCATGTTACCTTCCCCCACACCCAAATGACAACTAATACCTAGCATGTTACCTTCCACCACACCCAAATAACAGCGATTATCTAGCATGTTACCTTCCCCACATCCAAATAACAACTAATTCCTAGCATGTTACCTTCCCCCACAACCAAATAACAGCTAATACCTAGCATTTTACCTTCCCCACACCCAAATAACAACAGCATGTTACCTTCCCACCAAATAACAGCTAATACCTAGCATGTTACCTTCCCCCTCACACAAATAACAGCCAATACCTAGAATGTTACCTTCCCCCACGCACAAATAACAGCAAATACTTAGCATGTTACCTTCCACCACACCCAAATAACAGGGATTAGCTAGCATGTTACCTTCCCCACTCCCAAACAACAACTAATACATAACATGTTACCTTCCCCACACCCAAATAACCGCTAATACATAGCATGTTACCTTCCCCACACCCAAATAACAACTAATACATAGCATGTTACCTTCCCCCACACCCAAATAACAGCTAATACCTAGCATGTTACCTTCCCCCACACCCAAATAACAACTAATACATAGCATGTTACCTTCCCCACACCCAAATAACAGCTAATACCTAGCATGTTACCTTCCCCCACACCCAAATAACAACTAATACCTAGCATGTTACCTTCCCCCACACCCAAATAACAACTAATACCTAGCATGTTACCTTCCCCCACACCCAAATAACAGCTAATACCTAGCATGTTACCTTCCCCACACCCAAATAACAACTAATACCTAACATGTTACCATCCCCCTCACCCAAATAACAGCAATTACCTAGCATGTTACCTTCCCCACTCCCAAACAACAACTAATACATAGCATGTTACCTTCTCCCACACCCAAATAACAGCTAATACCGAGCATTTTACCTTCCTCCACACTCAACTAATAACTAATACATAGCATGTTACCATCCACCACACCCAAATAACAGCGATTATCTAGCATGTTACCTTCCCCACATCCAAATAACAACTAATTCCTAGCATGTTACCTTCCCCCACAACCAAATAACAGCTAATACCTAGCATTTTACCTTCCAACACACCCAGATAACAGCTAATACCTAGCATGTTACCTTCCCCCACACTAAAATAATAACTAATACATAGCATGTTACCTTCCCCACACCAAATAACAGCTAATACCTAGCATGTTACCTTCCCCCACACTAAAATAATAACTAATACATAGCATGTTACCTTCCCCCGCACTGAAATAACAGCTAATATCTAGCATGTTACTTTCCGCATCACACCCAAATAACAACTAATACATAGCATGTTACTTTCACCGACACCCAAATAACAGATAATACCTAGCATGTTACCTTCCCCACACCCAAATAACAGCTAATACCAAGGATGTTACCCTCCCCACACCCAAATAACAACTAATACATAGCATGTTACCTTCCCCCACACCCAAATAACAACTAATACCTAGCATGTTACCTTCCTCATCACACCCAAATAACAACTAATACATAACATGTTACCTTCCCCACACCCAAATAACAGCTAATACCTAGCATGTTACCTTCCCCCACACCCAAATAACAGCTAATACCTAGCATGTTACCTTCCCCCACACCCAAATAACAGCTAATACCTAGCATGTTACCTTCCCCCACACCCAAATAACAGCTAATACCTAGCATGTTACCTTCCCCCACACCCAAATAACAGCTAATACATAGCATGTTACCTTCCCCACACCCAAATAACAGCTAATACCTAGCATGTTACCTTCCCCACTCCCAAATAACAGCTAATACATAGCATGTTACCTTCCCCCACACCCAAATAACAGCTAATACCTAGCAGGTTACCTTCCCCACACCCAAATAACAGCTAATACCTAGCATGTTACCTTCCCCCACACCCAAATAACAACTAATACATAGCATGTTACCTTCCCCCACACCCAAATAACAGCTAATACCTAGCAGGTTACCTTCCCCACTCCCAAATGACAACAAATACCTAGCATGTTACCTTTCCCCACACACAAATAACAACTAATACATAGCATGTTACCTTCCCCCACACCCAAATAACATCTAATACCTAGCACGTTACCTTCCCCCACTCCCAAACAACTAATACATAGCATGTTACTTTCCCCACAACCAAATAACAGCTAATACCTAGCATGCTACCTACCCCCACACCCAAACAACAACTAATACATAGCATGGTACCTTCCCCCACACCCAAATAACAGCTAATACCTACCATGTTACCTTCACCCACACCCAAATAACAACTAATACCTAGCATGTTACCTTCCCGTAACCCAAATAACAGCTAATACCTAGCATGTTACCTTCCCACACTAAAATAACAGATAATACCTACCATGTTACCTTCCCCCACACCCAAATAACAACTAATACATAGCATGTTACCTTCCCCCACACCCAAATAACAGCTAATACCTAGCATGTTACCTTCCCCCACACCCAAATAACAGCTAATACCTAGCATGTTACCTTCCCCACACCCAAATAACAACTAATACATAGCATGTTACCTTCCCCCACACCCAAATAACAGCTAATACCTAGCATGTTACCTTCCCCCACACCCAAACAACAGCACACCCAAATAACAACTATTACCTAGCATGTTACCTTCCCCACACCCAAATAACAACTAATACCTGTCATGTTACCTTCCCCCATGCCCAAATAACAGCTAATACCTAGCATTTTACCTTCCCCCACACCCAAATAACAACTAATACATAGAATGTTACCTTCCCCCACACCCAAATAGCAGCTAATACCTAGCATACTACCTTCCCCCACACCCAAATAACAACTAATACCTAGCATGTTACCTTCCCCACACCCAAATAACAGGGATTAGCTAGCATGTTACCTTCCCCACTCCCAAACAACAACTAATACATAACATGTTACCTTCCCCACACCCAAATAACAGCTGATACCTAGCATCCTACCTACCCCCACACCCAAATAACAGCTAATACCTAGCATGTTACTTTCCCCCACTCCCAAACAACAACTAATACATAGCATGTTACCTTCCCCACACCCAAATAACAGCTGATACCTAGCATGTTACCTTCCCCCACACCCAAATAACAACTAATACCTAGCATGTTACCTTCCGCTACACACAAATAACAGCTAATACCTAGCATGTTTCCTTCCCACACACACAAATAACAGCCAATTCCTAGAATGTTACCTTCTGCCACACACAAATAACAGCAAATACCTAGCATGTTACCTTCCCCCACACCCAAATAACAACTAATACCTAGCATGTTACCTTCCACCACACCCAAATAACAGCGATTATCTAGCATGTTACCTTCCCCACACCCAAATAACAGCAAATACCTAGCATGTTGCCTTCCCCTACACCGAAATAACAACTAATACGTAGCATGTTACCTTCCACAACACCCAAATAACAGCAATTACCTAGCATGTTACCTTCCCCCACAACCAAATAACAGCTAATACCTAGCATTTTACCTTCCAACACACCCAGATAACAGCTAATACCTAGCATGTTACCTTCCCCCACACCCAAATAACAACTAATACATAGCATGTTACCTTCCCCCACACCCAAATAACAGCTAATACCTAGCATGTTACCTTCCCCCACACCCAAATAACAACTAATACCTAGCATGTTACCATCCCCCTCACCCAAATAACAGCTAATACCTAGCATGGTACCTTCCACAACACCCAAATAACAGCAAATACCTAGCATGTTGCCTTCCCCTACACCGAAATAACAACTAATACGTAGCATGTTACCTTCCACAACACCCAAATAACAGCTAATACCTAGCATGTTGCCTTCCCCCACACCCAAATAACACCAAATTCCTAGCATGTTAACTTCCCCACCAAATAACAGCTAATACCTAGCATGTTACCTTCCCACACCCAATTAACAACTAATACCTAGCATGTTACCTTCCCCCTAACCCAAATAACCGCTAATACATAGCATGTTACCTTCCCCCACTCCCAAACAACTAATACATAGCATGTTACCTTCCCCACACCCAAATAACAGCTAATACCTAGCATGTTGCCTTCCCCCACACCCAAATAACACCAAATTCCTAGCATGTTAACTTCCACCATACCCAAAAAACAACTAATGCCTAGCATGTTACCTTCCCCCACTCCCAAACAACAACTAATACATAGCAGGGTACCTCCTCCCACACCCAAATAACAGCTAATACCTAGCATGTTACCTTCCCCCACACCCAAATAACAACTAATACATAGCTTGTTACTTTTCGCATCACACCCAAATAACAACTAATACATAGCATGTTACCTTCCCCCACACCCAAATAACAGCTAATACCTAGCATGTTACCTTCCCCCACACCCAAATAACAGCTAATACCTATCATGTTACCTTCTCCACACAAATAAACAGCTAATTCCCACCATGTTACCTTCCCCGCACCCAAGCCGCGGGGAAAACAGTACTCAAGCCGCTGAATCACTTACAAATGCCTTCTACCAGCACCTGCAGGACTGCATGGATAAGGCAATCCCAAGCAAAACAAAGACTCTTTGTACCAAAGGCAAGCGTCCAGTCTGGTGGACCCCAGCCATAAACAAACTCTACAACAAAAGGAGGAAGCTACTACAAGATAGAGCAAAATCCTAAAAGGTAAGACACCCTTGATCACTATAAGTAAAAACTAAGAGCTCTCATAAAATCATCCAAAGCAAATTTGAGAGAGAAAAATAGCTAAAGGCTCAAAAGACAATCATAAGGCCTTCTTTAGCTATGTTAGAAACCTGGGAGGAAACTCCCAGATATGCTCAGAGCTAGTTCAAAATGATGTGAAGATTACTGATCCTACAGACATTGCCAAAATACTGGCTGACAGGTTCAGTGCAAACTTCCCTCCCCAAAAAGCAGAGATATCTATACCACACGATTGCAGCCCCCAAACATCTCCAGCGCCCAAGTGAGAACTGCTCTCTCCAAAGCAAAAACACAGCATCCATGGGACCTGATGGTGTCCCCAGCTGTGTGCTCCATGAACTCAATGAGGAATTAAACCCACAGCTAGGACAGCTGTTTAATCAAAGTCTTACCTCTGGATACGTACCCAGGGAGTGGCGCACTGCAACTGTGGTACCACTTCACAAAGCGGTGCCTCCACCGACCCTGGAAATTACCGGCCCATTAGCTTGACAAGCCTTATCTGCAAAGCCATGGAGAGGATCATAATGGACCTCATAAATAAAGACATAGGGAATTTGCAGACTTTGGATCCAACCCAGTTTGGCTTTGTCAAAGGCAGATCATGCCTTTTAAACTTGGTTGACTTTTTCAAAACTGTCACCAAAGCCATTGATGAGGGAAAGGCAGTCCATACAGCCTACCTCGATCTGGCTAAGGCCTTCGATACAATACCCCATTCGGTATCATTGAAAAACTCATCAGCTTAAATGTCAACCCATACATCACAAGATGGGTTGCAAACTGGCTGAGTGACAGAACCCACAGGGTCAGAGCTGCTGGCACCATGTCAGACTCAAAGCCTGTCACAAGTGGTGTCCCACAGGGCTCAGTCCTGGGCCCACTCTTGTTTGGCATCTACTTTTCCAGTACAAGCAAACACAGGAGGGTTATGGCTGACAGAGTTTGCTGGTGACTGCAAACTGGCGCCATAGTAGAAAACACATCTGACACAGATATCCTTCAGACGGGTCTCACAGAAACGGATAACTGGTGCCAGAGCCACGGCCTAAAGTTAAATGCCAAAAAATGCACAGTCATACCCCGGGAAAAACAAGGTTACCCCTAGCTACCAAATAGGTGGCAATCCACTGAGCACAGAAGAAGTTATCAGGGACCTGGGGACCCAGGTTGATAGTAGTCTGTCATTCGACACCCATGTAGCTAAAGTAGTTAGGAAGACCTTCTACATTGCCCACCTTATCATGAAGGATTCTCATCTAGATCAAGGGAGGTCATAGTCTCCTTTACTCATCACTCATCAGACCAATGATTGAGTACAATGCCCCATTCGGAATGTATCTGACCCGACACTTGCAGCAGCTGGAGAGGCCACAAAAGTTCCTCACCAAAAGGATAAAGGGTCTCAAAATCTGTCCTATGCTGCCCGACTGAAAGAACTCCAGCTCTATTCAGTCGCCACCGCTTGCTCAGAGGTGACCTTTGCCTAACATACAAGGCCATGTCAAACCCAGATTTGATGAATATGCTTCACCTCAAAAAATCTAGATCCATCAGAGCCACAAGGGCGGGAGACTTAAACCTTGACACGGCTATTAATAGGACGTGCTGGAGGGATAGATTCATCACCCAAAGACTCCCTATGCTGTGGAACAAAATCCCGGTACATGTGAGGCAGAGCACCTCGCTGGCCTTGTTCAAGAGAAATCTTGACCAATGGATGGGAGATCGCAGATATACCCCAGGGATTACCTCAGTGTCACTGTTCGACAGAGGCACAGCAAAATAATGGGTATAGTTCCCCATACTAAAGGGGTGGCGTAAGCCACAAAACGATGGGCTAGGCTTGTAAATGCCCTCGGGCAGATAGCCTAGTATGAACATATGAACCTATGAACCTAAATAACAACTAATACCTAGCATGTTACCTCCCCCCTCACCCAAATAACAACTAATACCTAGCATGTTACCTTCCCCCACACCCAAATAACAGCTAATACCTAACATGTTACTTTCCCCTACACCCAAATAACAGCTAATACCTAGTATGTTTCCTTCACCCACACCCAAATAACAACTAATACCTAACATACCTACTCCCCATACCCAAATAACTAATACCTAGCATGTTACCTTCCCCCACACCCAAATAACAACTAATACCTAGCATGTTATCTTCCCCCTAACCCAAATAACAGTTAATACGTAACAAGTTACCTTCCCCCACTCCCAAACAACAACTAACACATAGCATGTTACCTTCCCCCACACCCAAATAACAGCTAATACCTAGAATACTACCTTACCCCACACCCAAATAACAGCTAATACCTAGCATGTTACCTTCCCCACACCCAAATAACCACTAATACATAGCATGTTACCTTCCCCCTAAACCAAATAACAGCTAATACCTAGCATGTTACCTTCCCCCACTCCCAAGTAACTAATACATAGCATGTTACCTTCTCCACACCCAAATAACAACTAACACATAGTTTGTTACCTTCCCCAACCAACAAATAACAGCTAATACATAGCATGTCACCTTCCCCCTAACCCAAATAACAGCTAATACCTAGCATGTTACCTTCCCCCACTCCCAAGTAACTAATACATAGCAGGTTACCTTCTCCACACCCAAATAACAACTAACACATAGTTTGTTACCTTCCCCAACCCACAAATAACAACTAATACATAGCATGTTACTTTCCCCCACACCCAAATAACAGCTAATACCTAGCATGTTACCTTCCCCCACTCCCAAGTAACTAATACATAGCATGTTACCTTCTCCACACCAAAATAACAGCTAATACCTACCATGTTACCTTCCCCCACACCCAAATAACAATTAATACCTACCATGTTACCTTCCCCCACACCCAAACAACAGCTAATACCTAGCATGTTACCTTCCCCCACACCCAAATAACATCTAATACCTAGTATGTTACCTTCTCCCACACCCAAATAACAACTAATACCTAGCATGATACCTACTCCCCATACCCAAATAATAGCAAATACATAGCATGTTACCTTCCCCCACACCCAAATAACAGCTAATACCTAACATGTTACTTTCCACCACCCCCAAATATCAGCTAATAACTAGCATGTTACATTCCCCCACACCCAAATAACAGCTATTACCTAGCATGTTACCTTCCCCCACACCCAAATAACAACTAATACTTAGCATGTTACCTTCCCTCACACCCAAATAATAGCAAATAGATAGCATGTTACCTCCCCCCACACCCAAATAAAAATTAATACCTAGCATGTTACCTTCCCAAACACCCAAGTAACAGCTAATACCTAACATGTTACTTTCCCCCACACCCAAATAACAGCTAATACCTAGCATGTTACCTTCCCCACACCCAAATAACAGCTAATACCTAGTATGTTTCCTTCACCCACACCCAAATAACAACTAATACCTAACATGATACCTACTCCCCATACCCAAATAACTAATGCCTAGCATGTTACCTTCCCCCGCACCCAAATAACAGATAATACCTAGCATGTTACTTTCCGCATAACACCCAAATAACAACTAATACATAGTATGTTACTTTCTCCCACACCCAAATAACAGCTAATACCTAGCATGTTACATGCCCTCGCACCCAAATAACAGACAATACCTAGCATGTTACCTTCCCCCACACCCAAATAACAGCTAATACCTAGCATGTTACTTTCCGCATAACACCCAAATAACAACTAATACATAGCATGTTACTTTCCCCCACACCCAAATAACAGCTAATACCTAGCATGTTACCTTTCCCCACTCCCAAACAACAACTAATACATAGAATGTTACTTTCCCCCACAACCAAATAACAACTAATACCTAGCATGTTACCTTCCCCCACACCGAAATAACAACTAATACCTAGCATGTTACCTTCCCCCACTCCCAAACAACTAATACATAGCATGTTATCTTCCCCACACCCAAATAAGAGCTAATACCTATCATGTTACCTTCCCCCACACCCAAATAACAAGTAATACCTAGCATTTTACCTTACCCCGCACCCAAACAACAACTAATACCTAGCATGTTACCCACCCCCACACCCAAATAACAACTAATACTTAGCAGGTTACCTTCCCCCATACCCAAATAACAGCTAATACCTAACATGTTACTTTCCCCCACACCCAAATAACAGCTAATACCTAGCATGCTACCTTCCCACACACCCAAATAACAGCTAATACCTAGCATGTTACCTTCCCCCACACCCAAATAACAACTAATACATAGCTTTTTACCTTCAACCACCTACAAATAACAGTTAATACCTAGCATGTTACTTTCCGCATCACACCCAAATAACAACTAATACATAGCATGTTACTTTCCCCCACACCCAAATAACAGCTAATACCTAGCATGTTACCTTCCCCAACACCCAAATAGCAGCTAATACCTAGCATGTTACCTCCCCCCACACCCAAATAACAACTAATACATAGCTTTTTACCTTCAACCACCTACAAATAACAGTTAATACCTAGCATGTTACTTTCTACATCACACCCAAATAACAACTAATACATAGCATGTTACTTTCCCCCACACCCAAATGCCTAGCATGTTACCTTCCCCCATACCCAAAAAACAACTAATGCCTAGCATGTTACCTTCCCTCACAGCCAAATAATAGCAATTACATAGCATGTTACTTTCCACCACACCCAAATAACAGCTAATACCTAGCATGTTACCTTCCCCCTAACCCAAATAACCGCTAATACATAGCATGTTACCTTCCCCACACCCAAATAACAGCTAATACCTAGCATGCTACCTACCCCCACACCCAAATAACAAAAATACCAAGCATGTTACCTTCCCCCACACCCAAATAACAACTAATACCTAGCATGTTACCTTCCCCCGCACCCAAATAACAGCTAATACCTAGCATGTTACCTTCCCCCACACCCAAATAACAACTAATACATAGCTTGTTAACTTCACCCACCCACAAATAACAGCTAATACCTAGCATGTTACTTTCCATATCACACCCAAATAACAGCAATTACCTAGCATGTTACCTTCCCCACATCCAAATAACAACTAATTCCTAGCATGTTACCTTCCTCCACACCCAAATAATAACTAATACATAGCATTTTACCTTCCCCCACACCCAAATAACAGCTAATACCTAGCATGCTACCTTCCCCCACACCCAAATAACAGCTAATACCTAGCATGTTACCTTCCCCCACACCCAAATAACAACTAATACATAGCTTGTTAACTTCACCCACCCACAAATAACAGCTAATACCTAGCATGTTACTTTCCGCATCACACCCAAATAACAGCAATTACCTAGCATGTTACCTTCCCCACATCCAAATAACAACTAATTCCTAGCATGTTACCTTCCCCCACACCCAAATAACAGCTAATATCTAGCATTTTACCTTCCCCCACACCCAAATAACAGCTAATACCTAGCATGCTACCTTCCCCCACACCCAAATAACAGCTAATACCTAGCATGTTACCTTCCTCCACACCCAAATAATAACTAATACATAGCATGTTACCTACCCCCGCACCCAAATAACAGCTAATACCTAGCATGTTACCTTCCCCCACTCCGAAATAACAACTAATACATAGCTTGTTACCTTCAACCACCCACAAATAACAGATAATTCCTAGCATGTTACCTTCCCCCGCACCCAAATAACAGCTAATACCTAGCATGTTACCTTCCCCCACACCAAAATAAAAACTAATACATAGCTTGTTACCTTCAACCACCCAAAAATAACACTTAATACCTAGAATGTTACTTTTACATCACACCCAAATAACAACTAATACATAGCAAGTTACTTTCCCCCCACACCCAAATAACAGCTAATACCTAGCATGTTACCTTCCCCCACACCCAAATAACAACAAGTACCTAGCATGTTACCTTCCCCGTAACCAAAATAACAGCTAATACAATGCATGTTACCTTCCCCCACTCCCAAACAACAACTAATACATAGCATGTTACCTTCCCCCACACCCAAATAACAGCTAATACCTAGAATGCTACCTTCCCCCACACACAAATATCAATGAATACATAGCATGTTACCTTCCCTCGCACCCAAATAACAGCTAATACCTAGCATGTTACCGCCCCCACACCCAAATAACAACTAATACATAGGATGTTACCTTCCCCCGCACCCAAATAACAGCTAATACCTAGCATGTTACCTTCCCCACACCCAAATAACAACTAATACATAGCTTGTTACCTTCAACCACCCACAAATAACACTTAATACCTAGCATGTTACTTTCCGCATCACACCCAAATAACAACTAATACATAGCATGTTACTTTCCCCCACACCCAAATAACAGCTAATACCTAGCATGTTACCTTCCCCCACTCCCAAACAACTAATACATAGCATGTTACGTTCTCCACACCCAAATAACAGCTAATTCCTACCATGTTACCTTCCCCCACAACCAAATAACAAGTAATACCTAGCATGTTACCTTACCCCACACCCAAATAACAACTAATACCTAGCATGTTACCTTCCCCCACACACAAATAACAGCTAATACCTAACATGTTACTTTCCCACACACCCAAATAACAGCTAATACCTAGTATGTTTCCTTCACCCACACCCAAATAACAACTAATACCTAACATGATACCTACTCCCCATACCCAAATAACTAATACCTAGCATGTTACCTTCCCCCGCACCCAAATAACAGATAATACCTAGCATGTTACCTTACCCACACCCAAATAACAACTAATACATAGCTTGTTACCTTCAACCACCCACAAATAACAATTAATACCTAGCATGTTACTTTCCGCATAACACCCAAATAACAATTAATTCATAGCATGTTACTTTCCCCCACACCCAAATAACAGCTAATACCTAGCATGTTACCTTCCGCCACACCCAAATAACAGATAATACCTAGCATGTTACTTTCCGCATAACACCCAAATAACAACTAATACATAGCATGTTACTTTCTCCCACACCCAAATAACAGCTAATACCTAGCATGTTACATTCCCTCGCACCCAAATAACAGACAATACCTAGCATGTTACCTTCCCCCACACCCAAATAACAGCTAATACCTAGCATGTTACTTTCCGCATAACACCCAAATAACAACTAATACATAGCATGTTACTTTCCCCCACACCCAAATAACAGCTAATACCTAGCATGTTACCTTCCCCCACTCCCAAACAACAACTAATACATAGAATTTTACTTTCCCCCACAACCAAATAACAACTAATACCTAGCATGTTACCTTCCCCCACACCCAAATAACAATTAATACCTAGCATGTTACCTTCCCCCACTCCCAAACAACTAATACATAGCATGTCATCTTCCCCACACCCAAATAAGAGCTAATACCTATCATGTTACCTTCCCCCACACCCAAATAACAAGTAATACCTAGCATTTTACCTTACCCCGCACCCAAACAACAACTAATACCTAGCATGCTACCTTCCCACACACCTAAATAACAGCTAATACCTAGCATGTTACCTTCCCCCACACCCAAATAACAACTAATACATAGCTTTTTACCTTCAACCACCTACAAATAACAGTTAATACCTAGCATGTTACTTTCCGCATCACACCCAAATAACAACTAATACATAGCATGTTACTTTCCCCCACACCCAAATAACAGCTAATACCTAGCATGTTACCTTCCCCAACACCCAAATAGCAGCTAATACCTAGCATGTTACCTCCCCCCACACCCAAATAACAACTAATACATAGCTTTTTACCTTCAACCACCTACAAATAACAGTTAATATCTAGCATGTTACTTTCTACATCACACCCAAATAACAACTAATACATAGCATGTTACTTTCCCCCACACCCAAATAACAGAAAATACCTAGCATCTTACCTTCCCCCACACCAAAAAAACAACTAATGCCTAGCATGTTACCTTCCCTCACAGCCAAATAATAGCAAATACATAGCATGTTACTTTCCACCAGACCCAAATAACAGCTAATACCTAGCATGTTACCTTCCCCCTAACCCAAATAACCGCTAATACATAGCATGTTACCTTCCCCACACCCAAATAACAGCTAATACCTAGCATGCTACCTACCCCCACACCCAAATAACAAAAATACCAAGCATGTTACCTTCCCCACACCCAAATAACAACTAATACCTAGCATGTTACCTTCCCCCGCACCCAAATAACAGCTAATACCTAGCATGTTACCTTCCCCCACACCCAAATAACAACTAATACATAGCTTGTTAACTTCACCCACCCACAAATAACAGCTAATACCTCGCATGTTACTTTCTGCATCACACCCAAATAACAGCAATTACCTAGCATGTTACCTTCCCCACATCCAAATAACAACTAATTCCTAGCATGTCACCTTCCCCCACACCCAAATAAAAGCTAATATCTAGCATTTTACCTTCCCCCACACCCAAATAACAGCTAATACCTAGCATGCTACCTTCCCCACACCCAAATAACAGCTAATACCTAGCATGTTACCTTCCTCCACACCCAAATAATAACTAATACATAGCATTTTACCTTCCCCCACACCCAAATAACAGCTAATACCTAGCATGCTACCTTCCCCCACACCCAAATAACAGCTAATACCTAGCATGTTACCTTCCCCCACACCCAAATAACAACTAATACATAGCTTGTTAACTTCACCCACCCACAAATAACAGCTAATACCTAGCATGTTACTTTCCGCATCACACCCAAATAACAGCAATTACCTAGCATGTTACCTTCCCCACATCCAAATAACAACTAATTCCTAGCATGTCACCTACCCCCACACCCAAATAACAAAAATACCAAGCATGTTACCTTCCCCCACACCCAAATAACAACTAATACCTAGCATGTTACCTTCCCCCGCACCCAAATAACAGCTAATACCTAGCATGTTACCTTCCCCCTCACCCAAATAACAACTAATACATAGCTTGTTAACTTCACCCACCCACAAATAACAGCTAATACCTAGCATGTTACTTTCCACATCACACCCAAATAACAGCAATTACCTAGCATGTTACCTTCCCCACATCCAAATAACAACTAATTCCTAGCATGTCACCTTCCCCCACACCCAAATAACAGCTAATATCTAGCATTTTACCTTCCCCCACACCCAAATAACAGCTAATACCTAGCATGCTACCTTCCCCCACACCCAACCTTCCTCCACACCCAAATAATAACTAATACATAGCATGGTACCTACCCCCGCACCCAAATAACAGCTAATACCTAGCATGTTACCTTCCCCCACTCCGAAATAACAACTAATACATAGCTTGTTACCTTCAACCACCCACAAATAACAGATAATTCATAGCATGTTACCTTCCCCCGCACCCAAATAACAGCTAATACCTAGCATGTTACCTTCCCCCACACCAAAATAAAAACTAATACATAGCTTGTTACCTTCAACCACCCAAAAATAACACTTAATACCTAGAATGTTACTTTTGCATCACACCCAAATAACAACTAATACATAGCATGTTACTTTCCCCCCACACCCAAATAACAGCTAATACCTAGCATGTTACCTTCCCCCACACCCAAATAACAACTAGTACCTAGCATGTTACCTTCCCCCTAACCAAAATAACAGCTAATACATAGCATGTTACCTTCCCACACTCCCAAACAACAACTAATACATAGCATGTTACCTTCCCCCACACCCAAATAACAGCTAATACCTAGAATGCTACCTTCCCCCACACACAAATATCAACGAATACATAGCATGTTACCTTCCCCCACACCCAAATAACAACTAATACATAGCTTGTTAACTTCACCCACCCACAAATAACAGCTAATACCTCGCATGTTACTTTCTGCATCACACCCAAATAACAGCAATTACCTAGCATGTTACCTTCCCCACATCCAAATAACAACTAATTCCTAGCATGTCACCTTCCCCCACACCCAAATAAAAGCTAATATCTAGCATTTTACCTTCCCCCACACCCAAATAACAGCTAATACCTAGCATGCTACCTTCCCCCACACCCAAATAACAGCTAATACCTAGCATGTTACCTTCCTCCACACCCAAATAATAACTAATACATAGCATTTTACCTTCCCCCACACCCAAATAACAGCTAATACCTAGCATGCTACCTTCCCCCACACCCAAATAACAGCTAATACCTAGCATGTTACCTTCCCCCACACCCAAATAACAACTAATACATAGCTTGTTAACTTCACCCACCCACAAATAACAGCTAATACCTAGCATGTTACTTTCCGCATCACACCCAAATAACAGCAATTACCTAGCATGTTACCTTCCCCACATCCAAATAACAACTAATTCCTAGCATGTCACCTAACCCCCACCCAAATAACAAAAATACCAAGCATGTTACCTTCCCCACACCCAAATAACAACTAATACCTAGCATGTTACCTTCCCCCGCACCCAAATAACAGCTAATACCTAGCATGTTACCTTCCCCCACACCCAAATAACAACTAATACATAGCTTGTTAACTTCACCCACCCACAAATAACAGCTAATACCTAGCATGTTACTTTCCGCATCACACCCAAATAACAGCAATTACCTAGCATGTTACCTTCCCCACATCCAAATAACAACTAATTCCTAGCATGTTACCTTCCCCCACACCCAAATAACAGCTAATATCTAGCATTTTACCTTCCCCCACACCCAAATAACAGCTAATACCTAGCATGCTACCTTCCCCCACACCCAACCTTCCTCCACACCCAAATAATAACTAATACATAGCATGGTACCTACCCCCGCACCCAAATAACAGCTAATACCTAGCATGTTACCTTCCCCCACTCCGAAATAACAACTAATACATAGCTTGTTACCTTCAACCACCCACAAATAACAGATAATTCATAGCATGTTACCTTCCCCCGCACCCAAATAACAGCTAATACCTAGCATGTTACCTTCCCCCACACCAAAATAAAAACTAATACATAGCTTGTTACCTTCAACCACCCAAAAATAACACTTAATACCTAGAATGTTACTTTTGCATCACACCCAAATAACAACTAATACATAGCATGTTACTTTCCCCCCACACCCAAATAACAGCTAATACCTAGCATGTTACCTTCCCCCACACCCAAATAACAACTAGTACCTAGCATGTTACCTTCCCCCTAACCAAAATAACAGCTAATACATAGCATGTTACCTTCCCACACTCCCAAACAACAACTAATACATAGCATGTTACCTTCCCCCACACCCAAATAACAGCTAATACCTAGAATGCTACCTTCCCCCACACACAAATATCAACGAATACATAGCATGTTACCTTCCCCCGCACCCAAATAACAGCTAATACATAGCATGTTACCTTCCCCCACACCCAAATAACAGCTAATACCACGAATGCTACCTTCCCCCACACACAAATATCAACGAATACATAGCATGTTACCTTCCCCCGCACCCAAATAACAGCTAATACCTAGCATGTTACCGTCCCCCACACCCAAATAACAGCTAATACCTAGCATGTTACCGTCCCCCACACCCAAATAACAACTAATACATAGCATGTTACTTTCCCCCACACCCAAATAACAGCTAATACCTAGCATGTTACCTTCCCCCACTCCCAAACAACTAATACATAGCATGTTACATTCTCCACACCCAAATAACAGCTAATTCCTACCATGTTACCTTACCCCGCACCCAAATAACAAGTAATACCTACCATGTTACCTTCCCCCACACCCAAACAACAGCTAATACCTAGCATGTTACCTTCCCCCACACCCAAATAACATCTAATACCTAGTATGTTACCTTCTCCCACACCCAAATAACAACTAATACCTAGCATGATACCTACTCATCATACCCAAATAATAGCAAATACATAGCATGTTACCTTCCCCCACACCCAAATAACAGCTAATACCTAACATGTTACTTTCCACCACCCCCAAATAACAGCTAATAACTAGCATGTTACATTCCCCCACACCCAAATAACAGCTATTACCTAGCATGTTACCTTCCCCCACACCCAAATAACAACTAATACTTAGCATGATACCTTCCCTCACACCCAAATAATAGCAAATACATAGCATGTTACCTCCCCCCACACCCAAATAAAAATTAATACCTAGCATGTTACCTTCCCAAACACCCCAAATTAACAGCTAATACCTAACATGTTACTTTCCCCCACACCCAAATAACAGCTAATACCTAGCATGTTACCTTCCCCACACCCAAATAACAGCTAATACCTAGTATGTTTCCTTCACCCACACCCAAATAACAACTAATACCTAACATGATACCTACTCCCCATACCCAAATAACTAATGCCTAGCATGTTACCTTCCCCCGCACCCAAATAACAGATAATACCTAGCATGTTACTTTCCGCATAACACCAAAATAACAACTAATACATAGCATGTTACTTTCTCCCACACCCAAATAACAGCTAATACCTAGCATGTTACCTTCCCTCGCACCCAAATAACAGACAATACCTAGCATGTTACCTTCCCCCACACCCAAATAACAACTAATACCTAGCATGTTACTTTCCGCATAACACCCAAATAACAACTAATACATAGCATGTTACTTTCCCCCACACCCAAATAACAGCTAATACCTAGCATGTTACCTTCCCCCACTCCCAAACAACAACTAATACATAGAATGTTACTTTCCCCCACAACCAAATAACAGCTATTACCTAGCATGTTACCTTCCCCCACACCCAAGTAACAACTAATACTTAGCATGTTACCTTCCCTCACACCCAAATAATAGCAAATACATAGCATGTTACCTCCCCCCACACCCAAATAAAAATTAATACCTAGCATGTTACCTTCCCAAACACCCAAATTAACAGCTAATACCTAACATGTTACTTTCCCCCACACCCATATAACAGCTAATACCTAGCATGTTACCTTCCCCACACCCAAATAACAGCTAATACCTAGTATGTTTCCTTCACCCACACCCAAATAACAACTAATACCTAACATGATGCCTACTCCCCATACCCAAATAACTAATGCCTAGCATGTTACCTTCCCCCGCACCCAAATAACAGATAATACCTAGCATGTTACTTTCCGCATAACACCAAAATAACAACTAATACATAGCATGTTACTTTCTCCCACACCCAAATAACAGCTAATACCTAGCATGTTACCTTCTCTCGCACCCAAATAACAGACAATACCTAGTATGTTACCTTCCCCCACACCCAAATAACAGCTAATACCTAGCATGTTACTTTCCACATAACACCCAAATAACAACTAATACCTAGCATGTTACTTTCCCCCACACCCAAATAACTAATATATAGCATGTTATCTTCCCCACACCCAAATAACAGCTAATACCTATCATGTTACCTTCCCCCACACCCAAATAACAAGTAATACCTAGCATTTTACCTTACCCCACACCCAAATAACAGCTAATACCTATCATGTTACCTTACCCCGCACCCAAATAACAACTAATACTTAGCAGGTTACCTTCCCCCATACCCAAATAACAGCTAATACCTAACATGTTACTTTCCCCCACACCCAAATAACAGCTAATACCTAGCATGATACCTACTCCCCATACCCAAATAACTAATACCTAGCACGTTACCTTCCCCCACACCCAAATAACAGCTAATACCTAGCATGTTACCTTCCCTCACACCCAAATAATAGCAAATACATAGCATGTTACCATCCCCCACATCCAAATAACAGCTAATACCTAGCATGTTACCTTCCCCAACTCCCAAACAACAACTAATACATAGAATGCTACTTTCCCCCACAACCAAATAACAACTAATACCTAGCATGTTACCTCCCCCCACACCCAAATAACAACTAATACCTAGCATGTTACCTCCCCCCACTCCCAAACAACTAATACATAGCATGTTATCTTCCCCACACCCAAATAACAGCTAATTCCTACCATGTTACCTTCCCCCACACCCAAATAACAAGTAATACCTAGCATGCTACCTTACCCTGCACCCAAATAACAACTAATATCTAGAATGTTACCTTCCCCCACATCCAAATAAGAGCTAATACCTAGCATGTTACCTTCCCCCACTCCCAAACAACTAATACATAGCATGTTATCTTCCCCACACCCAAATAACAGCTAATACTTATCATGTTACCTTCCCCCCACACCCAAATAACAAGTAATACCTAGCATTTTACCTTACCCCGCACCCAAACAACAACTAATACCTAGCATATTACCCCCCCCCCCGCACCCAAATAACAACTAATACTTAGCAGGTTACCTTCCCCCATACCCAAATAACAGCTAATACCTAACATGTTACTTTCCCCCACACCCAAATAACAGCTAATACCTAGCATGTTACCTTCCCCCACACCCAAATAACAGCAAATACATAGTATGTTACCTTCCCCCACACCCAAATAACAGCTAATACCTAGCATGATACCTACTCCCCATACCCAAATAACTAATACCTAGCACGTTACCTTCCCCCACACCCAAATAACAGCTAATACCTAGCATGTTACCTTCCCCCACACATACAGCACAGAGTACCTGCCTTGTTTTCCTTTTCAGACCACCCCTTCACTCCTTCCTTATGTTCTTCCTCTTCTGCAGTACCTTCTCACTAATATTATAAATATTTAACTACATTTCTGCTTAGCTCTTCACGGGCCTGTGTACTGCTCCCTATAATGTTCCATGTTCCTCTCAGCTTCTATTTTCACTCTTCTACTAATATAATACTTCACTATATCTGGAAAGCTTCTTACCTTTCATCATAGCCAAAGGTTAGACTGATTTTTCTCTCAACACTAACATTGCTGATTCAGTGGTTGGGCCCTGTTGTGTTTACTGTCACTATTCCCAAGTTCACTCTGCTTCACCCAATTCTCACACAGCCCTCCTACTCTACATTTAAACTATCTTAACTGAACACCTCACTTCCCCCAACCAGTCTCTACATCCAAGCAATGAAAGCGTGACCCGTTGGCAGTTACCCTATGATTAGCTTCTCTGACCCATTCACTTAAAGGTAGAGGCTCCATCAGATGTAGCTCTGTGTTGATGTGGGTGTTGTTTTGAAAGAGCACATTTGGGGCTGCTGAGGGTATTTGTTATGTGTACTTCATCCAGGAGGTATTTCTGGTTTAGGTAGGTTACATGGAAGTGCCTCAGTATATGTGGGTCTTTATGTCTGCTTTGAATTGTGTGTGATTGGTGCAGTGTTTGTACTTCTGACAACATTATTGACATTATGAATACTTTTATGTGAGAGCTGTGCCTGCAGTGACATTGTGTAAATACTTCTCTCACATGCCATTTCAGTTTGTTTGACAATTAACTGATCATCAGTAAACATGAGACAATTTCTACTTTGTGCAGGATGTCTATACCTACCCAAGACAGTAACAGAGACAGTAAGAAAGTTCATATCCATGGCAAAAGACCCTTTTTTATTGATTAGACAGTTGAGTGAGAATATCAGTCACTGTCAGGAGTATCCAGTTTGCAGCTATGTGGACAGTGCTTGTCACTGCAAACTATTTGTCCTGTGTGCATATAGGTATTGGAGAAATTTCAATTGTGCTTTTACAAGAAAAATGTCACTCAGGGTGTCTAAGCTGTACAGAGCACTGCCAAACACTTGAGGGGAAACTAATACATAGACCCTGAAATCTTAAGGATGAAGTATTTAGGCAGATATTCTGACATTAGAAACAAATAAAGCAGTACTTACTGAAAACAAAGAATTAACTTGTCAAGAATGATGAAAAGAGGGTAGTCATATGAACCACTACCGTCTGGCTTCTACTAGTGCTGGTCTTACCACACCTTCACTCTGTTGGGATACAATGCTCCTTTGCTTCTTCTCTCACAAGAAACAAAATGTTAGCACAAATCCCAAGAAGAGAAGCAGGCCACGGCCTGTTAGGTGATCCACAGACTTGTCTCAGATGATGCAGGTCTGCAGGCTTGTAGCCTTTTGCTGGTAGATACCTTGAATAGCAACTAGACCAATCAGGTATGTTAAGCACAGACACTCACTCTCCAACCAGAAAGAGTCATGAATTAATGCACTCTGCTCCTACTCTCGCCTCAATGCACTCTGCTCCTTCTCTCACCAGGAACAGAATATAAGCACAGATTCCAAGCTGTCTCCTATAAAGCAGTTATTAAGCTTTCTAGTGATCAGCAGTCTCCAGGAAATAATGTAACTGCACTCCTTCTCTCACCAGGAGAAAACAGAAGCACTGATCCCAAGATGACTACCGAGAGGCAGAATGTGGGATCCCCAATAACTGGTGGTCTTACAATAGATGCTTAAAGGTAAGATTAAAAAAAATGGTATATCCTATGCACTGCAGTGTGTGCTAAGCAGTTAGCTATGAAAGTGGGTAACTTAAGTTTTAGCTATCTAAAAAGTTAAGTTTTAGTGGAGAGCCACTATATTTTTAAAAGAACAAGATAGACTGAAAGGAGGTGGGCAATTTTGTATTTGGTTACTATGGAATACAGTAGGATGGCCTATAAATTTAAAGAGTAGAAGGATTTGATTTCACAACATTATAATCGTGAGCTTACTCACACTAGCCAGTGAAAGGAGAGAGGGAAGGAGGCATATGGTCAAATTACCATAAGAGGCAGGCAATTAGAAAGACAGTGGTGTTTAAGAACACAACAGTAACAGGGTAGGAGAGTGGGAAAAATTCTGCCTGACTCCCAAGAGACAGAGCTGTGGTCTTTTTTCAAGTTTTAATATGCAGTTAAATGCAGAATACAAGTAAAACAGTGTAAAGAAAACAAATTACAGTATACAAAACAAGGTAATAAAGTAATACAAAATACATTAAATAAAAAGCAAACTAACCTTTTCCTCACATCAAGCTGTGGCAGACTCTGGATGAGCCTTTCCAGTAAAACCAATTTCAATTGTCAAAGAAAAGGTACAGGAGTTAAACCAAAGAGTGAAGTTTTTCATCTCTTTATTCTGGTCTAACTGCTAAGGCCAACAGACTAAGACCTTTGATTGTCAACAGAAAACAGGAAAAACTTAACAGAGACTTGTCATCCTATAAAGCTGACACTGTTTATTCCCTCAATACAGCAGATATTTTAAGAGAAGGTAGCTTATTTTCAGGCAAGTTTAACTGGGGCTGTTCAAGTAACTCACAGCAGTAAGCCAACAGTAGAAATCGCTACAGCAGCACAAGCTAGCACAAGTAGCAACACAGACAAACATTTTCCCCCACCACCAATCCTCTCCCATGTTCCCTTTTAGTCCATCCTTCAGGGAAGGTAAGGACACCAAAGTGGACTTTGAACAAAAAGAAAAATGGAAAGGGGGAGTAAAAAATACAGAAGAAATACACAAATTTCGATATTTAAGCCTTGCATTTAAATAGTTTCTCTGTGAATGAACATCATTCGTCTGTGTTGGCAAAAGGTTTTTCATTTCATTGTAAATATTACAAAACTTTTAATAGACTTCAAGTTATATGTTCATAAACTTAATTTGCAATTTATTTTAAATGACATACCACAGATAAGTCAGAAACAGCAGCTTTAACAAGATAAGTGCATATAACTCCACTTTAAACAGTACCTTGCACGTTTTTTGTAACCTTTATGAAGAAGACTTAAGGAAGAGATTGCCTTACAAACCTAAATACTTCAGCTTAACAAGATATGAAAAATTAGCCCTTAGGGAGTTATCCACAAACATTGAAGTACAAGTTATGAGAGCTGACAAAGGTAGGATGATGGTCAATATGAGCACCAGTGACTATTATCAAGCCATCCTGAACCTGCTTCAGGACACATCTTGTTATATTGAAGTCACTGTGGATACTATAAGGAGGTGTTTTCAGTGTTGGACAATCCCCTAGATTTAACAACCTCTGTGTAGGCATAGCTTAGAGCCTACATGGAATGTTGTGTCCATGTACACAGTCCCCCCTTGGCAGCATACCATACATCCATACATATTAAACATGGTACGTTGCCAAGGCAGAGCCATGGGACATATTTACTGAATCAGTGTAGGGAGTGTGGTGCTGTGTCTGCAGATGTGTAACACATCCCCTGCACTGTCCAATAGGAGAATAGCATTGTAGTCTCATTTTTTATTATTTTTATAAAAAGCATGTTTGCATGGCATGATACAGAGCACAGCACTGCTAAGCGGCACCGAGACACCAGACATCTAAAAGCAGAAACTGGGTATATTTAATTATATATTTAAAGGTCATGTTTAAGCATAGCTGAGCAGGTTTGCACAATACACCATCATGCTCAACACTGCTTAAAGGTAGCTTAGAGGTATATATAAATGTAAATTTATAAAATATATAAATTTTATATATAAAATGTATAAAAGACATATAATTTTTTAATGAGATTTAAGATGTGCATTTAAATTAACTTTTAAAGATTTGTATTGGTCATTTGCTCTACATGTGACTATGTAAAAGAGTATTTAAACAGTTTAAAATGTTGGAATGGTATTTCTGATGAAGTTCATGGTAATTAAAGGTGGACGAAACACGTAAAATACAGAATTTGGCTTTTCCCTTCCTGCAGTCACTTCTGGAGTTTGTTTTATCTGATTTTAGTGTGTGTGTTTCAAACATATAAATGTATAGCAACATTCCACATAGCCAGATTGGTAGAGTTTCAGCCTTGTGTGAAGGAGGTGCAGGGTTTGAATAACTGGAAGAGATATTAAGCATTTATTTTCAAATACAAATTAAACTAATTGTTTTTATATCCTGACCTGCTGCACTCAGCTAAACTTTGCTAAGATGTGCTAAGCCTTGCTAAGCACTGCTTAAACAAGATACGTTTTAGCACTGCCTAGCAGTGCTTGGCAGCACTGGCCTCTGCTTAGCTGGTTTGCGCACTGCTAAGCATTGCCAGTTTAAGCACTGATCTGCTGAGCTAAGCTGGTTTTCACAGTGCTAAGTGATGCACCACATTTTTAAATATTGCCCAATGGCATGATGGGGCAGGAAAACAGGTTATATTAAGCCCAATAGGTGGGGATACAGCATAATCTATTGATGTTCTGGCTCTGAAGGGTACAATGGCAGGTGTTGGAGAGGGTCTGCACTTTTGGGAGCAGTGTTGGGGCATTCAGGAATACAGGGTCATGGTTGGACTCCTTGTAAAAAAAACATAGGGCTGGCTGATGCAAGGAGGTTACCAAGGCTCAGAGTGCAAGGCAGAGGCCTGGGACTGGCTGGAAAAGGACCTCACCAGTGCAGCTGGTATCCCCACATAGGTGAGTAGTGTCATCACCACAATTATGACCTGAAATGATAAAAAGGGGCTCTCTTGGACATCTGGGTCCAAGAATTCCAGGCTGGGAATGTCCCACATGTATGCAAGTACCATTACCTGTGTTTCTCCAATATCTAATTTTGAATGTGTGCTAAACTGGTATGCATAATGGTGCCCTTCTCTTCCAACACATGCAGAGGATAGGGCTTGCAACATTGAGGCGCATGATGGGTGCTTGAACATGTTGCACTGTGAGTGCAGTGAGTACAGATGTATTTTGCTTCCTATAGGCAAGAAACAGTAAAACATTAACTGTGATTAGGTATATACAGTAAAGATTGTATTGCAGTGAATGTGTGTTGAATGTCAACTGTAGTGCCATAAGCAGGGAAGACTAAAGCATTAACTGTAATAAACTGTTATATGCAATAACACTTAGTAGTGTAATAACTGTGGAATTACAGCTCTGCTGCAACACCTGCATAATGCCAACTGTTTTGCAATAAAAACATGAAATTATATCAGTAGCTGATTGAAGGTTTCTTTAATAAAGTCTGTTGTGCAATGACTCTGGTGGTAGATCTGTTTCTCAAGAAATCAGTTATCAAAACTTTTGTACAATAAAACATGAAATAGTATCTGCACTGCATGAAGGTATGTCTAATAAAGTATTTTGTGCAATAGAGCTGTTTGGCAAGAAATCAATTATTACAAGTGTTCTGCAACAAAATGATGAAATAGTATTAGTAGCTGCATAAAGGTATGTCTAATAAAGTCAGTTGTACAATAAGCATATGTTCAGAGTTGATTTGTAAGAAATCACTTCTGACAACTGGTCTGCAATGACACATTGAGCAATAGGAATAACACCAAGGTAAACGTGTATAGCAGGATTGTCTTTTTTCACCATTGCATGTCTGATACAAGCATTCAGGCTGTGAGGTTTGGTACTGCAGTCAGGTAAAACAGTGTACCAGTTGCACACTGCAAATAATAACCCATAATTGGATACTGGTTGCTGACTTTACAGATATTTCAACAGACTAACAATGTAATATATATATATGGGTCTACCTCATTTGCCCTAACTTCTGATTGACCGACACCCATTTGCCAGAGACTAAATGACCGAAATTTCATTTGACCGACACTTCATTTGACCTACAAGTATTGTTGGCAAGAAAATGGGATATGCCCCCTTCCCCACTGTAGTGCGACCCTGGAGTTAGAATATATAGTTGAGGGTGGGGGGCACAGCCCCCCACAATGTGGGGTGTGAGGGGTTGAAGCCCCCCACTTAATTTCATATTATATTATTTAGTTTTTCTTTAATATTGCTTAGTAAAACAGAAGTAAGTGGGGGGCTTCACCCCCCTAACTATGTATTCTAACTCCAGGGTCGCACTACAGTGGGGAAGGGGGCATATCCCATTTTCTTGCCAATAATACTTGTCGGTCAAATTAAGTGTCAGTCAAATGAAGTGTAGGTCAAATTAAATTTCAGTCAAATGGTCTCGGGCAAATGGGTGTTGGTCAATCGTAACTTAGGGAAATGAAGTAGACCCATATATATATATATATATATATATATATATATATATATATATATATATATATATATATATATATACAGCCTAGTATGACTGTCATGGTTGAATGTTATGCACGTGTGTTCAGCTGTCACTACAGTCAGGTATAAACCTGTACCAGTATTACCAGGTCATATTCTGGTGCCAGGTGAGCTCTAGGCAGATACCAGTCAGTCAGGAATCACCAGTGACTCAGTAGTTTAGTCTGCTAAGTGCTGTATGTGAAGTACTTTTTTTGCCAAACACAGACCAGGGTTTGAATCCAGTGCTATGTACATCTATATATTACAGTATCAGTCACATAATGTTTACAGATATTCTCTCCACAGGATCTACAAGTAAATGGGTGAGGTAGCCCATATTATGAGTACATTATTGTCTATTTACATGTCACAAACTGTTACAATCATTACCAGGAATGTGATAACAGCATAAAAGACAGGAAATAAGTATAATAATAATAATAATAATAAAAGAAAAGAAATAAAATGTCTACGCTCTGGTATGGCTGCATGCCTGGAGTGTGTGTTAAAGGTAGCTGCATTCAATGAATACAGTGGCTGCAGATGTCCACTGCTGTCACTGCTATTGGGTTCTATTCCCATGCCTGCCAAGCAATTCATGATAGTTAACTGTCTGTACTGTACACATACATGTCTCTCAAGTGTCACGGTGTCACGGAATGTAATTACCATTGTGTAATCCCTCTGTCACAGATGTAGCATCGACATGATTATGTAAATAGCAAAGTAACACTATACCAGCCCACAGTACACCTTGGTAGTAATTTAGGTACACCTGCTATGCAAGCGTTCTGTGTAGATGAGTACCCGCAGTTGTTACTGCTTGGCCCATACTATCCCAAACAGATAGCATGAGAGGTATGTACATGCTACAGCAGCTATAGGGCACTTTTTCACATAAAGAAAGGACAGACCTCCTGTAAAGTAGATAGAAGTACTGTTGTCAACTATATAGCCTAGAATGGTTTTAATGGACAGTATTTCTCTCTCTCCCCACCCCTTACCTTCATTTATTATTGTTATTCATTGGTTATGGTTTACTATTAGCATATGTTGTTACATAAACTTTAATTTGGGGCATGTGTTTTATTATTGTTATGTATTAAACTGGTTGGATATTAACCTATCTTGTTGAATCAGCTATTGTGTTGGCCTTATATCATAACTGTTACTGGCATGCTGTTAATATACTGATTGTTCATTTATTTATTGTTGCATTTCACATAATATGCATTGAAATGTAATGGGGTTATTTCCAGTGTTATGGCATGCTGTTATTACCAGCAATAGTTTTGTTCATAACCAACCTAAATGTATTGCTTCATCACCATAATCACAGTATGTCAGGGTAGGCCAGTTTCTGCTGATCTGTCTATCCTACCTCAGCTGGCTGTGGCACTGGGTACCAGTGCATCCGGGATTCAAGCTGGTAGTGCTCCCCCTGCTGGTTCTGCCCCACCTTCGGGTGGAACTGCCTCAGGGGATGGGGTCCCACCCCCCTGGAGCAGTGACAAAGGGGTGGTAGTCACCCAGAATCAAGTACCAGCCACGGTGCACAGGACTGTTCATAGGAGTTATGAATGACACCTGTGCCAGCTCGAGGACACACTCAACAACCTGGTGGGGCCTACTGGCCCTGGTGTCCTGCCTCCAGCACAGCCACCTTTAGGGCAGTGAAGGAGCAGTGTGGACTACCCATGGATGGTGAGCTCAGTCATGCTGCTGCCATCTGGAGGCACATGCTCCTCGGATTCCACAGTGCCCTCCTCATCCAAGGTGTTTACTCCCTCATGCGTTACACACTGCACTTCTCTGTTGTCTTGTCCGTCTGCAATTGAATCCTCTACGACCGAGCTTTCCTCCCCGCATATAGCAATATCCCTTCCCCAACATTCCACTCTTTCCTTATAAACAGTAGTTTCTTTACTCACTAGTGGGAGTAGGGAGTACTGAGCTGCCTGTTTGTCCTCAGAGGAGTGGTTTAAGGCAGTAACTTGTAGTTTATTGGCCATTTTGGGTCATTTCCTGTCTTTTCCAGCTCCCTGCTATAAAGCACGCTTTAGCGCGCATTAGCGTGATTTAGCGCGATTTAGCGCGGAGCTGCCACTGTTGCACACTAGGGCAGCACCGGTTAAGCAGGTTTAAACTATTCGGGCTACCTAAAGTCCACTCTTCAAATTTTCCCTTAAAACTACCTTCCTCGAACTATACTACTGATCTAATCAGCGTATCCTATAACTAAAAAGATCATCTCTACTTGACTCCAAGTAGACTATTCTCTATCTGTTAAACCTAGCACTTGCTCCTACAGTACTTATTACCTTGATACGGCACTCTTATAGATAGCACCCCAAAAAGGCAAACCCCCATTTCTCGGTCACCCACGTCCCCCGGAATCTCTTTTAAAGGTTTTTGTCTAGTCCTTCTAGCATGTTGAGGGATCAGTTGCTAGTGTCCTCTCCTGCTCAGCTGGTGAACCTGGGAATATTGAGGCAATGTTACAATTGCCTCATGTACACAGACAACCCTCTCCTCCTCCCACAAAACACAAATACATGCGAGAGATGCAACTATACGGCCAAACTGGAGGCTGAGCTCTCTCAACATAGGACTGGCAAGACCAGTCAGGAGGAGAAGGTTACCACACACACTATAGACCCAGTCTCACATAGTACCATCACAACCTCAAATCATACACATAAACACACAAAGACATACTCGGAGGCTCTGATCAAAAATCTACCAAAACAGCAGAGGCCACCAAAGCAGACACCCAAACAACCACCACCTCAGAACACAACACCTGCAACACATAGACCTCACAGTCAGAGTGTCAAACAGTCACAGCCCTTAAGGCCAAACACAATGCCAGACACACTAGTCATTGGTGACTCCATAGTCAGACACACTGACGTCCCGCTCACCAGACTGAGTAAGGAGAAGGTCACAATAAGCTGCCTGTCGAGCGCTAGAATCCGCCACATAATGCAAGCACTCAGGTCTCTCAACAGCAGGTACAAATACGACTCAGTCATTGTCCACGCTGGTGTAAATGACCTGAGATGTACCTCCTTGGACTACATGAAAAGAGACATTGAGGAGCTCTCTGATTATGTAGCCCAGGCAGGTATGACCCTGACCTTGAGCAGTATCCTACCTTCACCAAGAATGATGCCACAATACAGAGATAAGATGATCAGCTTTAACAATTGGCTTAAACTCTGGTGTCATTCAAAGGGGATCCAATGTCTGTCTGCCTGGGATGACATGCTGGACAAGCCACGCTGCTTCGCAAGGGACGGCTTGCACCTGTCACCCTGGGATTCGGATATTGGCAAAGGCTCTTGCCACCCACATAGTGCCTTTTTAGGCAAGGCTCAAATTCTATACCTACCACCCTAGAACACAAAAAAGGAAAAAAACTAAGGGTAATGCTGCTCAATGCCAGAAGTCTAAATCTCAAAATGCACACACTCGAGGCCCTTCTCAGTATGGAGAACATCGATGTCTGTGCTGTGACAGAAACCTGGTTCAAGGCTCCTGAGAGCACCCCAGCACTATCAGGTTTTACCTCATATCATGCGTTCCGGCCCCAAAATCCGGACAATACCAAGAAAGGAGGGTATCCATATTCATCAAGGACACCCACACCTCAAGACTGGTGGCAACGCACGATGCATCGGAGACCATCCTGGTGCAATTAACCATAGGCAAGACTGCTCTGCAAATTGTAGCATGTTACAGGCCACCCTCACAAACTCAGGAACCTCACATGGCCTTCCTGAAAACACTAGAGGGATAAATGTATCACCAAACACCATCATACTAGGTGACTTCAATTACCCTAATATAGACTGGGAACACTACTCAAGCCCAAACACCCTAGCCCAAAAGTTCCTGGAATTCATAAACTCAAATGCCATGGAACAACTAGTCACCATCCCCACAAGAGGAGAAAACATACTTGATCTCATCATCATGAACATGGGAGCACAATGTTCAACACCGAAGTATACCCCTCAGTGGTGAGAACAGATCACAAACTAATCTCGCTGGAGGTCCTCATCCGACCCCGACCTGAAATAAAAAGACGACAGTAAAGAACTTCTCAAAGCCAACTTCACACTTCTAAAGACTAGTGTGGTCTCCTTTAAGGCCCCCGAGCCGGCGGAAAACAGTACTCAAGCCGCTGAATCACTTACATATGCCTTCTACCAGCACCTGCAGGACTGCATGGATAAGGCAATCCCAAGCAAAACAAAGACTCTTTGTACCAAAGGCAAGCGTCCAGTCTGGTGGACCCCAGCCATAAACAAACTCTACAACAAAAGGAGGAAGCTACTACAAGATAGAGCAAAATCCTTAAAAGGTAAGACACCCTTGATCACTATAAGTAAAAAACTAAGAGCTCTCATAAAATCATCCAAAGCAAATTTTGAGAGAAAAATAGCTAATGACTCAAAAGACAATCATAAGGCCTTCTTTAGCTATGTTAGAAACCTGGGAGGAAACTCACAGATATGCTCAGAACTAGTTCAAAATGATGTGAAGATCACTGATCCTGCAGACATTGGCAACATACTGGCTGACAGGTTCAGTGCAAACTTCTCCCCCCCCCCCGCAAAAGGAGAGATATCTATACCAAGCGATTGCAGCCCTCCAAACATCTCCAACGCCCAAGTGTGAACTGCTCTCTCCAAAGCAAAAAACACAGCATCCATGGGACCTGATGGTGTCCCCGGCTGTGTGCTCCACGAACTCAACGAGGAATTAAACCCACAGCTAGGACAGCTGTTTAATCATAGTCTCACCTCTGGATATTGCACCCAGGAGTGGCGCACTGCAACTGTGGTCCCACTTCACAAAGGCGGTGCCTCCACCGACCCTGGAAATTACTGGCCCATTAGCTTGACAAGCCTTATCTGCAAAGCCATGGAGAGGATCATAATGGACCTCATAAATAAAGACATAGGAAATTTGCAGACTTTGGATCCATCCCAGTTTGGCTTTGTCAAAGGCAGATCATGCCTTCTAAACTTGGTTGACTTTTGAAACAGTCACCAAAGCCATTGATGGGGAAAGGCAGTCCATACAGCCTACCTCAATCTGGCGAAGGCCTTGATACAATACCCCACTCGGGTATCATTGAAAAACTCATCAGCTTAAATGTTAACCCATACATCACAAGATGGGTTGCAAACTGGCTGAGTGACAGAACCCACAGGGTCAGAGTTGCTGGCGCCATGTCAGACTCAAAGCCTGTCACAAGTGGTGTACCACAGGGCTCAGTCCTGAGCCCACTCTTGTTTGGCATCTACTTTTCCAAAGTACAAGCAAACACAGGTGGGTTATGGCTGACAAAGTTTGCAGATGACTGCAAACTGGGCGCCATAGTAGAAAACACATCTGACACAGATATCCTTCAGAAGGGTCTCACAGAATCGGATAACTGGTGCCAGAGCCATGGCCTAAAGTTAAATGCCAAAAAATGCATAGTCATACCCTTCGGGAAAAACAAGGTTACCCCTAGCTACCAAATAGGTGGCAATCCACTGAGCACAGAAGAAGTTATCAGGAACCTGGGGACCCAGGTTGATAGTAGTCTGTCATTCGACACCCATGTAGCTAAAGTAGTTAGGAAGACCTTCTACATTGCCCACCTTATCATGAAGGGATTCTCATCTAGATCAAGGGAGGTCATAGTCTCCTATACTCATCACTCATCAGACCAATGATTGAGTACAATGCCCCATTCGGAATGTATCTGACCCGACACTTGCAGCAGCTGGAGAGGCCACAAAAGTTCCTCACCAAAAGGATAAAGGGTCTCAAACATCTGTCCTATGCTGCCCGACTGAAAGAACCCCAGCTCTATTCAGTCGCTTACCGCTTGCTCAGAGGTGACCTTTGCCTAACATACAAGGCCATGTCAAACCCAGATTTGATGAATATGCTTCACCTCAAAAAATCTAGATCCGTCAGAGCCACAAGGGCGGGAGACTTAAACCTCGACACGGCTATTAATAGGACATGCTGGAGGGATAGATTCATCACCCAAAGACTCCCTATGCTGTGGAACAAAATCCCGGTATATGTGAGGCAGAGCACCTCGCTGGCCTTGCTCAAGAGAAATCTTGACCAATAGATGGGAGATCGCAGATATACCCCAGGGATTACCTCAGTGTCACTGCTCGACAGAGGCACAGCAAAATAATGGGTATAGTTCCCCATACTAAAGGGGTGGCGTAAGCCACAAAACTATGGGCTAGGCTTGTAAATGCCCTCGGGCAGATAGCCTAGTATGAACCTATGAACCTATGAACAAAATGGGCACCTGTCCCACAAAAAAAAAATATATATATACATATTAATATATAGTTAATGAAGTTGATACTTGATAACAATGTCTTCATTTTCAACAGTAAATTCTATATACAATTATGTGGTGTGGCAATGGGTATGCCATGTGCCAACAGCTATGCCAACATAGTGTTGGCACAATGGGAAGATAAAGTAATATATCAAAACAATCCTTGGAGTAAATGCTTAAAGATATACCCGAGATTTGTGGATGATATTTATATTTTATGGGAAGGTGATGTCATGGAGCTCAACAATTTCCATAGATATTTGGAGAACAGCACCAACTTTCTGGAGTTTACTGTTCTGAGTAATGAAAGTCAAATGGACTTTTTGGATGTAAGAATACTACAAGATGAAGAAGGGAACATAGAAACCAGCCTATTTAAAAAAGAAAGTTGGAAGAACAATATACTACCAAGGAACAGCATGCATCCAAAATATACATACAGAAATGTTATGAGAGGTCAATTCCTTAGAACATTTAGGATACATTCGAATGATGTAACCCTTGACAGAGCTATGAATGATATGTCTGAACACTTGGAGGTGAGAGGATACAGAGAGGAAGAGATAGTGAGAATGAGACACAATGTGCTGTTGGAAAGAGAAACGAGAGGTAAGCCATACCTGAAAGGAAAACAAGATGGTGCACCTTCAAGAAATGACAGGAATGAACAAAGAGAAGTTAAAATGATTCTCACACACACAACAGATACTGAGGGGATATGTAATATTATTCGAAGGAACTGGAAGATACTATTGTCAAGTGAAGAATGCAAAGAAGAGATTGGAGAGGTACCTAAGTTTGGTTACAGGAATGCAAGTAATCTGAAAAATAGGTTATGCAAAGAAGACTACTTAGTACCACGTGTCAACTCTGATAGAAGAGGGACATTTCCATGTAGAAGGTGTACTATGTGCAGGTGTATATGCACAGAGAACAGCTTTGAGCATCCTATTACCAAAAATAAACACATCTGTAGTTTCTATGCTGACTGTAACACAAAAAATATAGTATATTTGGCCACATGTTCATTGTGTGACCATTTCTATGTTGGAAAGACAGTAAGACAACTTAAGGAGAGACTATCCAAGCATATAAGTGATATCAGGCTCAAAGATTATAAGACTCCTCTTGCCAAACATGTCAGGGACAATGAAGGTCATAATTTTAAGTTTAGAGTGCTTAGAATTGTTTTCACCTCGGAAAGGGGAGGTGACAGTAATAACAGATTGGAGCAGGAAGAAATGTATTGGATTGGAAGATTACAAGCCCACAGAAGACCAGGACTGAACACTACATTTCCCATGAAACCAGCGCTCAAGAGGCGTGGTTTGAGAAGATGTGTGTGATGTGGCATCACCCGTTATCTAGCACTCTATTGGTAGAGAGTAGTTTTTAAACAGGCATCAACTGCACAGTATACATGGATCCGATGAAGGGTCTTTGAGGAGACCCGAAAGCGCTTATCCTTTGTTCTGTTTTGCTTTTTATTTTTGTTTTTATTTTTAAGTTATTTTTCGATGTGAATAAATATTTGATGGTTTTAATGAATGCAGTTGTCGCCAATGGTAATGGAGGTGAACTACATTTGCCGATATTCAAGTAGAGCTGACTATATACATTGTGCTTGGGAAGCTAATATATCTGAAATGTTCATCTTATGGCTGTTCAACCGAGTGCTTTGCTGAGCTTTTACATGTGGATATAATTTATCAACTACAATTGTCAGCAAACACCCGTAAGTGTTGCAACAAACGAACATTTGTGTTGAGAAGTGGTAGTGGAATATACCTGCCCTGGCCGTGGTGTCAGTGCTGCTTGTTGTTGTACTTATACTTTGTTTTCTTATCAGTACACTCCTGTTTGGTTCTAGTTTTGTCGTGTTTGGATATATATATATATATATATATATATATATATATATATATATATATATATATATATATATATATATATATATATATACACACACATATATATATATATATATATATATATATATATATATATATATATATTACCCCATACATAGCTCTCCATTTTGCAACTATTCAGTCGAATTGGCCTGACAACACATTTATGTTGTCCTCACCCCTCTCTCTGGGGTTTGAGAGTCCAAATTCATCCTCCAAATCTGTCAAAATGCACAGCTCTTGCTGTACAAGAAATGGAAAGCTCTGGTCCTTCCCAGCATCCATCCTGCACATCCCTACCTGTCTTTCACTAGGTTTTTTCCCCCTGCTTGCCCCATTTCACAACTGTCCAAGTAACCCCTTTTTCTTTTCTTTTTAACACTGGTTTGTATGGAGCTAAGCAATGCACTGAGATGTGACGAGTCATGCAGCACTGCTCAAACCCCCTTAAATCATCTTTTAAGTGCCTTAATGATCCTATGTGTTTCTCACAGTGTTAGGCACATGTATAAAATAAGCTCCTCTGCCATGTTTTGAACTCTGACCCCTGTCAACTAAAGCCTGCTGCACTAACCAACTGGGCCATACAGTTCTTAATAAAGCAGGTGCTTCCAGTAATATATGCTTGATTGCCATTGACAGACTGAAATCAATCCTTTTGTAAAAAATGGGAGTGTACCTGGGACTGTGATGCAAAAATACACCAGTAGACAGCCACATAAATAATACTGTCAGTGCGTTAGACCTGGGATAATGGGTAAATATTCCCTTTAATATGCAACATCTTTAAACACACCTGCTAGGGCATCAGTGCCACAGTACATATGGTCAACTGGGACCCTGCTGTAGAGCTGCCTGTAAATGCCACACACATACCAATGGATACAGACATGTGTCACAGCTGTATGTATGCACATATATCTGGCAAATAGACCTGCTGCAGCACTGACTCAGTAGTTCAGTCTGTAAAATGCCTTGCATACAGAGCATTTTGCCACACACAGTCCTGGGTTCAAATCCAGTGTGTTGCACTTCACTTACATTCTTGTGAAGCCAGCAAGCAATGACTGACTCATACAATTTTAATCCCCATAGGTTATTGCTACTGAATTATCAGCTACTCAGTTTTGCAAGTCACAGGCCTGCAGGTAGGGACACACTGCACTTATTCAGATAGTCTTATAGCTTGCCTACTACTCTGCTATTGGCACTGTTGCATAACAGATGCACTTTAAGCACATACCTTGATTACACTGTAATGGGTACCCTTACCCTGGCTGTCTTGTAATGATGAGGCTGCCACAGATACAGGTACAACTTGCTGGCCTCTAAATTGTTCACACACCCCCATTGTGTATACATAACTGTGTGCTCAGGTAGCTGCTACAGACTGACCATACCTCCCAACCCCCTATACCAATGGATCCGGGCACAACCATACATAAAGGGTGTGGGAGGGCAAAGGCCCAGAGATTGCTTTCCCCTGCAGAGATAGTAAGTTGATATAATAGCAGCTACTACATTACTATGCATATTGTGATAGTTATGAAGTGTGGCACTCACATCTCTCTCTCTCTCTCACCTTCTGATCTTAACCCACAATGTTTGCCAGTGACCTGCCAGATGACCACAATATCATAGGACACTGAGCAAACATATGAAGCAAAACTGTGGACTTACTTCATACATCTCTACAGTGGATAGTATTTGTACTTACCTTCTGTGATGCTGTAGTTTCCACACCTCAGTAATGTCCATCTCAAAGATTAAGAAAGGGGTCAAGGCCTACAGGAAGGCCTTATATATTGCACTGTGGTGCCATGTCATTGGCTAATGATAATGCAATTCAGCTGTTTTGGATGCAATTAGCAAGTCTGAGCCACAGATCGGTGCACAGGAATTACCTGTTAATGATCAGTACCTGCACAAGTCACACAACGGCTTATGGGGAACAGGTCTGTATGTGGTTTCACTCATACAGACAGTGTATGTGCAAAGCAGTTGCAGAGGAACCATTTAATAAAAGGGATACATCACTCTACCAGTTATGTACTACATTTCCCAATAAAAAGGGATGTAGATGGACAGACAGAGGTATGAGGAATAGCGATTAAAAAGATTAGGCTTGTATTAGAGCTATGACAGTGACATGTCAGTGATATTCTGCTGTCCAACACCTACAGGCAGGCCTCTCAATTGTCCCTGCTTTGACACACATCTCTACTCTGTCCCTGTCCATCCCTCCTACAACAGTTGTCTGTTATAGTAAAGATAGTGGATTACACCTAATACATAGTGACACGAAGTAAGGGTGTACAGTCCTGTGACATCAACCTATGGACTCTGATTCACCTCCTCTCAGTCTGCCGAAGTCACACATAAATAGTACTAACATCATAACAGTGTCCCTGAATGTCACTGATGTAGTCTGGCTAAGTCCCTGTTTCATGGACATTCATCCCTGTCTGGTTGAGAGCTATGCCTAATATACCTCTCAACCTCCTACAGTAAGAAATCAGGACAAAGACATATTTATTGGGGGACAAAGGCCCAAATCCAGTGACATACTATACATATTGGTCATACAAAGTAAGAATGTGATTAGAGTAACAGATATTAACAGTAGCATAAGTGTTGTCTGAGGGGTCTGATGGGTGACAGTTACATTCTGTGTCAGTTTTCTGACAGCAACCATCAATCAGTGGACAACCATTTGTAAGACATGCACATGTTTGTGCAAGATGGACCACAGCTATGAGGCAAACAGTGACATTCTGCAAACATCTGCATAGCTGAGATGTATGATGCCAACAGGTAACATATAGGACAGCAGGTTTGCATTGCTGTCTATCATTTTGGCACACTGGTGTGGCTGGACTGTCCCCATATAGTTGTTGGAATGTACAGTACTATTTCACCAACAGTGGCCGTGTCAGATATTAGTGGAGATTTGCCCATAGGGGACACACACTAGTACACTGGAGTGATGGCTGCAGAGACGTACAACAGTAATATGTCCCCACACACAGGGACATTACCCAGTATTGCGACTATCTTGGTGACAGCCACACATGTAATGTGTCGACAAACTGTGGAGTATGATGTGTGAAGGAGCAGTGCATAGTGCAGGCCATTATGGGTGTGTACATAGTGGACATCCATGTATCTGGTCCTGTAATGTGTTTCCCTCATCTTGCAGGATTGATGTATGACAGAAACATCCTCCATTTTCATCTGCAGAAAATGATGCTATACTGGATGCCCTCAGACTCAACCATCATATCCTGCTATCAAGGGGTCACCACAATCACGAGCAGCAGGCAGCAGTGTGGGCCGACTTTGTGAAGCCTGCTAATGATATTGGCCAACAGGACTAGACCTACAAGCAGGTTCAACACCGGGCCATAGACATGTTCAATCCCACATGTCAAAGGGCAGGTGCTGTTGCCAGGGATCATGCTGCCACCAGTGGAGGGCCTGCTATACAGCAACCACTCTCAGCCACAGAGGAATTCTTGGAAAACCTAGGATCAACCCACAGGTCCCAGCCAACCATCATGCTATACATCCTGGAGATGGGTGCCACAGCTTCCACATCAGAGGAGCGTCCGAGTAAGCAGACTGTGTTCAAAAGTATAATACATTTGCGATCATTGCGGCAGCCTCTACTGACCAGTACATGGCTGTAAGGTCTATCTGCATTGGAGAGGGGGTTAACTTTTCACCACAGTTGTGCACACACACAGAATGTCAGTAATATAGCCAATACCACATTAGCTGTGGCACATGTGGATATATGCACATATTACCTTGTAATACTGCAACATTTGGTGTTGCTGAAAAATACCTCTCCTCGCCTTTTCACAGGTACATCAAGTGTGGCAGGAGTTCATGGTCCTGTACCTGGTAAGTGTAATACTGTTGTTTTGCCAGGTCAGATATACCCTATGAATGTTAAGGACTGCCATTTTGTCTTTAACACAAGTGTTCTGCTTAGCTAGAGTAGAATAAGTGTATGTTCCATTTTTGAGCAGTTAACTACAGTGCATAGCCTAGAGAATGACAGGTGTGTATGTGGATGAACATTAACATGTTTGCATTTATAGTTATAAGCTATGCAGCCTGCTATACATGAGGCAGTTACTTTACGATTCCCATTCAAACAATAGGGAGAAGGTACATATGTGAGGCAGTGGTACTACAACTGGCATATCATTGTCAAGATAGGTGTACTGAGTTTTATGTGTAGTTCTGTCACATAGACTGTATTGAACTGGCAATGTTACTGGGATGTAGGTGATGTGCATGTTATACAGGGCCTCCACCACCCCCACACCATACCCTGTGCATGTGATAATACCTGTGGCCACATCCCTGCCATCAATACAGGGACTTGCATACATGTGTCTGATGCACAAGGTGACTATATAACTTTAAATTTGTTTCTGTAGTGCAGTAGTGTTATGCCATGGCAGTTGTTGTGGGCAACGACAGGTACTGTATGCTGGCATGTGTCAAGTCTAACATCAAACATTGTGTATCTTTGTTGCCTGATGGTGCACTGATAGTAGTGTTACAGAATGACAAATGTGTCATGGAGCTTTGTAAGTTTTTGTCCCAAGAGTCTGAGAGGTGCAATTATATACACATGGCCTAAATAAAGTGACACATGATGGCAAGACATCACAGTAGAGATATGACAGCAATTTATACCAGTTTATCAGCATGGCTTCCTAGGTGCATATGTGTAGAACATTGTGTCAGGGACAATGGGGACAGTCAGAGTCATCATGCTTTCATACCTTCTGACACACACTACTACCCTTGATACATGTCACTTGGGTACTCTGCATGTACTGCTGTCGATGGTGGCAGACATCAATTATCCTTATGTAGAGGAGGCCAACTTAGGGCCAATGTCTAGTCAAAGTGCCAGTTATCCTTATGTAGAGGAGGGCAATTTAGGGCCGGCGTCTAGTCACTGGGCCATAAAATGCATAACCAATGTGTAGGGATAGCCATGTCTATAGTGCTGTACACACACACACACACACACACACACACACACACACACACACACACAATCAGTTGGATGGTGTGAGATTAGAACCTCTACCTATCCAGTATTGCACACTACAGGTTGCAGTACTTAGTGCATGTGCCATGCTGTTTATCTGATACTGCATCATCAGACAGTGCTGTTAAGGTGGATTACATCAGGAGGCCTTATAACGGAGGCTAATGTTGAGGCCAGCAGCTAGTTAGTGGGCATAAAATGCATAACCGTTATACAGAGATAGCCCATAGAGGTCTTGTCTGATGCACTACATGAGGTTATATTTATACACACACACACACACACACACACACACACACACACACACACACACATGCGAGCGCGCGTGCACACACACACAAACACATGGATGCTGTGAAGTTAGAACCCCTACCTATCTAGATATCACACACTTATAGCTTGCAGTACTTATAGCATGCAATACACTGTTTACCTGATACTACACTCTCAGCCAGTGCTCTTAAGGTGGATGACATCAGCAGGCCTTGCAATGGAGGCCAAAGTTGAAGCCATCAGCTAGTCTGTGGGCATTAAATGCATAACCATTGTACAGAGATAGCCCATAGGGGCTTGTCTGATGTACTGCATGGGTATATATTAACACCCATGTTGGACGATGTGAGATTAGAACCCCCTACCTATCTAGTATCACACATTATAGCTCAAAGTACTTATTGCATGTGCCACGCTGTTCATCTGATAATACACTGTCGGCCAGTGCTGTTAAGGTGGATGACATCAGCAAGCCTTGTAGACGAGGGAATTTAAAGGCCAGCAGCCAATCACAGATCCATAACATGTATACCATTGCATGGAGATAAGCCATATGGGCATGTCCATAGTGCTGTGAGGGGATATTTTGATACACACACACAGAGTTGAAAGATGTGAGATTAGAACTCCTACCTATCCAGTATTAGGCACTATAGCTCAGTACCTGTTGCAAGTGCCACAGGTTATGTCTGTTGTATATGTTGCCATATGCACAGTACTTTTGGAGAATGTAAAGTGGCCTTGTGGAGTATGTAAAGTGGCCTTGTGTCAGACAGCATGTGTGGCCTGCAGAGTGATGCTGCTTGGTATTGTTATTGTATCTAGTGTCCTGGGGGGTGGGGCACCTGGTAATATCCCTGCTGTGTGTGTACACTTACCAGTCTGGCCATATGTGGCTGTTTGCAGTTTGATAGGCAGAGTGGGACCAGAGACAATATAGAAGTATGTGGGGAGTCTATGCATCATTGTACTTTATATAGCTATATATACATCTTATTATCACATATATATGTGCCGCATACCGATAGAAACAGTAATCAAGCATGAGAGGATAGGGAGAGAGAAATAGTTATACGTATCTGTATGTCTGTACAGACATATTTCCACAAAGCAGGTCTTTGGGTGGTAGAGGCAACAGACTTGGGCTCAAGTTAGTTAAGTGTAGGAGCATGCCCAGTGTGATTGTCAGTACTTACAAGGTGACTCCAGGCCAGAGCTACCTGTACTCCCGTCTGGGATTATTGTGTGCTGCAAGCCATTGGCTGCTGCACCTGTTACCACAGTACTGCAGTTGCCTGTTATTGTCCAAGTTATTACCCAGCTGTTTGCTGGCCTGAAAATGTGGCTCAAACTTCAGAACTGTAGAGAGCTTCACAAACTGTCCAGATTCTTGCCTCATATATTTTGCCCATTTCACATAGCATTGTTGTTTTCTGGCAAATTAGTGGCAAATCAAGATTGAAGTAAATTACTACTGACATATATTTGAGTTTCAGACTCCATGCACAGCAGGTGAGTCATGTGAATGCAGGACCTGCTATTCTATCCACATTCTATGCTTGTAGGAGCAAAAGTATTTAACATATGTCCCAAGTTGTGGTCCTTGGTCCCACTTTTATTCACTGTATTTCGACAGATGTCCTGCTGTCAGAGGTTGAGAGGTATGATGTGACTGGGGAACACAGTGAAACACCGCAGACAAGGTGACAGTCTGCATACCTCTCCCTGTACATGTTTTTCCAGAATGCCCAACATTTCACTCCATATCTCTGCTGTGTTCCTCATATTGTGGTTTCCCAGTGCTATACTGTAAATCGGTCGCTGATTTGTTGCACCTACTGACACATTTAACTGATGGCCTTTACATCCTGCAGCTAATCTAACCTGTTGCAGCCTGCTGCTAAACTAGCCACCTGCTAGGTTACTCAGAGCGTCTATAATGTCTGTCTGTCTGTATGGCTCTTTCTGCCCCGAGTCACTCTGTCTTTGTCCAGCTTTCTTGCCGTACCAGATTGTGGAGTTCTGACAGTCTGTGGGACTACCACCATATGTGTACCTCACATGCAAAAGATACTGAATGCTGCCAGATTTGAATCAACACCATCACAAATGTGACTGTCCATGGCCCACTAAGCCACACCAGCCATCAGACAGAGAGGTTTCCTCCCTCACACTATCAACATGATAGGGGAATTTTCTGGTCTGCTGGTATATCATTGCAGACATACTGTTACAACAGTGGTATGGCAACACTGATGTCTTTGGGGTCGGGGCTGACCAACATATGCTTGGCTGACATAGACAGTCACATGCAAATGTGCTATGACCCTGCTATTTGGCATCTCCCTGGACTACTTTCATATAGTTTCCAGCCATGTGGCTTAGTGGATAATATGGAGCACATACAAGTGACCAGAGTACCTGTTATCGCAAGTAGCTGAGTATCCCAGTATAAATCTGTACAAGTAGCCCAGTATCCCAGTATAGATCTGTACAAGTAGCCCAGTATCCCAGTATAGATCTGTACAAGTATCCCAGTACAGATCTGTACAAGTAGCCCAGTATCCCAGTATAGATCTGTACAAGTAGCCCAGTATCCCAGTATATATCTGTACAAGTAGCCTAGAATCCCAGTATAGATCTGTACAAGTAGCCCAGTATCCCGGTATAGATCTGTACAAGTAGCCCAGTATCCCAGTATAGATCTATACAAGTAGCCCAGTATCCCAGTATATATCTGTACAAGTAGCCCAGTATAGATCTGTACAGGTAGCCCAGTATCCCAGTAAAGATCTGTACAAGTAGCCCAGAATCCCAGTATAGATCTGTACAAGTAGCCCAGTATCCCAGTACAGATGTGTACAAGTAGCCCAGTATCCCAGTATATATCTGCACAAGTAGCCCAGTATCCCAGTATAGATCTGTACAAGTATCCCAGTATAGATCTGTACAAGTAGCACAGTATCCCAGTATAGATCTGTACAAGTAGCCCAGTATAGATCTGTACACGTAGCCCAGTATCCCAGTATAGATCTGTACAAGTAGCCCAGTATCCCAGTATATATCTGTACAAGTAGCCTAAAATCCTAGTATAGATCTGTACAAGTAGCCCAGTATCCTGGTATAGATCTGTACAAGTAGCCCAGTATCCCAGTATAGATCTATACAAGTAGCCCAGTATCCCAGTATATATCTGTACAAGTAGCCCAGTATAGATCTGTACAGGTAGCCCAGTATCCCAGTAAAGATCTGTACAAGTAGCCCAGAATCCCAGTATAGATCTGTACAAGTAGCCCAGTATCCCAGTACAGATGTGTACAAGTAGCCCAGTATCCCAGTATATATCTGCACAAGTAGCCCAGTATCCCAGTATAGATCTGTACAAGTATCCCAGTATAGATCTGTACAAGTAGCACAGTATCCCAGTATAGATCTGTACAAGTTGCCCAGTATAGATCTGTACACGTAGCCCAGTATCCCAGTATAGATCTGTACAAGTAGCCCAGTATCCCAGTATAGATCTGTACAAGTAGCCCAGTATCCCAGTATAGATCTGTACAAGTAGCCCAGTATCCCAGTATAGATCTGTACAAATAGCCCAGTATAGATCTCTGCAAGTAGCTCAGTAGTACGCTATATATAGCCCACTATATTCCCTTGCATACATGCAGCGGATCCATACATATGCTACCATATTATAGTACCGCTTACAAGTGGTGTACAGGAATGAGACTTACCTTGTGAATGCAGCAGTTGCCAGACCTGTAGTTTGGGGCTGCCTTGGTCTGATGCAGGCAGTCCACAGGTTGTGTGGCCTGACTGGCATCATTTTTACTGATATGTATGGGAGTCAAAGTACAGTGTCAGACTCTAAGGCCCTAGGTTGTCAGTGCATGCGAGAAGCATTCTCTCTTGGCCAAGGCCAGGACATATTGGGCATGCCTACATCTGTCTACAGTGACAGTCTCAGGGGCTTCCTCCTCAGAGTCCCCCTGTGGATGTGGGTGTGGTGACCTAGGCACTGGTGGTGTCCTGTGTATCCCTTCCCTTTGATAATCCTGCTGCAGCTGTTTCCACAGGATCATATTGTGTAGCATGGCACATACTGTAAACATCTGTGCACGTGTGGCTGGAGAGTATTGCAAGACTCCAACAGATACATCGAGTCACTGAGACCGTGACTTCAACAGCCCAAATTCATGGTCTATGATGTTCCTGATTTGTGCATGTGCCTTATTATGGCATTGTTTGGTGGGTGGGTGTGCATTTCTGATGGGTGTCATCATTCACAGTTCCAGTGCGTAGCCAGCATCCCCAAGTAAATGGCCATGTGGGATGTCCTCCCTAGCAAACATCTGGTACAGCTGTGATGCATGCCAGATATGGGAGTCATGATAACTGACAGGGCTGCCAGCACACACAGTCATGATAATGTCCTGGGCATTGCACACAACCTGGCAGTTGATGGAGTGATACCCCTTGTGATTGACATAGATTCTACCTTCTTCACTGGGTTGTGCCTTGATGTGTACATGAGTGCAATTTATTGCACCTATTACCTCAGGGCAATGTGCTACATGGTCACATACTACTGGACCTCTCCTCAGGGACGTGGGGAAGACAAATGTGCTCACTGGCATATAGAAGTTTGGCATCCAGGAACTGGAGGAGTACCATGGATGCAGATGCCTGTGAGACCCCCATACTGTCCCCAGTTGGTCTTTGGAATGTGCCTGTAGCTAGTATCCTAAGGGCTACACATACCTTTGTTTCCACTGGGATGGGTTCCCCTCTGTTGGCCCTGGGTCTGAGTTGAGGGTGGCAGAGCTCAGTGAGTTCTTGTAGTATGTCCCTATCCACCCTGTAGCGCTCTACAGTCTCCAGCTTGTTTAGCTCCTGGTAGGTTACCCCGGGCCTGAACACCCTTCTCCTTCTCTGTCTAGGCCTATTGTCTGCAGTACTGACCTCAGCATCTAGCACATACAGATGTAGCAGGCCTGCAGCAGCCCCAGACATTCTACAATCTCCAGCTCATGTAGCACCTGGTAGGTTACCCCGGGCCTGAACACCCTTCTCCTTCTCAGTCTAGGCATATTGTCAGCAGCAGCAGCACTGACCTCAGCATTTAGCACATACAGATGTAGCAGGCCTGCAGCAGCCCCAGGCATTCTACAATCCTCAGCTCATGTAGCACCTGGTAGGTTACCCCGGGCCTGAACACCCTTCTCCTTCTCAGTCTAGGCCTATTGTCAGCAGCACTGACCTCAGCATCTAGCACATACAGATGTAGCAGACCTGCAGCAGCCCCAGGCATTCTACAATCTCCAGCTCATGTAGCTCCTGGAAGGTTACCCTGGGCCTGAACACCCTTCTCCTTCTCAGTCTAGGCATATTGTCAGCAGCACCAGCAGCAGTGACCTCAGCATCTAGCACATACAGATGTAGCAGGCCTGCAGCAGCCCCAGGCATTCTACAATCTCCAGCTCATGTAGCTCCTGGTAGGTAACCCTGGGCCTGAACACCCTTCTCCTTCTCAGTCTAGGCATATTGTCAGCAGCACTGACCTCAGCATATAGCACATACAGATGTAGCAGACCTCCAGCAGCCCCTAGCATTCTGTAGGTTAAAATTCCCAAGTCTGTACTCCAATAGTGCTGAGTATGGGGGAAAATTCAGATTGTAGGGTGTATGCAACCTTTAGAGTGCTCTGCTGTAGCTGTGCTCTGTGTGATTGGCTACATGTGATGCATTCCACCTGACAAGTACGTCATTAAGGGGGTTAAATGGCTCTAGTTTAAGTGTAACAGGGCTCATCACTAATTAATATCTCATTGGCTTTCTCAGCCAAATTTTTTTTCCTTTGCTGAACACTGCAGCATGCCACACAAACCACCACCGCAGAGGTGAACAAGTCTTAGCAGTGAGCAGACATGCCACCATGGAAGGCACACTCAGCACAGCTGCGCAAACATGCTCAAACCCACTGAAATATGTGTCCTGAAAGTAAACAAAACTGAGCAGTCACTCCACCCCCTCTGCTGAGCAGAGCAGTGCACCACACAAACAGGTGCCGCTGAGTTCCACTGTGTTTAGAGATTTGTGAACACACTCCCTTTTGATGTTGGCTACCTCATCTGTGGACACCATGGTTCTATGCCTACATGGATGGGATCTACAGACAAAGATACCCATTGTTGCTATTCAGTAACCCCAGCTCATTTGCATACAGACCTGTGCACAGTACCTGGTAACTACACAGATTCAGGCCCTGGTCATTAGCAACCACAGCAGTCCTATATTGTACATACCCACACAGGGTCCTGTAATGCATTACTGTTACATACTCTCAAATTCTGCTTTTTTGCAATATTGTTACATTTTTTCCATATTGGTATGTTTGCACACTGAGGGGTGCCGTGCAAGCATACTCATGGTATTAAAAATAATTACATTATTTTCCATACTGTTTTGGATACACAGTGCGTACTTTTCTTTATATGTGTGACCTTTATACTATTTCTGCTACTGTAACTTCACTTTTACAGCCCCTGGTGTAATTGTAACTTCCTGTACACAGACTTTTTCCTTGTACATTATGAATGCAAACACAGGGTCTGCACTGCTTGCTGGATCACTCTACCTTTCTCATTTGCATGCATCTCACCTGCTTATGAGGTGATTTGCATGCCACTGACACTTCCATGTTCGCATGCTTGTGCATGCCCCTCAGCACTGTTTACTGGATCTCACATCTGCTTACTTCCATGTAAGCACCATGCCACTATGCCTACATTGCAAATAAGTCCATGTAGACTTTATTGAATTCCCCCAATACATTTTGACATGTTTAGTCAAGTCAATTTGGATTATGAGATTTATTATTTTCTGCAAGTTGAGTTTCTCAGGATGGCCAAACTGTTTGATATACTTAAAGTGCTTAAAGACAGTGAGCAACCACCTTTTTGTCTTATTTTTGCTGCTGGCTTTTCTAAAATGGAATTGATTTCTCTTTTACTTGATCACATTCTTAGTCCAGTGGTTCAAGACTCTGAATAGTATCTTCATGATTCCTGGCACTTGCTGGAATTGTTGAACAATTTATCTACTGGTGATGTTCAGTTTTCATTTTCATCTCTGGATGATGTCTCCTACACTTGCATCAAGCAGAACATCAGTCTAGAGTATGTGAGGGAATATTTAAGTGACTATACAACATGCGACAATGAAATAAACATGATTTGCCTACTTTTAGAATTGGTATTTGATAATTTTTTTCATTTTTCTAGGCAAACATTACAAGCAGATAACTAGTGTAGGAATGGGGGCACGAGTTGCCATTTTTGTCAATTTAGTTATGGCTGTTTGGGAGCAAACATTTTTTGAAAGCTCATCAATTGTTCAACAATGTTGTTTTTTATCACAGCTACATTGATGATCTGTTTATTCTCTGTAAAAAGTAACTTGCAAGACGTTTCCACCTTTGTTGGTCACCTCAGCACTAGTACTGACTTTTTTAAAATTCATGGTTAGTGGTTTTGGTAGCGGCATTAACTTTCTAGACATTACTTTGTCATTTTATTATGTTAAAAAAGTTTTCACCAGCAGGATATACAGAAAAGAAACATTTGTCAGTCAATATCTGCACAAGGATAGTTTGCACTCTCAACATATGAAGAGGGGTGTTGTAAAAGACAACTTATTAGATTAAGTAGGATCACTACAGTTAATTTCTTTTTTTCTAGATGATACAAGACAATTGCAATTTTTTTTGTTTGTGGCTATGACAGTGATTGCTTGATTAATATAGACAACAGACTGTCATTGCTTAGAGAAAACAAACATTGACCAGTCTTATCTACAGACCTAGTAGCCCTTACATTGGTCACTAACAATAGCCGTGAGTCTACTACAACCATTAGTGTCATTTGCACAAGCTGTTCCAATTCCAATAATCAATTAAATGTTTTTGATTTTAAAAGTATTACAGGCAATTGTAAAATATGTGGAGTTAGCTAAAGCTGTAGGTGACAGGCCAGTTTTCATGTATAAAAAGCCCTTCAATTTGAAATCATTGTTAGAGCATGATACATCTGTGATGTCCCACTCCACAAAGAGTCAAACGTCAGGCACCTTTCAATGAGGTCAGTGCAAGGAATGTATATATCTGAGCAATTCCTTTTCATTTTATTTGAAGTCCTGGAATATGAGCATTTGGTCAACTGACAGATTTGATTGTAAATCCATACATGTTGCTTATATAGCCTCCTGTGAATTTTGCTCTTGTTTTTATATTGGCAAAACTGTCAGATGTACACTGCCAATAAAGAAGGAAGATCTTAACAATGCTCTTGTTAAGCATGCTGTAGTCGGCACAAACTTTAGGAAATTTACATTCTTTGTCCTCGATTTAATTTGTGCTGACAATTATACTGGTGACTACAAAACACAGCTGGTATGTCATGAGTCTGCCTGGCAAATCAGGTTAACAGAAGATCGAGTGCCTGGACTAAATGAGACAATCAATATTAAATGTTTTTTACAAGCACAAAACTTTGTTAAGCATAAAAGCATTTTTAGAGTATTGTTTAGTGTTGTTTTTCACTGAGTGTTTTTAGTTTTGGCTCATATTTACTCTTTCTTTAAAGATTACATTTAAGGTATTCACCTAATTAATTACAATTACATGATTACACAGTGATTGCTTACATCAAGTCACATGATTTTTAGGATACATTTTTAAACTGGTTGTTGAGTCCTGAGTGTATTTTCTGATGAAGTTCTGTTTTTTTTTAAATTTGCCTTGGAGGATTAACATTTTTAAGAAAGATATTAGTAATGATAAATCAGCAGCATCTTTACCAATAAGACACCAAAATGCCTATGCCAAGCTTCTTCAGATTTTGAGTTCATGCCAAAAATAAATCATTTAGTGCAGAAACATTCCAAAATGAAACTGGAAGAAGGGATATAAATCTTGCAAATATTGTATTTTGTGTGTTAAAACTTCTGAGGTTTATCAAGGATGTACCAGTCAGTAAAATACCACAAACCTTCCTTTAGTATGAAAACTCTCATCTAATTTATAAAATAAATTTATAAATGTTATAAATTTGTATATTGTAGTATGCTATCTATATACTACCCTGCAAACATCTCCACACCAGACTTCTCAACCAATTTGGGACAATTTTCAACAGAATCAGGGACAAGTCAAGAAAAAATCAGGGACAAGACACTTTTAAAATATTAGTGCTATTAACTTGAAACATTGACAGAATCAGAACATATGAATTAATACACATTTTCTGAAGTAAAAGAAGTTTATAACTCTTAATTATTGTCATTATTCATTAAGTGTAATTCACCACCTTTCCTCCAAAAGTCACTAGTTTTAGGAGGGATTAAGAGGGACAGAGTTAAAATCTGAGTCAAAATCAGGGACAGTTGAGAGGTATGCTCCACACCCTTTACCACATAGCTTTCTGTCCAGTTCTCATACCACTTGTCTCATTAATAAACCATACAGTCATCTTACCAAGCCCCCAGCTTCTTCTACCCACCATCTAAACTCTCACCATCTCAACTCACAATGACAGTAAGTGAATTGCTATTGCTTTGTACACTCACAATATTAGCTCACTTCACTAAATACCATAAAATTCCCACAATGTATCCCAACTCACTCACAAACACACATACATTACATTATAAAACCCTCTTTCTCTCCATCTGTCGCTCCTTCTCTGTACCAATGTAAATGCTCAGATCTGTTCTCTTATAGATACATTAAAGTTAAGAACAACATTTTATCAGCAATACTGAAAGTCAGACACAAATAAAAATAGCTCCATACCTCTACTCAGCCTAGCTTCATCCTGAAACTTAGCGGAGATATTCACCATAACCCCGGACTCACACATCAACTACCAGCCATGGCCAACCCATTACTTTGCAATGCTCCTGACATAATTTTCCCATCAGATGATGAAACTAATCTCATTATTTTCAACATTAACCTCAGAAACATCTGCGACAAAATTCATGATATCCATGCATGTCTTAATTTTTACTCCACAGACATTCTAATCATGAGATACTGTGGTGGTGGTGCTGCGGTAGCGTTGTCACCTCACAGTAGGATGCTGTTCGGTTCGATTCTCAGTTAGAGCGTCTTCTGTGTAGAGACATGTGTGAATGGGCGTACCTTCATTGAAGGTTGTGCGTCAGAGCTGGCAACTCGGTATGTAAAAATCTACTGCCAATCATTAGTGGACCGGAGTTCCGCTGTGGCGACCCCAAACTGGAAAAAGCCAAAAGACACAAACAAACAAACAAATACATTCTAATCATGACTGGGACCTGGGTAATGCAAGAAATAATTGACAAAATTATTCCCTCGAGCTTTAACATACTCAGAATGGACAAAAATCTTGAAAGAGCAGGTAGTATTCCTGTTATTTAAAAAAAAATCCAGCCCACCTAAATATCTCAAAATGTAATAATCCTGAACTTCTGATTGCATACGTCAAAATCAACCAAATGAAATCTATATGTATCTCAGCAGTATACATCCCACCAGCTAACAACATTACCACATCTGAAAATACCCTGCACTGGATATCTGACAACATCCCCCAGGAAACCTTCATCTTACATGACCTTAATATAGACTAGCAATCAATAAACATCAGCAACCCCCAAGAAATCTATTCACATATTTGCCTTCACCACCAAAATGCATTAACAGGCAGTCCATACTGGACTGGATATTTACAAACTCCTAATACAAAATCTTCTAGTTGCTTACCAGATACTATAAGTGACCACCTCCTAACCTATGTAATCAGACAACAATGTGGTTCACACAACCAAATCTATAAACAAGTATGCAATTTAACCAAATTTAACAAAGACACATTCATTACAACCCTGTCCCACTAAAAGTGATTCCACATTCGTATTAAGAGTAATGCTCCTAGATGAAGCAGTTATTCACTTCATTTACACCTTCCTAAAAATATTAAATGATTTAGCACCACTTAAGACAAGAAGAGTAAAATCTAACACAGCGATAAGGCTGACAAAAGGGACCAAACAGCTCATGCTGCAAAGAGATAAAGCATGGAAAGAACTGGTATAAGAATAAAACACAGCATGCCTACCAATATTTAGATATCTCAGAAATTATAACAAGATTCTTGTTAAAATTTGATAAGAAATCAAACTACAGTAATCTAAAAATAATCACCAAAACAACCCCAAGCTGTTTTTGCTGTCTCTAAATAAACTGTTACCCCATGGCCACTGAGTACAGCACTCATTTTGTCCTATCCAGTCAGTTGTATCACTAATCAATGATAACCTCACTTCACCCCTCCAACTTCCATCTGTTCTCAGAAGCAACACACTTTCAGTTTTCAGCCTGTCCCAACATCAACCATGAAATATTTGCTAGTTAAAAACAAGAACTTTAGCTACTGATAACCTTTCCCACTTAAGTTCCTCAAAACAGGTGCAGAAGTACCAGCCTTCCCTGTCTCCATTCTAATCAACCAACCACTAACTGAAAACTATGCCTCATCCATGTGGAAAACTCTATTATAGCCCTTCACAAGGAGGTACTTAACGCAGTTAACAAGCTATAGACGTATCGCTTTCCTATCATTCCTCTCTAAAACTCTTGAGAAATGCTTTCAGTGTGAGCTTATGAAACATATAACCAAATACAAGCACCTCTTCAACACCCAGCATGGTTTCAGGCCCAACCACAGTACTACTACTGCCCTTCTCAGCTTCACCAGCATATTAAACTGATACAGAAATGAGGGTAACCTTGTTTCTTCACTTTTCCTTGACCTTTCCAAAGCATTTGATGCATTATCCCACCAAAACTCCTCTCTGAATTTGCAACACTAGTTCTCACTTACCCCTCTCTCTCCTGGTTTCACAGTTATTTATGCAATTGTCACCAGGCAACTAAATGACAACACAACCTTTCAGCACGTTAACCAGTCTCTGTTGGTGTCACCCAAGGGTCAATACTCAGCCCCCTTATATTTAGCAATTTCACAAATAAACGTCATACCACTGTAACACTTGCCGCTCTCATACAGCATGCCAACAATTCAGCCATTATCTACTCTGCTCCATCCGTAACAAAATTACAGGAAATCACTCAAAAATCAGTCAGTCATATCGAAATATAGCAAAAAATTCTAACTTTCTGCTTATTGCCAAAAACAACTTATTTACTGTAAAACAACACTTTAATCAGAAACACACATTTGATATTATCTCAAGTAATAACAGAAAAATAGCAACTGTAAGCCAAGCTAAACTAAATGGAGTCATAATAGATGACAACCTCAGATTTGATCACCACGTGCTTCATTCCAACAAGAAAACTCACCAGAAAGTCAGCTCCCTCTATAGGGCTAAACAGTACCTGGCAGATCAAGCAAGGATCACCTTAGCAGCAGCATACCTCCTTCCTTCTCTGTTATACGCTTCCCATATTCTTACAAATATCAAAACTACATATAAAACTAAACTAGCCTCGTACTACTACAAAATAGCTAACTTTGTAAGCAGCCGTCCTTATAACACACAACACTGCCTTGCATTAAAACAATTAAACTGCCTTGAACTCCCAAACTGGTTGTCATACTCACAACTTGTCATTGCCCACAGCCTAGTGTACTACCCAGACAAATGCCTAGCATTACAAAATACTCTACTGTAATATTCACCCACTAGAGACTTTTGCTCTAGCAATAAACTTTTACTGGGTATCAGTAAGACATTTCACACTGCTGGAGAGTCTCTCTACTCTCATTAGGTGCCAAAACTCTGGAATGAAATCCCTACACAGTTACAACAAATAGAAAACTTAAATAGTTTCAAAACTTTGCTTAAACAGCACCTGTGCCAAAGATGGCTCTGTTCTTCCTGCTCACCTGTCTAGCTTTCCTCAGATTACTTTTCTACAACTCTTGCAGCCACTTTGCTTCCCAATCTTTTTGTTCCTTATCGCTCCCCATACTGCACTTATTTCCTAGTTTTCTTTTTCCTCCTTCTCTCACACTGCACCACTAATTAAAATCCCTCCCCTGCCACATATCTTCCTGCTCATTTCTATAACTTCTCCTTTCTTATCTCTGTTATTTTTAAGCTACATTCTACTTGTCTGTCCAAACTGTTACTTATCTCAAAAACACCCCAGTTTGATCTATTCCCTGTAGCCATCATGCTATAAATGCAAAAGTTGGTACTGTATGTTATTTATTCAATTAACCAATTTATATTTTCTCTCTTTTCTGTGTTAAATTATGTACATATAAGAAATATTTAAAAATATTTTAACATCATGTAAATAAGTTTATGTACAGATGTTTTTACCCTGAAAGTATAAATGTATATCATGTGTAACTTAAATGTGGAGCTTTTCTCCCTGGGTCACCTATGAAATGAGTTTTGTTCAATTGGACTTTTCCTGGTCAACAAAGACAAATAAATAAATAAAAATGCAGGTATTACTTCACCTTTTGTTAAAAAAAGCTAATGCTGCCAGTTTTTTTTTTCACATCTAGTTGAAAACATATAGATGAGCTGTATAAGCTAGCTACTCCTAGAGCCTGAACTTTTGTTTTGTCCAAACTGAAAGAAATAGTCCTTTGACACTGCACCATTAGGATTTATATAGCTGCACTTTCAAAATCACATAAAATATAATTCACATTACTTTCATAACTGTTGCTACTGAGTAGGTGAAATACACAGTGTCACATAAAATTATAAGACTTCAGGTTTTTTTTTTTTTTTTTTGCCATGAGACAATACGAAAGAGAAACAGATTTACTATATCCTCCATATTTCTCTAAATCATGGATGCTACATAACTGTCTACAAATGGTACTTTTAGTCAAGAAGGTACTATCCATCAGTCAAATCATAGCTTGGCTAAGATCAAACAAGTTATCCAATGTACTGAACACTAAGGGGGAATTTAATAAAGCCTACCCAGACTTTTTTCCATGTAGGCATCGTGGCACACTGCTTATACAAAAGTAAGCAGATTTGTGATCCAGTAAACAGAGATGGGCAGCGCGCATGCACACAACAACACAAACGTATCAGTGCTGTGCAAATCATCTCATAAGCAGGTGAATGTTATGCAAATGAGGGAAGTAGAGAGATCCAGGAAGCAGAAAGGCAGCCCTGAAGACCCCATGTTGGTGACCATAGTGTACAGGATTTTATACAGAGAACAGGGGTTGTAAAAATATATGTAGATGGACAGAAATGGCATAGCATACACAGATATGAGCAAAACTATCCACTATGGGTCCAAAACAGTATGGAAATAAGTTAAAATCATTTTATTTTTTTTAATGATCTCAATATGTTTGCATGGTGCCACAGTGCACAAATATGCTTTTATAAAGAGTGGAAACCCAAACATTATAGCGTGTGACATTAATGTATTATAGGACTCTGCATGGAGTATCTATGCTTTTATAAAGAGTGGAAAACCCAAATATTATAGTATGTGACCATAATGTATTATAGGACCCTGCGCGGAGTATCTACAATGGTGGAATGGTGGTGTTGCTAATGAGGCAGGGCCTGGAACTGTGCAGTTTCCAGGTTGTGTGCACAAATCCTTATGCAAATGAAGTGGGGTACTGAATAGCACAAATGGGTGTCCGTGTCCGCATATCCCAACTGTGTAGGCACAGAACCATGTTGGTATCCAGAGAAGAGGTAGCTGACATCAAGGAGGGGTGTGTCTGTGGACTTGTAAACTCATTGGAGCTCAGCAATGATTGTTTGTGCACCGCCACTGTGCAGAGCAAGTGAGGGTATGTATAGCTACTGCTTAGCTTTGTTTATCTTCGGGGCACATGCTTTATCATGTTTGCACATTTTTGTATGGTACACTGCTGCACTGAACGTAACCTTTCATGGGGGTGTATGCAGTAACTGCTCAGCATTGTTTACCTTCACACCACGTGTTTGGGCATCATGCCGCTGTGCTCAGCAAGGAAGTCTGTGAAAAAAAATTAAAAAATTGGCTGAGAAAGACAATGATGTATTAATTACTGATGATCCTTGTTGCACAAACTAGGGCCATTAACCATCCTTATTGATATACTTGGCAAGTGGAATGCATCATAGGTAGCCAACCACACAGGCTGTACCTACAGCAGAGCACTATAAAGGTTGTACACCCTACAATCTGATTTCTCCCCCATACTCTGTACCTGTAGAGTTCAGACTTGGGACTTTTAACTGAAGGAATGCTAGGGGCTGCTGCAGGTCTGCTGCAACTGTATGTGCTAGATGCTGAGGTCAATGTTGCTGCTGCTGACTATAGGCCTAGACTATGAGGGAGAAGAGTGTTTAGCCCAGGGTAGCCTTCCAGGAGATACATGAGTTAGAGTAGAGTGGACAAAGACATGCTACAAAAACTCACTGAGCTCTACCACTCTCAACTCAGACCCAGAGCCAACAGAGGGGAACTGATCCCACTGGAAACAAAGGTAGGTGTAGGTCTTAGGATACAAGCTACAGGTACGTTCCAAAGACCAACTGAAGACATGTTGTGGGTCTTGCAGGCATCAGCATCCAGGGTACTCCACCTGCTACCACATGCCAGTGAGCACATTTATTTTCCCTACACCTCTGAGGCAGGATCCAGCAGTATGCAGCACTTCTATTGTGTAGCACACTACCCTGAGGTACTGGGTGCCATAGATTTCACTCATGTACACATCAAGGCACCACCTGGTGTGTACGGTAAAATCTAGTTAAACCAAAAGGAGCATCACTCCAACTGCCAGGTCATGTGCAATGCCCAGGGCATAATCATGAATGTGTGTGCTGACAGCCCTGGCAGTTATCATGACTCCCATATATGGCATGCATCACAGCTGTACCAGATGTTTGCTAGGAGGACATCCTGCATGACCATTTACTGGAGGATGCACTGGAAACATGAATGATGACACCCATCAGAAATGCACACACACCCACCTATGAAAGTCATAATGAGGCACACACACAAACCAGGAACATCATAGAGCATGTATTTGGGCTGTTGAAGTCACAGTTCCGGTTCCTCGATATATCTGGTGGAGCCCTTGCAGTACTCTCCAGCCACATGTGCCCAGATGTTCACAGTATGTGCCATGCTGCACAATATCATCCTGCAGAAATAGCTGCAGCAGGATCAACAAAGGGAAAGGATACTCAGCCCCCCACCAGTGCCTAGGTCCCCACAGCCACACCCACAGGAGGACTTGGAGGAGAAACCCCTGAGGATGTCCCTGTAGGCAGATGTAGGCATGCCCAGTATATGCCCTGGCCTTGACCAAGAGACAACATAGAGCACATGCACTGACAACCTAGGACCCTAGGGACTGACACCTTACTCCAATTCACATACATATGCTAAATATTTGCCAGCCCACACAAACTGTACCTAACCATGTGTTGGCTGTGTACTGTGTGCATCAGACAGATTCAGCCCTGAACTGCAGGTCCATCAACTGCTGCATTCACAAGGTAAGTCACTTACTTATACACATATACACCACTTGTAAGGAGTACTATAACATGGTAGCATATATATGGACCTGCTACATGTATGCAAAGGGAGTATAGTGGGCTACTCGGAGAGATCTAGCAGCCACATGGGACAACAGGTACCTATAGGCCACATGGCTGGAAAGTCCACTACATTATACATGGGAGAAAGCACACATTGTATTCACAGGACAGTCACACAACTGTCTATCCCAACAGATACTGGGCTAGTTGTCCCCCACACCCAACAACTCAGCATCCCCATACAGCTGCTGCAACAGTAAGTATACACCCAACAACTCAGCATCCCCATACAGCTGCTGCAACAGTAAGTATATATATATATATATATATATATATATATATATATATATATATATATATATTTATATATATATATATACCCCCCTTCCACATGCTCAGTGTATCTATCAGTATGTACCCCAAATATATATATATATATATATATATATATATATATATATATATATATATATATATATATCTCCCTCCCACATGCTCAGTGTATCTATCAGTATGTATAATAAATAAAAAAAAACTATCCCTCCAGCATGTTTTGTTTATTGTGATGATAAGATTTAGATCCCTGGATGCTGATGCCTGCAAGACCCACAACATGTCTCCAGTTGGTCTTTGGAACGTACCTGCAGCTTGTATCCTAAGACCTACACCTACCTTTGTTTCCAGTGGGATCAGTTCCCATCTGTTGGCTCTGGGTCTGATATATACAAGCTCTTGAAAGCTCAAAATCCTAAATTCAAACTCTTGAAAGCTCATAATACTGAATCTCATAATACTGAAAAACGCACAGGACACCAACACTGACTGTATTGCAGCAGAAATACATACAGAAACAAAGAAAAGAGAAACCTTATCAGTCTAAACCAACTATAAGCAGGGGGGGAAATGCCCCTGGATCCCCCACACCCCCTGCTACTTAAATATATCAACTCCGAGATCGCACTTCACTACACTAAGATGAGTTATGCTGTAGTTTAGTACATTAAAAGGGAACATGACGAAGGTTACAACAGGCAGTCGTGAAACACGTAATGGTATGTTTGCCATTTTCTTCTGTGAAGTGCGATCTTAGAGTTAATATATTTGAGTAGCATAAGGTGTGGGGGGCGCAGGGGTGCTTGCCCCCCTGCTTATAATTGTAGATGAGCAATATGTTTCTTTATGTATTTCTGCTGCAATACAATCAGTGTTGGTGCCCTGTATGTTTTTCAGTATTATGAGTTTTCAGTATTTTGAGCTTTCAAAATTTTGAAGTGAACCTATATATATATATATATATATACACACACATATCTATGGGTTCATTTCAGTTAATTGAGTTTCCGAAATCTCACCATATGACTGAGTTTCAGAAACTCGAACATCTGAAGGGGGGGGGGTTAATAGAGAGTGCAACTGTTTTGGGTGAGGGATTCTGTGGGGGGAAGCCCTCTGCTCTCCTGCAACTTAAATATACTAACTCCGAGATTGGGCTACATCGGGGAACAGGGAAATCTCTTATTCCTCAGTGTCTGCTGAAGCGCGGAAAGGGAGATTTCCCTTTTCCGCACTGTAGCACGATCCCAGAGTTAGTATATTTATGTAGGGGGGATGGGGTGCAGGGGGGCTTGCCTCCCTGCAAAATTGTATTTAAATGTGTTTTTTTTATTTATTTTTTAATTTCTGATGTTCAAGTTTCTGAAATCTCGAACATATGGTCTTGATCATATAAGTTTCGAGATTTCGGAAATTCGATCATCAGAAGTGGATCCATATAGATAGATATATGTATGTATATATATATACATATATATATATATATATATATATATATATATATATATATATATATATATATATATATATATATATATATATATATATATATATATATATATATATGGATCTACCTGACTACATCGACAGTTCACAACAGCGACAACGAGTCAGAAGATCGACAAGTCAGAAGACCGACGGAGGAAAACACCGACGCTGAGAACACTGAGATGGGGAAAGGATGTGTAAGTATGCGGTAGTGACGGCCGTTAGGGTGCGAGTAAGGTAAGTGTGCGATGTTGACGGTCTGTAGGGATAGGGGTGGGATAAGTGAGTTAGGGTTAGGGTGCGGGTTAGGTAAGGGTGCGAGTAAGGTAAGTGTGCGATGTTGACGGTCTGTAGGGATAGGGGTGGGATAAGTGAGTTAGGGTTAGGGCGTGGGTTAGGTAAGGGTGCAGTAGTGATATTTTTTGGGTTAGGGGCGGGTTAAATGAGTTAGGGTTAGGGCGCGGGTTAGGTGAGTGTACGATAATGACGGACCTTAGGGTTAGGGTTTCGGTTAGGGTTGTAGATAGTTGTGTATGTAAGGGTTAGTGTTGGTTTGTGAGGATTTTGGTGTGCTTGTGTTGTGTGTGTGGGTTTTGGACAGGGGATTTGTTTTGTTTGTTGTTATGATGTGTCGAGTGTATGAGGTGTCGTGTTTATGAACTGTCGATTATGTGGTGTCGGTGAAGTCGTTGTCGGTGTTTTGAACTGTCGATGTAGTCAGGAAGATCCATATATATGTATATATATATATATATATATATATATATATATATATATATATATATATATATGTATATGTGTGTGTGTATGTATAGCTATGTATCTTACAAAGATGCATAGACCCTCCACATATATCTACATAACTAATATACATAAAGTATACTCACAGCAACATTTATAGACATAGGTTCATAGGTTCATAGGTTGGTACTAGGCTATCAGCCCTAGGGCCTATACAAGCCTAGCCATAATAATTCCCTGGCTATTTCTTCCCACACTATTTACTTCCCTGGACCCCTGTCTAGCAGGGCGACTGACATGATCCCCAGGGTGAATTTCCTTTCTCCCATCCAATCATCAAGGTTCCTTTTGAAGAAGGCCAAAGAGGCAGTCTGCTTGACATGTATGGGCAGTCTATTCCAGAGTCTGGGGTGTCTCTGGGTCCGGAACCTATCCCTCCAGCATGTTTTGTTTATTGTGATGATAAGATTTAGATCCCTGGAGCATGTGGCTCTGAGGGATTGGGATTTCTTTAAGTGTAGCATGTCCAACAGCTCTGGGTGTGACATGGCCTTGTATGTTAAGGAGAGATCGCCACGGAGTAGACGATATGCAACAGAGTATAGCTGGAGTTTTTTAAGGTGGTCAGCATAGGGCATCTGCTTTAGGCCTGTGATTCCTTTAGTGAGGTATTTCTGCAGCCTTTCCAGTTGTTCCAGATGTCTTGAGAGGTACATACCAAATTGGGCATTGTATTCTATAATGGGTCTAATGAGGGATGAGTACAGTGGGACAATAACCTCCTTTTTTCTGGATGAAAAGCCCTTAGTGATGAGGTGTGCCACATAGAAGGATTTCCTGACTGTTGTGGCGATGTGGTTATTGAAGGTGAGACCACTGTCCACCTGTGTTCCTAAGTCTCTTATCACACTTTCGGTGTTTAGTGTACTGCCACTTATGTGATAATTCACGGGTACATGTTTTTTCCCAAAGGGGATAACTATACATTTCTTGGCCCTTTTGTAGAGTATCCACATCATTTGGGGATTCAATAATGGCTCCCAGTTTGCAGTCATCTGCAAACTTTGTTAGCCAGAGTCCATTAGTGCTGGCCTGTACTTCAGAGAAGTAGATGCCAAACAAGAGAGGTCCCAGGACTGAACCCTGAGGTACTCTACTTAAGTACTAAGTGACGTCAAGTTATCCTATACGTGTAGTTTCATTACTTGCTTCAATTTAGATGCTCAAGACATCAAAAATATTCTTTTTAAGAATTGGCACTTATTGGCAAGTGATAGCCATACTGGAGGTTTATTACCTGAAAAACCGAAGATTATTTATAGGAGAGGGTTGAATTTTAAAGATATTTTACAAATGAAAAGTTGTAATATACCTAACAATGCTGGAATGTCTAGATGTAATATGTGTAACTATTGTAAATATATAGAAGAAGGCTGCACTTTTATAATAAGAAACAATACTTACAGAATCAAGAATAGGTTTAACTGTGCTAGCCGTCAACTGGTCTACCTGGCCAAATGTATTAAGTGTGCAGCCTTCTATATCGGTAAAACTGATAGAAGGTTGCAGGAAAGGATATATGAGCACATATATAGTATCAGTAAGGTAAAGTTGGAGAATGCGCTTGCTAGACATTGTAATGCTAATGAGGGGCATTATTTCAAATTTAAAGCTATTGATCAAGTACCAGAGGACCCTAGAGGAAGCTATGAACCATTGAAGTTAGAACGAAAGGAACTTATATGGCAATTGAATACTAATGCCAATCAGTTTCCTGGGATTAATGAAATGTCTTCCATTAAATGCATTTTAAGGCTTAAAAATTTGGAGAGATAAAGGTGTAATATATGATTTATAATGATAAGTGTTAACAAGTTTTTGTAGATATTATTAAATTATATATTTCATTTATGCTTGTAGTTTATATATTGGTGTAGGTATATATATTTATATATATATTTATATTAATATTTATATTTTTATATATATTTATACCCTTAATTATATTTATATATATTCTAACACATTTATAAGTATTTTTTATGAAATTATTGCCATATTATTGCCGTTTTAGATAGATATATTGGTATATTTTTTATGTATATTTATATATATTTTAAATTAATTCAACTAAAGAGTTGTTTATTGTACTAAAAATTTTCCTACTTATACGTATTCATTCTTATATTAAGGTTCAATTCAAACGAAGGAACACGTATTCATGTTTTTAACGTACGAGTTTAGGTTTTGTGTCCCCAAATAAACCCCGTGTTTTGGGCTATTTTTGACCACAAAATAAATGCGCGAGTTAGTAATACACTATTTAGATATGTAGTGTAGGTGTTGCTCTTGTTTAGGAGTTAAGACAATAGGACCTTATACTATTATTAAATTATTTATTAACTATTAACTAATACATTTCCAAGTTAGGTTTAGCGTTATGATTTAACATTTAACATTTAATGTTTATTGTATATATTTTTTGTTAGGTATGAAATATACTAACATAATTCCTATTTATGGAAACTTGTATTTTCAAATGTCATTTACCTATGCTTAATGTCTATTGTTTTTATTATTTATTTTATATTTTTTATTTTTAGCATTTTTATTGTGTGAGGCACATTCAGTCTGCCTTTCTAAATATTTTTAATTATTTGAATAATGAATTGTTTGACTGATTGTTTAATTGGTTAGACCTTAATGAATTGTCAATATATAAGTAGCTAGCACTAACCACACTTGTTTGTTCTTCTGAGGAAGTTAGCGTTAATTTTTCGCAATGAAAAGTGTATGTTTATTATGACACTTAAAGAGAAATTTAATAAAGTATTTGTGGAAGTTATTGACCTCCTGGATTGTTGGTTCGGTTTTCAAGAATCAGTATATTTAATGCCATTCTGTTGTAGCTCAGAGCAGGTCTGAGCATTGCCATTTAGATTCTTGACATAGTTACAGAATGCCTTGTGGTTGTCTTTGGAATCTTTGGCAATTTTATTTTTGTAACTAGCTTTAGAGAATTTTATGAGGGATCTCAGCTTCTTACTGAGGCTGGTAAGGGAGTTTTTTGCATCCTGGGATTTTCCTCTTTTCTGCAACAGTTTTTCCTTTTGTTGTAAAGTTTGTTTATGGCAGGGGACCACCAGATTGGCTTCCTTTTTTGGAGGAGAACATCTTGGTTTTATTTGGGATGGCATGAGTCATGCATGAGTGGATGTGCTTGTACAGTGCCTTAGTGTAGGACTCAGCAGTCAAACTTACAGTTCCTGTCTGCATGGGTGTTATGAAGTTTGTAACTTCTGACTTGAGTAGCATGAAGTTGACCTTGGAGAAGTTTTTTATGGAGGTTTCCTTACTGGGAGGTGGGGATGGGATGTGGATGTTAAGGGTGATTAGCTTATGGTCTGACCTGACCAACGAGGGGGTGACCAGAGGTGTGGAGCATTGATTTCCCATGTTGGTAATGACCAGGTCTAGGATATTGGAGCCCCTGGTGGGACTATGGGTTAGCTGATCCAGGGCTTTGGAATTTATGAATTCCAAGAACTGTTGGGCAAAGGTGTTGGTGCATCAGTAGTTTTCCCAGTTAATGGCAGGGTAGTTGAAATCACCCAGTATTAGGGTGTTTGGTTGTATATTAATATTTTCCAGTATGTTTAGAAAGGTGTAGTGAGAATCTTGGGGTATGGTGGGGGATCTGTAGCAAGCTACAGTTTGGATTGCAGTCTTACCTAGTGTTTGTTGCACCTGGAGAATTTCAGATGCATTGTGTTGGGCAACTAGACTGGTGTTGTCAATATCCTTGGTGAATATGGATACGCCTCCACCTTTAGTGCTTTGGTCTTAATGTGGTAAGAGTTGTAGCCTGGTATTGCAGGGGTGCTCTCTGAAGTCTTGAACCAGGTCTCAGTTACTGCATAGATATCACTGTTCTCCATTTTTGGAGTGCCTCGAGAGAGTGCATTTTGAGGTTTAGACTTCTAGCATTGAGTAGCATTACCTTCAGATTTTGCATGCTTGTACCTGTTGCAGTGGTGGTTTTGTCCTTTGAACCTTGCTAAAAAAGGCACAATAGCAGTGACAAGAACTTTAGCCGGTAACCTGAATCCCAGGAATGACAGGTGCAGACCATCTCTGGCAAAGCATCGTGGTCTGTCGATCATGTCATTCCAGGCAGACAAATACTGGATCCCCTTACAATGACACCAGAAGCCTAGCCATTTGTTGAAGTCAATCATTTTGTCCTTGTACTGTGGTATCATTCTGGGTGATGGCAGGATGCTACTCAGGGCTAGGGTCATACCTGCCTGGTCCACATGATCCGAGAGCTCTTCCATGTCTCTTATCATGTCGTCTAGGGAGGTACATCTGAAGTCATTCACTCCAACAGGGACAATGACAGAGTCATATTTGTACTTGTGGAGTGACTTGAGTGCATGAGTTATGTGGTGGATCCTGGCACCCAACAGGCAGCTCACTGTCATTTTCTCCTTGTTCATCCTGGTGAGTGGGATATCAGTGTGCCTGACTAGAGTCACCTATGACTAAAGTGTTAGGTACGTTGTCTTGCCTTAGGGGCTGTTGCTGGGTGGCACACTGGTTTTGTGAGCTATGTGACACTTTGGTTGTGATTGGTGTTTGTTTGTGTTTCAGCTTCGGAGGTCCTTGTTGCTTGGGCAGGTTACAGTTAAGGGCCTCTGCATATGTGGATTTAGTGTTGCTATATGTGGGTGTTGGTGGTGTGAGTTTAGAAGGGCTATGTGTTGCTTGAGGTGTAGTGCCAGTGTTAACCTTCTCCTCTTGACTGTCTAGCACAGTCTTGGGTGGAGAGAGCGTTGCTTCCAGTTTGGCTATGTAAATGCATCTCTCATAGGTTGTAGTGTAGGGTGGTAGGAGGAGAGGGTTGTCTGTGTACATGAGGCAATTGCTGTACTGCCCCAGTATGCCCAGATTCACCAGGTGGACAGAAGAAATCAACGGAAGCTGACCCCTGCACATGCCTGGTTTGGTGCTTTTTTAAGTACAGGTGTATCAGTTTAAGACTACCTAGTGCTTTCCAGCAGGTTTTAAAGCAAGTGCTAGTCACAGTGATGCTTAAAGGTAAGATGAAAAAAATGGTTTATCCTAAACACTGCAGTGTGCACTAGAGAAGTTAGATGTGAAAGTAGGTAACTTAAGTTTTACCTGTTTAAAAAGTTAAGTTTTAGTGGAGAGTCACTATTTTTAAAACAGCAAGATAGATTGAAAGGGGGTGATCACTTTTGTATTCTGGTACTATGGAATACAGTAGAATGGCCAATAAATTTAAATAGTTGAAGGGGGGTAATTTTACAAGCCAGTAAAAGCAGAGAGGAAATGAGATATATGGTCAAATTAACATAAGAGGCAGGCAGCTAGAAAGACAGTGGTATTAGTCCTTAATTGATCAGTTCTAATTTCTACCTGACTCACAAGAAACAGAGCTGTGGTGTCTTTTGAAGTTTTGATATGCAGGTAAAAGCAGAACACAAGCAAAACACAAGGTAAAGAAAACAAATCACAGCACTCAAAATATAAAAAGGCAATAAACCGATACAAAATACAACAAATAAAAAGCAAACCAACCTTTCCCTCACAGCAAAGTGTAGCAGAGTCTGGGTGAGCCTTTCCTATACACATACAAGCACACACACACACACACACACACACACACACACACACACACACACACACACACATATACACACACACACACACGTATACACACACGTATACACACACACACACACACATATATATATATATATATATATATATATATATATATATAGATATATATATGGGTCTACTTCATTTGATCGAAAGACCATTTGACCTAAACCCATTTCATCGAAATTTCCTTTGATCGAAAACCAGTATTCAAGACATAAAACTAGGATTCCCAATGTGAGGGACTGCGCACCCCATACCCCCTTATCTATATATACCAACTCCAGGGTCACACGACATTGGGGAGGGGGACAAATCCCAGTTTTAGCTTGTGTTCAGAACTGACCAATGAGGAATTGACCTCTGGTGTGGAGCACCGGTCGCTCATGTTGGTAATGACGAGGTCTAGGATATTACTGTCCTTGATGGGGTTATGGGTAAATTGATCCAAGGCATTGGAATTTATGAATTCCAGAAAATGTTGAGCAAAAGATTTGGTGCATGAGTAGTTTTCCCAGTTAATGGTGGGGTAGTAGAAATCGCCAATTATTATGGCATTGGGTTGTACCCTAATATATCAAGAAATGAGAAGTGGGAATCCTGGGACATGGTGGGGGATCTGTAGCAAGCTATAATGTGGATTGTGGTCTTTCCCAGAGTTAGCTGCACTTGGATAATCTCAGATGCATTACGCTGAGCAACTAGCCTGGAGATGTGGATATCCTTAATGAATATGGACATGCCTCCGCCTTTAGTATTTTGGTCCAGGTTAGGTGGCCAAACATGTGGTATGAATTATATCCTGGTAATGCAGGGGTGCTCTCTGAAGCCTTGAACCAGATCTCAGTCACTGCACAGATGTTGATGCACTCCATTCTAAGGAGGCAATCGGTGAGTGAATTTTGAGGTTTAGACTTCTAGCATTGAGTAGCATTACCTTCAGATTTTGCTTGCTTGTACCTGTTACAGTGGTGAATTTGTCATTTGAACCTTGCATAAAAAAGGCACTATAGGGGTGGCAAGAGCCTTAGACAGTATCCGGAATCCTAAGGGCGACAGGTGCAGGCCATCTCTGACAAAGCATCGTGGTCTTTTGATCATGTCATCCCAGGCAGACAGATACTGGATTCCCTTAGAATGACACCAGAAGCTTAGCCAAATGTTGAAGTCAATCATTTTGTCCTTGTACTGTGTACTGTGGTATCATTCTGGGTGATGGCAGGCTGCTACTCAGGGCTAGGGTCATACCTGCCTGGGCTACAAGATCGGAGATAGCAGGGATATTAACAGGTATCCCACTCCTAGGATGCTAGATACAATAACAGTAACAGGCAATATTACTCTGCAGGCCACACATGCTGTCTAACACAAAGCTACTTTGTGTACTCTACAAGTACTGTGCCTGCAAGCACATACATGACAGATGTAACCTGCAGCATGTGGGTTAAGTACTGCGAGCTTAGTGTGTAATAGTAGATGGGTAGGGATTCTAATCTCATATCAGCCAACTCTGTGTGTAAATATATCTCCTTGCAGCACTATGGACATGCACATTTGGGCTATCCCCATGCAATGTTTATGCATTTTATGGCCCTGTAACTAGCTGCTGGCCCTAAATTGCCCTCCTCTACATAATCATAACTGTCTGCCACCTGTCTGACCCAGACACAGGATATTTGTAGATGTGTCAACTCCATCACCACACCTTGTTGATTTGTAAGTACAGAAAACCCAGGTGACATATATCCAGGGTAGCAGACCTTATCACAAAGTATGAATGCATGATTACTCTGAGTGTTTCCATTGTCTCTGATACATTTTTCTACACATATGCACCTATGGAGCCATGCACATATAGTGCCGAACCTTGCTGATGTAATTTTTCTGCTGTGCTACCATGCCATCTTGTGCTGCTGTATTCACACCGTGTGTCCATGGTTTATCCCCTCAGACCCCTGCAACAGAAACATACACAGGTCCACGACACACCTGTCATTCTGTAACACTCCTGCCAGTACAACATCATGCAACAAAAGATACACAAAGTGTGATGCATAGTCATGACTAATGCCAGCATACAGTACCCGTTGTGGACCACAACAAATGGCATGGCAAAACAATACTGTATTACACAAGTACATGTCAAGTAATATAGTCACTCTGTGCATTAGACACATAGTTGCATTTCTCTGCATCGATAGCACAAATGACAGGGCTGTGGCACAGGTATCATCACATGCACAAGTTGTGGTGTGGGGGTGCTGAAGGCCTAGGCTGTGCCAAACAGTTGACAGCACGTGCAAGAGTCAGGAAGGGATGTGGATTAGATGGGCCATGGAGCGGTGTCATGTGTGTCTGTAGGTAATCTGCATGGGACAATGGTGTTTGAGTGTGCACGTGTATACAGTCAAGCCCAGTGCTAGCCCTACACATGTGTATGTTGGACAGCCATGGACTGTACATGGTAGAGTGAACAGTTCACCACCTCTGGCCATGAACATGGAAACTGGCTCTGCCAGGAGCAGCACAGGTACCACCATAACCAAGGTCAGATTTGGTGCTAGTACTTGATGGTGACAGCAAAATGCTGAGGCTGTGTCCCTCATGGGACTGCCCAGGACCATGTACCCATGGCCTGCCACATCATGGTGTGGACAGCACACATCCCTCTGTAAATCTGGAGGTACTGCCACTGCAGGAGCATGACTGTGCACAGCCACGTGGACTCTCAGCAGATGGTGTTGCTGACCTACACCTATATGTCCGATGCCCAACTCCAATCAGATGTTTCAGCACAATGTGTGGTCCAAGACAGACACCCTCTCAGCCCACTGTCTGTCCATTGCATCAGTGAACCAATCTAGGGTGTCCCCAGTGTGGTGGAGGCAGTCATGGATGTCAGACTGTGCTGCATCCATAACCCTAAGCATACATCTGGCATTCCATTTAGAACTGCCTGGGCCTCCATGATGGCCTGAAGCATACATCAAGTGATTTGTGATGTGACACAGGTGGTGGACAGCCAGCAGGCCTCCTACAAGCACTCCATGTCAATGTCAACCTCTGGGACAGATTCAGCCCTCGACAACCCCACCTGTGCCTCACTATGGCCACCATCATCATCAAAGTCCAATGAGACACTGACAGGTTGTGAGGGGGACAGACTCCAACCCTCCCAGTCACCTGTAAAAACCAAGACAAAAGCAGTACATTACTACCTGCACTATTATGTATAGCAATCCACAGAGACTCATACAGATGAGGTTCCACAACTGCATTATCAGTCCCACATCTCATCTCCATTGTCATGCACAACAGACAACCTCACACCAACATGCACAAACAAGTCAAGGCCTTTATAACATGCACTTCAACTACATCCAGTTAAAGTTGCCAATACAATATACCTGTAAGGTATGCAATATGACACTGCATGTGAAAGAACTACACATAAAACCCAGTACACCTATCTTGAGAATAATATGCCAGTGCTAGTGTCACTGCCTCAGGTATGTACCATCCCCCCTTTTGTGTTTGAACAGGCATCTTGGAGTAATTGCCTCATGTATATACCAGGCTGTGTAGTTGCTCATAAATATAAGTGCAAACATGATAATGTTCATTCAAATACACACCTGTGATTACCCAGTCTATGAACTGTAGTTAACTGTTCCATAATGGAACATACAGATATTCCACTCTGGCTAAACACATCTGGACATTGGGCGATAATGACAGCTCTTAACTTTCATGGGGTATAACAACTGTATCATACTTACCAGGTACAAGACCACAGACTTGGGCCACACCTGACGGACCAGTGAAAAGATGATGGAGAGGTATTGTCAGCACCACTACAAGGTAGTATGTGCACATATCCACATGTATAGTAGCTACTGTGTTACTAGCTGTGTTGTTGACATTCTGAGTATCTGTGCACAACTGAGCTTAAACCTCATCCCCCAATGCAAATAGACCTGACACCTATGTACAGGTATGTACAGCCTACCACAATGACTGATACAGTATTACATTAGTGAATACTGCAAGCTTACCTGGTTGCTCCTCTGCTGTTGACACTGTGGCACCCACCTCCACGATGTATAGGGTGATGGATGCCTGGGAGCTGTCATGTGTTCCTAGGTTCACCAGGAATTCCTCTGTGGCTGAGAGTGGTTGTTCCCTTGCAGGCCCCCCACTAGTGGTGGCATGATCCCTGGCAAGCTGCCCTTCATCGTGCCGCATTCATCATGTCTGTGGCCTGGTGTCAGACCTTCTCATAGGTCCTGTTGTGCTGGTCAATCTCATTGACATCCCACAGCACAAGGTCTGCACACAATCCTGCCCACTGTTCACAATTGTGCCTCCCCCTGGACAACAAGCTCGGATGGTGCTGTCTGAGTCCATCCACTCTTATTTCATTCTTAGCATCTGAGAAGGGGCATGTCTTCTGTGGTACATGGTTCCTGAAAGACAACAAAAGGGGAACACATTACAGGACCAGATACATGGACGTCCACTATGTACTGATCCAGCACAGCCATAATGGCCTGCACTATCCACTGCTCCCTCACACATCATACCTCACAGTCTGGCAACACACTTTGTGTTTGGATACCACCCTGTGTGCCATGACATATTCTGCTGTATGTTCCTATACTTAGCAGTGCAGTCTACCTTGGTGTGTCCCCTATGGGCATACTCTGACTAATATCTCATATGGCCACTGCCAGACAAATAGTAGTGTGCTATTACAACCACTATATGGAGACAGTCCAGCAACACCAGTGTGCGACAATGGCAGAAAACAATGCAAAAAACCTCTGCACTTATGCAGCATATGCTCCTTGTAGGCATTATAACTCTCAACTATACAGATGTTTGCAGAATGTCAAAATGTTTGCCTTATAGTTTTGATCATTTTCACGCAAAACTGTGGCCTTCTGATGAATGGTTGGCCAATCATTGATGGTTGTTGTCAGAAAATAAAGACAGACATCTGAGTATCAGATATCATACCATTCAGAACAGTTATGCTACTGTAATATCTGATAAACTAGTATTCTATTCACTTTCTTACTTTGTACAAGCAATCTTTAAACAGCGTCCCTACTTTTGGCATTTGTCCCTCCATTACTTATGGCTTTGTCCAGATTTCTTGCTGTAAGAGGTTGACAGGTATGTTAGGCATAGCTCTCAACCAAACAGGGACAAATTTCAATACAATCAGAGACCTAGCCAGAGTACATCAGGGATGCTATTAAAACGTCAGAACTATGTATGTGAGACATTGACAGAATGAGAAGAGTTGAATTACTGTACATCATTTGACGTTATTGTCACTATGTATTATGTGTAATTCACTAGCTTTACTACAACATCCAGTCATTGTAAGTGGGATTAACAGGGACAAAGCTAAGATGTGAGTGTAAATCAGGGATGTTGAGAGGCATGCCTGTGGGTGTAGCACAGCAGAGTATTAATGACATGTCATTACCACAGGTCTAAGAAAGGCTTACTGCTGTAATCCCTGTTCCCCATACCTCCATCCTCCCATCTGCATCCTATTATATGGAGAAATCTATTACATACCTGGTGAAGTGCAGTACTCCTTTGTTGAAGTTTGCTTCTGGTAATCTTTTGAAAATATGCACTCTGTGTGAGTTAAGTCTCATACATACCTGTTCCCCATAACCAGCTGTTTGCCTTTTTAAGGTACTGCTCATTAGCAGGTAATTGCCTCTGCACCAATATGGAATAGCTATTGGCAACTGAAACAGCTGAAAATCACTATTCATTAGCCAATGACATGCCACCACAGTGCAATATATAAGGTTTTCATGTAGACCTGGGCCCCTTTCTTAGTTGTTAAGATAGACATTACTGAGGTGTGGTGACTACAGCATCTCAGAGGGTAGGTATCATAACTGTCAGCTGTAGAGATTTATGCAGTATGGCACAGTTTCACATTATATGTGTGGTCAGTGTCCCATGACACTGTGGTCATCTGGCAGTTCATTGGCAAACATTGTGGGTTGAGACAGTAATGAAAGACACACATTAGTGTGTCAGACTTCATACCCATCAGAATATGCATGATAATGCAATAGCTGTTATTCTATCAACTTAACTATCTTTGTAGGAGCAAACTGTTAAACATGTCCCTATCTCTGAGCCTTTGTCCACCCCATTACGTATGGTTCTGTCTGGATTCCCTGTTCTAGGGGGCTGGGAGGTATGGTAGGTCTGCAGCAGCTACCTTTACATACAGCTATGTCTACTACAGCCTAGAACACATAGGGGGAGTGTGACCACTTTGGAGGACAACAATATGCATTTGTAACTGTATCAGCTGTGCCACCCCTATCACTATGGCAGAGCCAGGGTAAGGGTACACTTTACAGTCCAGTTGAGGCATGTGATTAAGGTATGTCTGTTATGCAACAGTGCCAATAACAGAATAGTAAGTGACATATAGTTAGGTTATACAAATATGTGCAGTGTGTCCCTACCTGCAGGCCTTTAGGTTTATAGGTAGGTACTAGGCTATCTGCCCGAAGGCATTTATAAGCCTAGCCAGAATGTGTTGGCTTTTGCCGCCCCCTTAGATTAGTTCCCTGTACCTCTGTCCAGCAGAGCCATTGAAGTGATCCCTGGGGTAAACTTTCTGTTTCCCATTCACTCGTCAAGGTTTCTCTTGAAGAGGGTTAGCGAGGAGCTCTGCCTAATGTAGTATGGGAAGTCTCTGGGACATGAATGATTAGGTGGGCCACATAGAAGGATTTTTTAACCACTTTGGCAATGTGATTATCAAATGAGAGGTTACTATCTGCTTGGGTCCCCAGATCCCTTATTATGTCTTTCATATTTAGGGATTACCACCTATGTGATAGTTTGTGGGTACTTTGTTTTTTCCAAAGGGAATGACTATGCACGTTTTGGCATTTAGCTTGAGGCCATGATTTTGACACCAGGTATCCATCTCAGTGAGACCCTTTTGGAGGATGTCTGTGTCAGCCATAGAATCAATTATAGCCCCTAGTTTGCAGTCATCTGTGAACTTGGTCAGCCATAGTCCTCCTGTGCTTGCCTGTACCTCTGAGAAGTATATGACAAACAGGAGGGATCCTAGGACTGAGCCCTGGGAAATGCCACTTGTAACTGGTTTAGAGTCGGACCTAGCTCCCGCAACTCTCAGCATGTGGGTACTGTCCATGAGCCAGTTGGCAGCCCATCTTGTGACATAGGGGTTTATGTTCAGGCTGACTTGCAAAACTGGATAGCAGTTCATTAATTAGCAGTAACCTGTGCAGATAAAGATTGCATGAGTCCATCATTAATTGCTGTCTTCACAATAATGTAATTGAACTGCAACGCAAAACTCGATTTGAACCCAAGACTGTGTGTGGCAAAATGGACTGCCTGCAAGGCATTTAACAGACTGAGCTGCTGAATCACTGTTGCAGCAGATGTATTTGCAAGGTATATGTGCAGACATACAGCCTGTGGCACACATTGTCTGCATCCATCTGTATGTGCATAGCTTTCTATGGCTGTATTTCTGCACCAGGATCCCAGTTGAAGATGTACTTTACCGCTGATGCATTAGCATGTGTGTTTCTACATGTTGCTGATAAAAGGGTGCGTTTAGCTGCTCTCACAGGCCTCACTTACATCCATTATTGTCTTTTGCTGTCTAGTGGTGTACTCTTGCAGCAGAGTCCCAGGTACACTCTCATTTTTCCCATTGGATTTTATTCCAGTTTGCATGTTGCAGCACGGAATGCAGCTCTGCTGAGACATGGCTAAGGACTGCAATTATGATGGCACAGTGGTGCAGCGGTTGTATTGCTACCTCACAGCAAGAGGTTTTCCAGTTTGATTCTTGGCTGGGATGCCTTCTGTGTGGATTCTGCATGTCCTCCCTGCATTTCTGTGGGTTTCTTCCCACATAACAAAGACATGCGTCTGGAGCATTTCTCCCTGAACCTCCACTGAAAATAGGCTTTGTTCAAAGTCTGACTTTCCCGGTAAACAAATGTTAAATAAATAAAATAAATAATTGGAAATCACTATGTTTTAATTATAGAACGTGAAATTGTGACACTTGAGAGATGTATGTGTACAGTACAGACATTAAACAGCTGTCATGCCTTGGTTGGCAGGCATGGGAATAGAACCTAGTAGCAGTGACTGCAGGGGACAGCTGCATAGAATATATTAGTTGACTGCAGCAACTGTCAACAGACATTCCAGGCATACAGCCATACTGGGATTACACATTTTATTTCTGACTGAATATTGCTGATGAACACATTCTTGCTAACAATTTTAACAGTCTGTGACATCTAAACACACAATTATTTACTCATAATATGGGCTACCTCACCCACTTACCTGTAGTTCCTGTGGAGAGAGAAACTGTGAGCATTACATGACTGCTACTGTTCTACTTACTGCTACATACCACTGGATTCAAACCCTGGACTTTGTGACGCAGACCATTTAACAGACTGAGATACTGAGTCACTGCTGATTGCTGACTGACTGATACTTGCCTAGAGCTCAACTGGAACCAAAATATGATCTGGTAGTACTACAACAGTGTTTTACTAGACTGCAGTGACAGTAGAAGACACATGCATGGAATACAAGTATAACACAGATAGTAGGTAAGCTATATTTCATTATCAACAATGCCAGTGTACACATTTTATTGTTAGTGGTTTGCAAGATCTGTGAAGTCAACAAACAATATCAGCTCATGGGGTGGGCTATCTCACACATATACATTTATTACTGGATGTCTGCGGATAACAGAGCATTATGTGACCAATACTGGCCTACAGACAGCCTTGAACAGTACTATACAAGTTAAACAATGCATTTTGTAGCCATTAGATTTGCATTCTACAGCTATAATGGTGTTATACTTGACTGCAGCACCTTACCTTACAGCCTCAAAGCATACAGCTGTAGTGCAATGGTTACAACAAGACAATCCTGATGTGCAATGGTTACAACAAAACAATCCTGATGTGCAATGGTTACAAGAAGACATTCCTGATGTGCAATGGTTACAAGACAATCCTGATGTGCAATGGTTACAACAAGACAATCCTGATGTGCAATGGTTACAAGACATTCCTGATGTGCAATGGTTACAACAAGACATTCCTGATGTGCAATGGTTACAAGAAGACATTCCTGATGTGCAATGGTTACAAGACAATCCTGATGTGCAATGGTTACAAGAAGACATTCCTGATGTGCAATGGTTACAAGACAATCCTGATGTGCAACGGTTACAACAAGACAATCCTGATGTGCAATGGTTACAAGACAATCCTGACGTGCAATGGTTACAACAAGACAATCCTGATGTGCAATGGTTACAAGACATTCCTGATGTGCAATGGTTACAACAAGACAATCCTGATGTGCAATGGTTACAAGACAATCCTGACATGCAATGGTTACAAGACAATCCTGATGTGCAATGGTTACAAGACATTCCTGATGTGCAATGGTTACAACAAGACATTCCCGATGTGCAATGGTTACAACAAGACATTCCTGATGTGCAATGGTTACAACAAAACATTCCTGATGTGCAATGGTTACAACAAGACAATCCTGATGTGCAATGGTTACAAGACAATCCTGATGTGCAATGGTTACAACAAGACAATCCTGATGTGCAATGGTTACAACAAGACAATCCTGATGTGCAATGGTTACAAGACAATCTTGATGTGCAATGGTTACAACAAGACAATCCTGATGTGCAATGGTTACAAGACAATCCTGATGTGCAATGGTTATAAGACAATCCTGATGTGCAACGGTTACAACAAGACAATCCTGATGTGCAATGGTTACAAGACATTCCTGATGTGCAATGGTTACAAGACAATCCTGATGTGCAATGGTTACAACAAGACAATCCTGATGTGCAATGGTTACAAGACAATCCTGATGTGCAATGGTTATAAGACAATCCTGATGTGCAACGGTTACAACAAGACAATCCTGATGTGCAATGGTTACAAGACAATCCTGATGTGCAATGGTTACAAGAAGACATTCCTGATGTGCAATGGTTACAACAAGACAATCCTGATGTGCAATGGTTACAAGACAATCCTGATGTGCAATGGTTATAAGACAATCCTGATGTGCAATGGTTACAAGACAATCCTGATGTGCAATGGTTACAAGACAATCCTGATGTGCAATGGTTACAACAAGACAATCCTGATGTGCAATGGTTACAAGACAATCCTGATGTGCAATGGTTACAAGAAGACATTCCTGATGTGCAATGGTTACAAGACATTCCTGATGTGCAATGGTTACAAGACATTCCTGATGTGCAATGGTTACAACAAGACAATCCTGATGTGCAATGGTTACAACAAGACAATCCTGATGTGCAATGGTTACAAGAAGACATTCCTGATGTGCAATGGTTACAAGACATTCCTGATGTGCAATGGTTACAAGACAATCCTGATGTGCAATGGTTACAAGACAATCCTGATATGCAATGGTTACAACAAGACAATCCTGATGTGCAATGGTTACAAGAAGACATTCCTGATGTGCAATGGCTACAAGACATTCCTGATGTGCAATGGTTACAACAAGACAATCCTGATGTGCAATGGTTACAAGACAATCCTGATGTGCAATGGTTACAACAAGACAATCCTGATGTGCAATGGTTCCAAGACAATCCTGATGTGCAATGGTTACAAGACAATCCTGATGTGCAATGGTTACAAGACAATCCTGATGTGCAATGGTTACAACAAGACAATCCTGATGTGCAATGGTTACAAGACAATCCTGATGTGCAATGGTTACAAGAAGACATTCCTGATGTGCAATGGTTACAAGACATTCCTGATGTGCAATGGTTACAAGACATTCCTGATGTGCAATGGTTACAACAAGACAATCCTGATGTGCAATGGTTACAACAAGACAATCCTGATGTGCAATGGTTACAAGAAGACATTCCTGATGTGCAATGGTTACAAGACATTCCTGATGTGCAATGGTTACAAGACAATCCTGATGTGCAATGGTTACAAGACAATCCTGATATGCAATGGTTACAACAAGACAATCCTGATGTGCAATGGTTACAAGAAGACATTCCTGATGTGCAATGGTTACAACAAGACAATCCTGATGTGCAATGGTTACAAGACATTCCTGATGTGCAATGGTTACAACAAGACAATCCTGATGTGCAATGGTTACAAGACATTCCTGATGTGCAATGGTTACAACAAGACATTCCTGATGTGCAATGGTTACAAGACATTCCTGATGTGCAATGGTTACAAGACATTCCTGATGTGCAATGGTTACAAGACAATCCTGATGTGCAATGGTTACAAGAAGACATTCCTGATGTGCAATGGTTACAAGACATTCCTGATGTGCAATGGTTACAACAAGACAATCCTGATGTGCAATGGTTACAAGACATTCCTGATGTGCAATGGTTACAACAAGACAATCCTGATGTGCAATGGTTACAAGACAATCCTGATGTGCAATGGTTACAACAAGACAATCCTGATGTGCAATGGTTACAAGACAATCCTGATGTGCAATGGTTACAACAAGACAATCCTGATGTGCAATGGTTACAAGACATTCCTGATGTGCAATGGTTACAACAAGACATTCCTGATGTGCAATGGTTACAAGAAGACATTCCTGATGTGCAATGGTTACAAGACAATCCTGATGTGCAATGGTTACAAGAAGACATTCCTGATGTGCAATGGTTACAACAAGAGAATCCTGATGTGCAATGGTTACAAGACAATCCTGACGTGCAATGGTTACAACAAGACAATCCTGATGTGCAATGGTTACAAGACATTCCTGATGTGCAATGGTTACAACAAGACATTCCTGATGTGCAATGGTTACAACAAAACATTCCTGATGTGCAATGGTTACAACAAGACAATCCTGATGTGCAATGGTTACAAGACAATCCTGATGTGCAATGGTTACAAGACATTCCTGATGTGCAATGGTTACAAGACAATCCTGATGTGCAATGGTTACAAGACAATCCTGATGTGCAATGGTTACAACAAGACAATCCTGATGTGCAATGGTTACAACAAGACAATCCTGATGTGCAATGGTTACAAGACAATCCTGATGTGCAATGGTTACAACAAGACAATCCTGATGTGCAATGGTTACAAGACAATCCTGATGTGCAATGGTTACAAGAAGACATTCCTGATGTGCAATGGTTACAAGACATTCCTGATGTGCAATGGTTACAACAAGACAATCCTGATGTGCAATGGTTACAACAAGACAATCCTGATGTGCAATGGTTACAAGACAATCCTGATGTGCAATGGTTACAACAAGAGAATCCTGATGTGCAATGGTTACAAGACATTCCTGATGTGCAATGGTTACAACAAGACATTCCTGATGTGCAATGGTTACAACAAGACAATCCTGATGTGCAATGGTTACAAGACAATCCTGATGTGCAATGGTTACAAGACAATCCTGATGTGCAATGGTTATAAGACAATCCTGATGTGCAACGGTTACAACAAGACAATCCTGATGTGCAATGGTTACAAGACAATCCTGATGTGCAATGGTTACAAGACAATCCTGATATGCAATGGTTACAACAAGACAATCCTGATGTGCAATGGTTACAAGAAGACATTCCTGATGTGCAATGGTTACAACAAGACAATCCTGATGTGCAATGGTTACAAGACATTCCTGATGTGCAATGGTTACAACAAGACAATCCTGATGTGCAATGGTTACAACAAGACAATCCTGATGTGCAATGGTTACAAGACAATCCTGATGTGCAATGGTTACAAGAAGACATTCCTGATGTGCAATGGTTACAAGACATTCCTGATGTGCAATGGTTACAAGACATTCCTGATGTGCAATGGTTACAACAAGACAATCCTGATGTGCAATGGTTACAACAAGACAATCCTGATGTGCAATGGTTACAAGAAGACATTCCTGATGTGCAATGGTTACAAGACATTCCTGATGTGCAATGGTTACAAGACAATCCTGATGTGCAATGGTTACAAGACAATCCTGATATGCAATGGTTACAACAAGACAATCCTGATGTGCAATGGTTACAAGAAGACATTCCTGATGTGCAATGGTTACAAGACATTCCTGATGTGCAATGGTTACAACAAGACAATCCTGATGTGCAATGGTTACAACAAGACAATCCTGATGTGCAATGGTTACAAGAAGACATTCCTGATGTGCAATGGTTACAAGACATTCCTGATGTGCAATGGTTACAACAAGACAATCCTGATGTGCAATGGTTACAACAAGACAATCCTGATGTGCAATGGTTACAACAAGACAATCCTGATGTGCAATGGTTACAAGACAATCCTGATGTGCAATGGTTACAACAAGACAATCCTGATGTGCAATGGTTACAAGACAATCCTGATGTGCAATGGTAAAAGAAGACATTCCTGATGTGCAATGGTTACAAGACATTCCTGATGTGCAATGGTTACAACAAGACAATCCTGATGTGCAATGGTTACAAGACATTCCTGATGTGCAATGGTTACAACAAGACAATCCTGATGTGCAATGGTTATAAGACATTCCTGATGTGCAATGGTTACAAGACAATCCTGATGTGCAACGGTTACAACAAGACAATCCTGATGTGCAATGGTTACAAGACAATCCTGATGTGCAATGGTTACAACAAGACAATCCTGATGTGCAATGGTTACAAGACAATCCTGATGTGCAATGGTTACAACAAGACAATCCTGATGTGCAATGGTTACAAGACATTCCTGATGTGCAATGGTTACAACAAGACATTCCTGATGTGCAATGGTTACAACAAAACATTCCTGATGTGCAATGGTTACAACAAGACAATCCTGATGTGCAATGGTTACAACAAGACAATCCTGATGTGCAATGGTTACAAGACAATCCTGATGTGCAATGGTTACAAGACATTCCTGACGTGCAATGGTTACAAGACAATCCTGATGTGCAATGGTTACAACAAGACAATCCTGATGTGCAATGGTTACAACAAGACAATCCTGATGTGCAATGGTTACAAGACATTCCTGATGTGCAATGGTTACAACAAGACAATCCTGATGTGCAATGGTTACAAAAAGACAATCCTGATGTGCAATGGTTACAAGACAATCCTGATGTGCAATGGTTACAACAAGACAATCCTGATGTGCAATGGTTACAAGACAATCCTGATGTGCAATGGTTATAAGACAATCCTGATGTGCAACGGTTACAACAAGACAATCCTGATGTGCAATGGTTACAACAAGACAATCCTGATGTGCAATGGTTACAAGACAATCCTGACATGCAATGGTTACAACAAGACAATCCTGATGTGCAATGGTTACAAGAAGACATTCCTGATGTGCAATGGTTACAAGACAATCCTGATGTGCAATGGTTACAAGACATTCCTGATGTGCAATGGTTACAACAAGACAATCCTGATGTGCAATGGTTATAAGACAATCCTGATGTGCAACGGTTACAACAAGACAATCCTGATGTGCAATGGTTACAACAAGACAATCCTGATGTGCAATGGTTACAAGAAGACATTCCTGATGTGCAATGGTTACAAGACATTCCTGATGTGCAATGGTTACAAGACAATCCTGATGTGCAATGGTTACAAGACAATCCTGATATGCAATGGTTACAACAAGACAATCCTGATGTGCAATGGTTACAAGAAGACATTCCTGATGTGCAATGGTTACAAGACATTCCTGATGTGCAATGGTTACAACAAGACAATCCTGATGTGCAATGGTTATAAGACAATCCTGATGTGCAACGGTTACAACAAGACAATCCTGATGTGCAATGGTTACAACAAGACAATCCTGATGTGCAATGGTTACAAGACAATCCTGATGTGCAATGGTTACAAGACAATCCTGATGTGCAATGGTTACAAGACATTCCTGATGTGCAATGGTTACAACAAGAGAATCCTGATGTGCAATGGTTACAAGACAATCCTGATGTGCAATTGTTACAACAAGACAATCCTGATGTGCAATGGTTACAACAAGAAAATCCTGATTTGCAGTGGTTACAAGACAATCCTGATGTGCAATGGTTACAGCAAAACAATCCTGACGTGCAATGGTTACAAGACAATCCTGATGTGCAATGGTTACAACAAGACATTCCTGATGTGCAATGGTTACAACAAGACAATCCTGATGTGCAATGGTTACAAGACATTCCTGATGTGCAATGGTTACAACAAGACAATCCTGATGTGCAATGGTTATAAGACAATCCTGATGTGCAACGGTTACAACAAGACAATCCTGATGTGCAATGGTTACAAGACAATCCTGATGTGCAATGGTTACAACAAGACATTCCTGATGTGCAATGGTTACAACAAGACAATCCTGATGTGCAATGGTTACAAGACATTCCTGATGTGCAATGGTTACAAGACAATCCTGATGTGCAATGGTTACAAGACATTCCTGATGTGCAATGGTTACAACAAGACAATCCTGATGTGCAATGGTTACAAGACAATCCTGATGTGCAATGGTTACAAGACAATCCTGACATGCAATGGTTACAACAAGACAATCCTGATGTGCAATGGTTACAAGACATTCCTGATGTGCAATGGTTACAACAAGAGAATCCTGATGTGCAATGGTTACAAGACAATCCTGATGTGCAATGGTTACAACAAGACATTCCTGATGTGCAATGGTTACAAGACAATCCTGATGTGCAATGGTTACAAGACATTCCTGATGTGCAATGGTTACAAGACAATCCTGATGTGCAATGGTTACAAGACAATCCTGACATGCAATGGTTACAACAAGACAATCCTGATGTGCAATGGTTACAAGACATTCCTGATGTGCAATGGTTACAACAAGACAATCCTGATGTGCAATGGTTACAAGACATTCCTGATGTGCAATGGTTACAACAAGAGAATCCTGATGTGCAATGGTTACAAGACAATCCTGATGTGCAATGGTTACAACAAGACAATCCTGATGTGCAATGGTTACAACAAGAAAATCCTGATTTGCAGTGGTTACAAGACAATCCTGATGTGCAATGGTGACAGCAAAACAATCCTGACGTGCAATGGTTACAAGACAATCCTGATGTGCAATGGTTACAACAAGACATTCCTGATGTGCAATGGTTACAACAAGACAATCCTGATGTGCAATGGTTACAAGACATTCCTGATGTGCAATGGTTACAAAACAATCCTGACATGCAATGGTTACAAGACAATCCTGATGTGCAATGGTTACAACAAGACATTCCTGATGTGCAATGGTTACAACAAGACAATCCTGATGTGCAATGGTTACAAGACATTCCTGATGTGCAATGGTTACAACAAGACATTCCTGATGTGCGATGGTTACAACAAGACATTCCTGATGTCCAATGGTTACAAGACATTCCTGATGTGCAATGGTTACAAAACAATCCTGACATGCAATGGTTACAAGACAATCCTGATGTGCAATGGTTACAACAAGACATTCCTGATGTGCAATGGTTACAACAAGACAATCCTGATGTGCAATGGTTACAAGACATTCCTGATGTGCAATGGTTACAACAAGACAATCCTGATGTGCAATGGTTATAAGACAATCCTGATGTGCAACGGTTACAACAAGACAATCCTGATGTGCAATGGTTACAAGACAATCCTGATGTGCAATGGTTACAACAAGACATTCCTGATGTGCAATGGTTACAACAAGACAATCCTGATGTGCAATGGTTACAAGACATTCCTGATGTGCAATGGTTACAAGACAATCCTGATGTGCAATGGTTACAAGACAATCCTGATGTGCAATGGTTACAACAAGACAATCCTGATGTGCAATGGTTACAAGACAATCCTGATGTGCAATGGTTACAACAAGACAATCCTGATGTGCAATGGTTACAAGACATTCCTGATGTGCAATGGTTACAAAACAATCCTGACGTGCAATGGTTACAAGACAATCCTGATGTGCAATGGTTACAACAAGACATTCCTGATGTGCAATGGTTACAACAAGACAATCCTGATGTGCAATGGTTACAAGACATTCCTGATGTGCAATGGTTACAACAAGACAATCCTGATGTGCAATGGTTATAAGACAATCCTGATGTGCAACGGTTACAACAAGACAATCCTGATGTGCAATGGTTACAACAAGACAATCCTGATGTGCAATGGTTACAAGACAATCCTGACATGCAATGGTTACAACAAGACAATCCTGATGTGCAATGGTTACAAGACATTCCTGATGTGCAATGGTTACAACAAGAGAATCCTGATGTGCAATGGTTACAAGACAATCCTGATGTGCAATGGTTACAGCAAGACATTCCTGATGTGCAATGGTTACAACAAGACAATCCTGATGTGCAATGGTTACAAGACATTCCTGATGTGCAATGGTTACAAGACAATCCTGATGTGCAATGGTTACAAGACAATCCTGATGTGCAACGGTTACAACAAGACAATCCTGATGTGCAATGGTTACAAGACAATCCTGATGTGCAATGGTTACAACAAGACAATCCTGATGTGCAATGGTTACAACAAGACAGTCCTGATGAGCAATGGTTACAAGACATTCCTGATGTGCAATGGTTACAATAAAACAATCCTGATGTGCAATGGTTACAACAAGACAGTCCTGATGTGCAATGGTTACAACAAGACAATCCTGATGTGCAATGGTTACAAGACAATCCTGATGTGCAATGATTACAACAAGACAATCCTGATGTGCAATGGTTAGAAGACAATCCTGATGTGCAATGGTTACAACAAGACAATCCTGATGTGCAACAGTTACAAGACAATCCTGATGTGCACCATTTTCCATGATGTTACTGTTGTTTCATGTTTTTATTGAAATACAGTTGGCATTATTCTTTACTGCACTACAGCTGCACTTCCACATTTATTGCATCACAGACTTTACTATATATACCTTACTGCAGTTAATGCTTTAGTCTTCCTGCTAATTTCAGTACAGTTAGCATAATACATCCATACTCACCACACTCGCAGTGCAACCTTGCCAAGCACCCAGCATCGACTCGACATTGCAAGCCCTCTTAGCTGCAGCTGTTGGGAGAGAAGAAAAGCATTATGAATACCAGTTTTGCAGACATTCAAGCTTTAATCTATTTAAGAGAGCAGAAGACATACTTACATACTTGTGGGGCATTCCTAACCCTCGTTTCTTGGACCCAGGTGTCCAAGGTTCCACTCTTTTGCTTTTTCAGGTCATCACGGTGGTGACAACACTGCTCACCTGAGCCTCCACCTTACAATCCAAGCCCAAACACCTCCCTGAAGCAGCCTATCATTATGGTTTTTGACAAGGAGACCAAATATGTCCCTGGACTCAAGAACACCCCAATGCTGCACCCAAAAGTGCGCACCTTCACCAACACCATCAGGCATACCTTCAGTTGATCGAACTCCAATGGATTATGCTGAATTCACACCTATTGGCATTAATATAGGCTGTTTTCCCACCCTTACATGTCATTGAGCAACATTCAAAAAAGTGCAGCATCAATTAGCAGTATGCAAACCAGCTCAGCAGAGCGGAGCAGCTTGGAAACCCACTGAACCATAGTTTTGGCAACACTTTGCTAAGCGCAAACCAGGCAAGCAGAGCTGAGCAGCACATAAACAGTGGCAAGCACTACCATGTTTATGTAGTGCTTAGCAGGTTTAGGCACAGTTGAACAGACCACAGCAGTGTGCAGAGGGGCCATATTTTAAAATTCTGTACATAATGTGTATATCAAAAATAAATACATGTTGTCCCTCCATGTATTCAAACCCTAGACCTACTACAAACAAACCCATAATTCTACCCATTTAGCTATGTGGATATTAAGAAATCTTGTATACCTTCACATATAACACTAAGCTACCTGTTAGCACTACTGAGCACCGCGCCGCGAAAACACACTGAAACCCACTTATACATGCTTAAACATATTAGGAAATAATTAATTACAACCAGTATCTATTTTTAGATGTCTGGCAGGTGTTGGCTGTCTATCTGTGAGCACAGCTTGGTATTGCTGTGCTCCATACCACACAAACATGCATTTAAAAAAAATAAAAAAAAAAAATAGAAAACATAAAGTTTAAAATAATATTAACACAGGACATTATAGAACAGCATCAGGGACCATTGCAGGGAGCCTCACACTCATCTGCAGCCGCAGTTAGCACTACACCTTTCCCTAATCTGATTTAATAACAGTGTTCATCAGCTCTCCCTCGGCAATGCGTCATTATTAATATGTATGGTGTGCTGCCGGGGGAGGGGCCGTGGCCACGAACACAGATACATTCCATGTAGGCTCTCCACAGTGTCTACACAGACTTTATTAAATCCTGGGATAAGACACAGTTTTCACTCTGCGTATCATAATGTCCTTTCTGTAAGGTTCCCTGCCTTTATAGGATACTTACACGTCTATATCTTGCAGGTTTATATTTTACTCAACAAGAGTATGTAAACACTTTCTACAGACTCTGTTTCCTACTTGGAAGCATTGCAGCACATTCAAGAGTTGTTGCAATTACATTATCAACCAGTAAGCGAGGAGTGTTCCTTGACAGTGGTGCTCTGTCCTTTAAATCCTGACATGTTATATACTTTTGTAGTTCAAGCAGATCAGTGGTGTGATGGTGAGGTACAGATTTTAGGAGTTCCTCGCCAGTTGATACACATGATGTTACTGCCCTACCTTTGCACTTATCTTTAATTTTAAACTTACATGCCCAGTACTTCTGAGTCTTGTGACTTCTTTCAAGATGATATATGTTGCCATCTTGTATAAGCACTTCTTTCTCCTTCTTTGACTTTTGCATATGATAGACAATGCCAAGGGTGCTGGGTGCAAGATTAGTAATATCTGCCATTATTTCCTGTTGGTACATACATAGCAGTGGTGGTGCAGTGGAAGCATTGTTGCCTCACAGCAAGAGGTTCTCCCATTCGATTCTCAGCTGGAGCACCTTCTGTGTGGAGTCTGCATGTCCTCCCTGCGGTCAATGGCATTCGAAAGACATGCGTGAATGGGCATGCCGTCGTTGAAGGTTGGGCATTGGGCTGGCACCTTGGCACCATAAAACTATACTGCCAATCATTAGAGGACCGGAGTTCCACTGTGGTGACCCCTAACTGGGAAAAGCCGAAAGAAGAACATTTCTTGTTGGTACATAGTACGAGGCAGTAGAATGTTAAAGAAAATTTCTTGTTGGTACATAGTACGAGGCAGTAGAATGTTAAAGAACATTCCTTGTTGGTACATAGTACGAGGCAGTAGAATGTTAAAGAACATTTCTTGTTGGTACATAGTACGAGGCAGTAGAATGTTAAAGAACATTCCTTGTTGGTACATAGTACGAGGCAGTAGAATGTTAAAGAACATTCCTTGTTGGTACATAGTACGAGGCAGTAGAATGTTAAAGAACATTTCTTGTTGGTACATAGTACGAGGCAGTAGAATGTTAAAGAACGTTTCCTGTTGGTACATAGTACGAGGCAGTAGAATGTTAAAGAACATTTCTTGTTGGTACATAGTACGAGGCAGTAGAATGTTAAAGAACATTTCTTGTTGGTACATAGTACAAGGCAGTAGAATGTTAAAGAACATTCCTTGTTGGTACATAGTACGAGGCAGTAGAATGTTAAAGAACATTCCTTGTTGGTACATAGTACGAGGCAGTAAAATGTTAAAGAACATTCCCTGTTGGTACATAGTACGAGGCAGTAGAATGTTAAAGAACATTCCCTGTTGGTACATAGTACAAGGCAGTAGAATGTTAAAGAACATTTCTTGTTGGTACATAGTACGAGGCAGTAGAATGTTAAAGAACATTTCCTGTTGGTACATAGTACGAGGCAGTAGAATGTTAAAGAACATTTCCTGTTGGTACATAGTACGAGGCAGTAGAATGTTAAAGAACATTTCCTGTTGGTACATAGTACGAGGCAGTAGAATGTTAAAGAACATTTCTTGTTGGTACATAGTACGAGGCAGTAGAATGTTAAAGAACGTTTCCTGTTGGTACATAGTACGAGGCAGTAGAATGTTAAAGAACATTTCTTGTTGGTACATAGTACGAGGCAGTAGAATGTTAAAGAACATTTCTTGTTGGTACATAGTACGAGGCAGTAGAATGTTAAAGAACATTCCTTGTTGGTACATAGTACGAGGCAGTAGAATGTTAAAGAACATTCCTTGTTGGTACATAGTACGAGGCAGTAGAATGTTAAAGAACATTCCCTGTTGGTACATAGTACGAGGCAGTAGAATGTTAAAGAACATTCCCTGTTGGTACATAGTACGAGGCAGTAGAATGTTAAAGAACATTTCTTGTTGGTACATAGTACTAGGCAGTAGAATGTTAAAGAACATTTCCTGTTGGTACATAGTACGAGGCAGTAGAATGTTAAAGAACATTTCCTGTTGGTACATAGTACGAGGAAGTAGAATGTTAAAGAACATTTCCTGTTGGTACATAGTACGAGGCAGTAGAATGTTAAAGAACATTCCTTGTTGGTACATAGTACGAGGCAGTAGAATGTTAAAGAACATTCCCTGTTGGTACATAGTACGAGGCAGTAGAATGTTAAAGAACATTCCCTGTTGGTACATAGTACGAGGCAGTAGAATGCTAAAGAACATTCCTTGTTGGTACATAGTACGAGGCAGTAGAATGTTAAAGAACATTTCCTGTTGGTACATAGTACGAGGCAGTAGAATGTTAAAGAACGTTCCTTGTTGGTACATAGTACGAGGCAGTAGAATGTTAAAGAACATTCCTTGTTGGTACATAGTACGAGGCAGTAGAATGTTAAAGAACATTTCTTGTTGGTACATAGTACGAGGCAGTAGAATGTTAAAGAACATTCCTTGTTGGTACATAGTACGAGGCAGTAGAATGTTAAAGAACATTCCTTGTTGGTACATAGTACGAGGCAGTAGAATGTTAAAGAACATTCCTTGTTGGTACATAGTACGAGGCAGTAGAATGTTAAAGAACATTCCTTGTTGGTACATAGTACGAGGCAGTAGAATGTTAAAGAACATTCCTTGTTGGTACATAGTACGAGGCAGTAGGATGTTAAAGAACGTTTCCTGTTGGTACATAGTACGAGGCAGTAGAATGTTAAAGAACATTTCCTGTTGGTACATAGTACGAGGCAGTAGAATGTTAAAGAACATTCCTTGTTGGTACATAGTACGAGGCAGTAGAATGTTAAAGAACATTCCTTGTTGGTACATAGTACGAGGCAGTAGAATGTTAAAGAACATTCCTTGTTGGTACATAGTACGAGGCAGTAGAATGTTAAAGAACATTCCTTGTTGGTACATAGTACGAGGCAGTAGAATGTTAAAGAACATTCCTTGTTGGTACATAGTACGAGGCAGTAGAATGTTAAAGAACATTCCTTGTTGGTACATAGTACGAGGCAGTAGAATGTTAAAGAACGTTTCCTGTTGGTACATAGTACGAGGCAGTAGAATGTTAAAGAACATTCCTTGTTGGTACATAGTACGAGGCAGTAGAATGTTAAAGAACATTTCCTGTTGGTACATAGTACGAGGCAGTAGAATGTTAAAGAACGTTTCCTGTTGGTACATAGTACGAGGCAGTAGAATGTTAAAGAACGTTTCCTGTTGGTACATAGTACGAGGCAGTAGAATGTTAAAGAACGTTTCCTTGTTGGTACATAGTACGAGGCAGTAGAATGTTAAAGAACATTTCCTGTTGGTACATAGTACGAGGCAGTAGAATGTTAAAGAACGTTTCCTGTTGGTACATAGTACGAGGCAGTAGAATGTTAAAGAACGTTTCCTGTTGGTACATAGTACGAGGCAGTAGAATGTTAAAGAACGTTTCCTTGTTGGTACATAGTACGAGGCAGTAGAATGTTAAAGAACATTTCCTGTTGGTACATAGTACGAGGCAGTAGAATGTTAAAGAACGTTTCCTTGTTGGTACATAGTACGAGGCAGTAGGATGTTAAAGTTAATTTATACTTTTACTGCAGTAGTTAAGCAGCTGCACTACATGCAATATTTGGGATTTTGTTGTTTTGAGGTTTCATTTTTGTGCCGTTTTGGCATAGTCATTTCAATCCTGGCCATTTTGATTATCTGGTAATTCAACCTTCTGAAGCTGACAAACCCCACCAGGTAAAAACATTGCCACTGTGAAAAATATTCTATAGTTGATATCCCTCCACATTTAATATGAAATAATAATATAAGGAGACTTAAATATAGACTGGCAGCTTATCAGTAGCAACACATCTGATTCCATAAACCTATATGACTTTACACAGTTTATAGCATCAGTAACTAGGGTCCACAAAAGTACTGGTAGGAAATCAACCTTAGACAAGATTATTACTAATAGACTCAACAAAATCAGGACAGCTAATAGTCTTATAGACTGATCAAATGACCATCTACCTACTTACATAGTCAGAAGTTAAAATATCTAGGATAAAACATATATAATTTACAACAAAGTTTGCAACTTAACAAATTTTGACAGACATGTTTCTTAAAAGTTTAACAGACCATAACGGGAAAATATTAAAATATATACCATTAGACTCTACTATAACATACTTATTTATTTATATGTTTATTTTACATTTGTTTACCAGGAAAGTCTGACTGGGATAATACCCATTTTCAGCAGAGGCTCAGGGAGAAAAGCTCTACATACAGATATTATACAAAAACTTATACAAAAAATTATACAAAAATATACAAGACATGCAGTACACTAGAAATTACATTCTATGCTATTACAGCTGACATTTGTATCATACAATCATCTGATATAATGCCTTATTGTAATGTAGATATTGTAGTTTCTCAAAGTAAGCTGAGGAAGGGTTTGTAGGCAGGAAATTGGATAAAAAAGATGAGTTTAGAGATTATCTAGACATGAGAGAGCATAGATTATGAGTTGGTCAGGGAAGAAGAAAAAGTGTGAACAGAAGCTATTAAAACTAGTTAGCCTGGAGTAGTACAGGAACAAAGCCAGATGTCATTAAGATCATTTATAAGAATCTTTTTGAACTGGTTGATATTTGTGGTGGTTCTGATGCTGTGAGGTAGTGAATTCCACCCTGTTACTAAATGTTGAGAAAATAAGTCCCCTGCCGTGTTAGTGGATTTGGACATTTGTAGTAGAGATTTATTTGTTGAGTGAAGACTTCAGTTTGTGGTATGGTGCTGGAGAATATTTAGAAGGGCATTTTTTTATCAGGTTGATATACTATTTTGCATTGGTGGCTGGTGACTTCAAATTAAAGGGGGGGCGCAGGAGACAGCTGAATGTGTGGGCCATTGGAAAGGGGGTGTGGCCAACTAGAAAGGGGTGGGACTATGCTCAAAACCACTACAATAGGAACTTTAATTAAATACGCTGCCCTGGGTGCCAAACCATCATTAGGAGAGTCCAATCAAGACAAAATAAAGTGTAGAAGAAAAATATTTCAGTGCATTGGCTACATGACAGCTTACTTAATATCTAGATGTTAAAGGGTGTGAGGCATGAAAAAAACTACTTTTTAAATATAGTACTGTAATGCCAGTCAAAATCAAGTATAAAAAAAACAAGCTGCACTCAACTCAAACTACTTCTTGCACTGCAGTTCTAATTATAATTTATATTCAGCTTTATAAAAGTACCAAGTAACATGCAGAAAGTAGCAATCTCTGTGATACCCCCACTTGTAAAAAGGTCTCTTATCCAAAAATGACCTGCTGCCTGACAACAACTATCTACTTGTTTCATGGAGAAGACATGATCAAAGTAAAAAATGAACAGCAAACAAGAAACAAGCTCAAGATAAACTGCTTAAAGAATTACTGCACAAGTTATGGACCACACATGATAAATTGGCAGTTTAGCTTATGGGTAAAGCCTGCTAGGTTGACAGCAAGTCTCCAATAAATGAAATGAGCGCTGAAAATACTGTAATCCTGTCCTTTATCACAAATACTGTCATATGCATTTCAATACCTAAGGTTTATACATTATCTAGTTATGTAAATATTCTCTGCATGGCAACAACAAAAAGGCTTTCAATATTGGTAATTCTTTAACAGTATGCTTATTAAAGCTTACTTGCATCTTCCAATCTCTGACAAGCTTACCTGATGGTCATTAAAGCATTGCTACTTAAACATAGAGCAACAGGGCACTGCAACAGCATGCATTTTCTGAATAATAAGAAGCATAAATCAACAGTATAAAAGTATGACAGAAAACCAGAGCATTCTGCAAAATCAAGGACAGATGAAAAGCCATTGCACACTTATACTGCATAACTGCTCCTTGCCTTGCTTGGACACATCCAGAGCCACTACAGTGGGGAGTGGGGTGCAAAAAGTATGTCACAATTTGAAATGTCTCTGGCTGACGGTGATGGCTCTGACACTCATACCTCTAAACCTCAGAGCAAGAAATCTGGACAAAGCCATACATAGAAGTGGGACACAGGCCCAAAAATAAGGACAATTTTTAAATATTGCTCTTATAAGCCTAGAAAGATTATAGAATAGTAGTAGGTCTTACATTGGTATGAATTTTCTGAAGGGTATGAAATCTGAAACTCAAATGTCTGCCATTATTTTCTAACTTCAATCTTTAATGATTTGCCACTAAGTTGCCCGAAAAACACAATTTTATGAAAAATGGACCAAAAATGTGATGCAAAAGTATAAAATTGTCACACAATACAGCTGGAAACCTGTCAAAGAAGGGACACCTTTTTAATATTAGTACTGTTAACTTGAGCAGCTGACAAAATAAGAGAATCTACATGTATTTCTGAAATAAAAGTAATCTATAACTCTGATCATTACAGTTATTTATAGTTGCAAACCCTCCACGTTTTCTTCCAAAATTTCTATTTTGCGGAGGGATTATTAGGGGGAGAGAGCAACATTTTGAGCCAAAATTTGGGACAGTTGAGAGTTTTGGATATTTTTAATTCTATAAAGCGATTTATCTGCAAATACCTCTCAACCTCTTAATGCAGGAAATCTGGACAAGGCCAAATATATTGGGGGAACATACAAACCGTACTAAAAATTGCTCTTGTATAAACTTAAGACAGTTGATGGAATAACAGGTCTTACTTTAATGTGCATTTTTCTAAAGGTTATGACGTCTGAAACTTAATGTCTGTCATTATTTAGTGACTTCATTCCTAAATGATTTGCCAGAAAACCACAAATTTTATGAGGAACAAACCAAAAAATAAGAAGCAAAAATCTATTAATTCTGCAAAAATCTGGACAGCTGAGAGGTGTAGTTCAGCCGGGGCTGTCTTTGTGTTTGCTGCCCTTCCCCCCTTACAAAATCATGGTCGAATGGAGCCTCCCCCTGTAGCCATTCCAATGTCCTATTCCTTGGTTATTTCACCCCATTTACCATAAACACTGTAATGTGGATACTACTATACTTCTGCGATGATTTGGATTTCATTTGAAAGTTTTATTTTGCATTTTACAGCACAAACACTAATAGATATCTGCTAAACAAAGCAATGCAGTCTCACAAAGAAAATAGACTTAGGATTAAAACTTCTCTGCCCTTGAAACTCACATTCATTGAAACAGCATTGAAACCCACATTCAAAGAAAATACATTTTGCCAGAGGGGCAGATAAAGATTAACTTTGGGCTTTTTTCAAATCATAGCCCCCTAGTACATGAAGCATACACGTGCTCTTTGATACACATTCCTGATTGTATTAAATTATATTCCTTGTACAATACAGTACACTTGTTAGAGGGCATTTTAAATTTGTTTTGAACATTTTTCCAGTAAACAATGAAACAAAATGCATGCACCAATAATAACAAAACTGCACAATTCAGAATATTTCCATCATAAAAGTCTGCTCAGACTTCTACAGTCCACCAGTATCAGTAAATATGCACAATCTCTGAAGAAGTAAAAGTCATCTAAATAATTCCACATTAAAGAGATCTGTAACTAATGAAGAGGTTGCTGCTAGCAAACAACTTTATATTTAATTGTTTCATCTACAAATAAAGTGCCTGTTGCCCTTGATGAATAAATTGCTAGTAATACTGCAATAGGGAATGGATGGCAAACTGATAACAGGTTCATAGTTACTAGGTATCTTCGCCAAAAGGGACTGCAGCATCCACCCCCTTTACAACACAGTACAGTTTCAGCAATACATCTACTTACTGTGGGAGAAGAACCCACAGCCTTCTGCATCAAAAGCAAGTACACTACCTGTTGTGCTATTAACAATGCATGCAGACTCAGCATATGCAGCACTAAACTTTTGTTCCCCTGCAGCTCTCAGCTCCTTGTAAAATCTACTCGACACTCAGCTGTATGCAGCACGAGAAATCTGGAAAAAAACAAAATTTATTGGGGGGGACAAAAGCCAAAAAAACAGGGACACATTTTAAACATTGCTTGTATAATGTTGGAAAGTTGCTGGAATAAAATGCTGTGTTACCACCATACATTTCACTGCCAAGTCTTGAACAGTCAGTGTAACATACAACTATGCCAAATCAGCTGTTTTGTAAAAGAAAGGAAGACTGAAACTTAAATGGATATCATTTAGTGAATTCAATTCTCACCATAGCTGTTAAGCTCTTAGCACAAAACACCTGAACTAAGCCAATAATGGGGGAATACAGCCCCCAAACATATTCAATGAATTCAGTTCTCACCATAGCTCTCAACCTTAGCACAAAAAACCTGGACGAAGCCAATAATGGGGGAATACAGTCCCAAAAATAGGGACAAATTTTAAATATCCATCTTATAAACTTAGAAAATTGCTAGAATAAAAGGTTTTGTGTCACCATGTACTTTCTGAAGAATATGAAGTCTGAAATTCAGATGCCTGTTATTTTTATTTATTTAACATTTGTTAACCAGGAAAATCTGACTTGGAACAAAAGTCAATTTTCAGCAGATGCCCAGGGAAAAACACTCCAGACACATGTCTTTGTAAGATGGGAGAACACCAGAGCACACCCACACAAACAAAAATCTGCAAATTTTTTACAAATGATGGTGGGTAGGGAATTCAGGCTCTTGCCACCTGCACCCAAGGTACAGGATTCAAACCCGCCACCACGTATCCTGAGTTCTCTCTAGTGACCAGTATATAGCAACTGGGGCATTTTGCACACACACACACCCACACACACACCCACACACACACACACACACACACACACACACACACACACACACACACACACACACACACACACACACATACACACACACACACACACACACACACACACACACACACACCAGTACCTGATTTCAGTAGTGTTTAGTTTATCCTCAGTCCTGTTCAAGCTCATCTGCAGTATCCTCAATTCAGTGAGTGTTCTCAGTTCCCTGAGTCCATGTCCCATTCAGTGTTCCCTGAGTCCATCTGCAGTAACCTCAGTCCCACGCAAGCTAACAGCTGGTTTCCCTGTGAGTGTGTAGGCTCAACTGTACTCCCGGCTGGTTTCCCCGTGAGAGTTGGCTACAGCCTGCAGATGATGCAGTCCTCAATCCTTCCATTCTATGCGGTCATCACCGCATAAACTTCTGGGCATCTGCAGGGCAGTGATGCCTTTCCCCCTATCTGGACTGCTGACACAGTTCCAGGAACTCCAAGCATGCATGCGCAGAGTTCCGGTACTCACGATTTGTTTTATTTATTTTTTTTTCTTCTTTCTACAGCTGGGGGGTGCAGTCCTATAGCATGAGCCACCCCTGCCAGTTTGTGTGCTAAGGTTTATTGGTTATAGGATAGACAGGAAATTTTCTTTAAGGAGTGACAGTGGTGGGTATGATGTGGGCAGCTGATTGCAAATTTGCCTATTTTATTGTAGCATGTTTTAAGTTTAATTAAACAAGTCTTTTTAAGGTTGATGAGAATTGGGGAAGCATACATAAGTGTTGATAGAAGATGGGTCCTATCAATGGCAACCATAGAGCTGTTAGATAATCTTTATTTCTGTAAAGCGTACCCATTATTTGTGAACTTTCTTAATTGTTTTTGCGATATGTAGGTCAAATCTTAGATTGTTATCTATTATTACACCTAGTAGCTTTGTTTGTGAATCGGCATTAGTTTTACTATTATTCCTAGCTGTAATGTAGAAGGTGCTGTGGGGGGAGTGGATTTTGTAGGTTGGAAGATCATGAGTTTTGTTTTATTGGGGTTGAGTATCATGAGTACCATCAGTTAGAGAGCCATAGCTTGGTAACTGAGAATGATTTTGGGTTATATCATGGAGGTGTTGCAAGTTATTAGTGTCACATATAAGTGTTGTGTCATCTGCATATTGGATAGTTGAAGGCAGTGGGGTAGCACTATTGAGGCTGTTTGTAAAACTAGTGAAGAGTAGCAGCCAAAGAACTGAGCATTCAGGTACTCCTAGTGTGATGGGAAGAGGGGGGATAGGACAGTATGTCATTTTACAGATTGTTGATGATCCTGTAAATAGCTTCGGAACCACGGATGTGCAGAGGGGCTGATGTTCAATTTGGAGAGTGTATTTAATATCTTGGGGTGGAAGACTATATCAAAGTCCTTGGACATGTTTAGAAAGACAGCAGAGACTATTTCACCACTGTTTCTGAGTTGGTTGATAATATTGGTGAAACTGAGGAGTGCAGTTGTGGTACTATGATGGGGCCTAAAACCATGTTGACATGTTGCTAGCATGTTGTTGAAGATAAGATAATGAATCAGTTGGGAGTGGATACATCTTTTGAGGAGTTTAGATAGTGGAGAGAGAATAGTGACTGGTCTGTAGTTGGTCAGCTCTGTGGAATTTCCGCCTTTGTGTAAGGGGATAATGTGTGCGATGGAATTTCCGCCTTTGTTTAAGGGGATAATGAGTGCGATGGAATTTCCGCCTTTGTGTAAGGGGATAATGAGTGCGATGGAATTTCCGAATTTGTGTAAGGGGATAATGTGTGCGATGGAATTTCCACCTTTGTGTAAGGGGATAATGTGTGAGATGGAATTTCCGCCTTTGTGTAAGGGGATAATGTGTGCGATGGAATTTCCGCCTTTGTGTAAGGGGATAATGTGTGCGATGGAATTTCCGCCTTTGTGTAAGGGGATAATGTGTGCGATGGAATTTCCGCCTTTGTGTAAGGGGATAATGTGTGCAATGGAATTTCCGCCTTTGTGTAAGGGGATAATGAGTGCGATGGAATTTCCGCCTTTGTGTAAGGGGATAATGTGTGCGATGGAATTTCCGCCTTTGTGTAAGGGGATAATGTGTGCGATGGAATTTCTGCCTTTGTGTAAGGGGATAATGTGTGCGATGGAATTTCCGCCTTTGTGTAAGGGGAAAATGTGTGCGATGGAATCTCCGCCTTTGTGTATGGGGATAATGTGTGTGATGGAATTTCCGCCTTTGTGTAAGGGGATAATGTGTGCGATGGAATTTCTGCCTTTGTGTAAGGGGATAATGTGTGCGATGGAATTTCTGCCTTTGTGTAAGGGGATAATGTGTGCGATGGAATTTCCACCTTTCTGTAAGTGGATAATGAGTGTGATGGAATTTCCGCCTTTGTGTAAGGGGAAAATGTGTGCGATGGAATCTCCGCCTTTGTGTATGGGGATAATGTGTGTGATGGAATTTCCGCCTTTGTGTAAGGGGATAATGTGTGCGATGGAATTTCCGCCTTTGTGTAAGGGGATAATGTGTGCGATGGAATTTCCGCCTTTGTGTAAGGGGAAAATGTGTGCGATGGAATCTCCGCCTTTGTGTATGGGGATAATGTGTGTGATGGAATTTCCGCCTTTGTGTAAGGGGATAATGTGTGCGATGGAATTTCCGCCTTTGTGTAAGGGGATAATGTGTGCGATGGAATTTCTGCCTTTGTGTAAGGGGATAATGTGTGCGATGGAATTTCCACCTTTCTGTAAGTGGATAATGAGTGTGATGGAATTTCCGCCTTTGTGTAAGGGGATAATGTGTGCGATGGAATTTCCGCCTTTGTGTAAGGGGATAATGTGTGCAATGGAATTTCCGCCTTTGTGTAAGGGGATAATGTGTGTGATGGAATTTCCGCCTTTGTGTAAGGGGATAATGTGTGTGATGGAATTTCCGCCTTTGTGTAAGGGGATAATGTGTGAGATGGAATTTCCGCCTTTGTGTAAGGGAATAATGTGTGCGATGGAATTTCCGCCTTTGTGTAAGGGGATAATGTGTGCGATACTCCATATTATTGGGACATGTTGTTCTACTAGGGCCCTATTAATAAGGATCGACACTGGTTAAGATATGGTTTGAGCTGCTAGTTTTAAATATTCAATTGGTAACTTGTCAGCTGCTGTTGAAGAGAGTTTGAGTTTTGTAGTTTCTTAATGGTAGCTGTGGGAACAGGCTGAAAGAAGAAGGAGTTTGTGTTTATATTAAGAGGTTTGGAGGCTAGTGATGGTTCTGTGGAATTACTTTTAATTAGAGATAGTACACTTTCAGTGAAGTATTTATTGAATTCTTCTGCAACGGTGGTAGGACATTGTGGTAAGTTGGGGGAAGGGGTAGTGGAATGTCCTGGGTAGAGAACAGCATGTATGGTATTTCAAAATTTTGGGGTGGGGGGTTATGCTGGTGTAGGATATAGTAGAAGTTCTTTTTATCTAGTTTGATTTGGTGTTTAGCCTTGTTTCTAATTTGCTGGAATGCGATGCAATTGATTTGGATTTTACAAGTGAGCCATATTTGCCAAGCATTGTCTCTTTTCCTAAGGAGCATTCTGCTGTCATTAGTTAGCCATGGTGTGTATGTGGCTTTAATATGAATTGACCTGGGGACCAATCTTTTTATAATTTCAAAGAAGGTACTATTGAAATAATGTACTGCAGCATGAAGGGGCAGATTTGTTAGTAGAGACCTGTTACATTTTTTACAGTATTGATTGGGTCTGGGGGGGGTGGGGGTCAAAGTTTTATTTTTACTGCAGATTTGGTGGAATGTGGTGAGCGTGACAGTACTGATGTTTTTTCTCAATAGTTAGGTTGGCATATGGTCACTGCAGCTGTCGGGTAAGCAGCCACTAATCTGATAATTCTGTGGTTTGTTGGTTAGTGTCTAATCCAGTACAGATTGATGGTTGGAGTTTTTATCTATCCGTGTAGGAGCTTGAATGAGTTTTGTGAAGCTATAGAGGTAGATGTGATTGCTAGGGTTAAGTGAATTACAAGTTGTCCTGTGTATATTAAAGTCACCCATAATGATAGTTTCTTCAGTATGGATTTGATATAGACTGGATGATGTGCTCTACAGTGGATATGCTATTTCCAGGTGAGACATAGGTAGCTATAATGGATATGAATTTGTTTTGGTTAAATTGAAGTTTAGTAGGTAAGATTTCTATGTTTTTGAGGTCATCTATGTCTAGGCTTTGTGTAAAAAGTGCAGGACTGCTCTTAAATAAGATGGCTACCTCTCCACCTCCTTTTACCTTCCTGTCTGCTCTTACAATGTTGTAACAAGGTGGTGTAATTTCATTGTCAGTAATGTGTCCTTTTAACCAGGTTTCTGTTAAAACAGAAATCTCAGGGTTATAATGGGATAGGGTGGAGTGCAATTCTTGAACTTTGTTGACTATGTTTCACAGGTTTAGATTTAGGATTAGTATTCCAGAACCTTTTTGTGAGAGACTGGTTATATCTTGTATTTGAGGGAGTGGTGAGGAGGTATTCTGGGGGCTGGATTTGGGTGAATGTCTCCACTTATAATCAGTTTGGTAGCTATGGTTACTAGTGTCTGGATGAATGTTGTTATATGCTTATGAAACTTAAAAAGGGTATTTTGGGGGGATGATTTAATGTGGTGTAGTCTATATGAGGTGTGATAGAGTTCTGCTGCATTTAAGATGGATGGAGTCTATATAAGGTGTGATGGAGTACTGCTATATTTAAGATAGATGGAGATAGTAAGATGGAGTAGTCAGTTAAGTGTGAAGAAAAGGTAGCTGTAGCTTTGTGAAAAGTGTCGGAGTACTATTTGTAAATGTAGTTTAAATGAGCAGCAATTGTTAGCAGAGCTTGTAATATACAATGTATTGATAGCATTTTGTAGTGGTAAAAAGGGTAGAAATTGGTTAAAGGTTAATATATGTGTGGTAATGGATGGGTGTTAAGGTTAGTGTGGAAATGTGAGCTACTTTATAAATGAAAATTGTTTAGGTGGCGATTGGTAGCTAAGTGTGAGTGGTATAAATTTGAGTGATATGGTGGCAGGAGAGAATGGGGGTTGGGTAGGGGAGCGGAGTGAAGCTTGAGCTTAATGAGAGCATAACGGTATGGGCAGAGCCAAGTTCTGTGACTGCACAAGGAACAGTCAGTCAGTGAGACTACCAGGTACTGTGAAAGTATCTATGCAGCTGACGATTTTGTAGAGTAGGAATTCTTAGAGAAATAGGAACCTTATGCCAGTAGTGAGTATAGAGTGGGAGAAATATGGGTAAGGGTATTGGGGAAGTAGAAGATGGAGTAAAACAATGATTCCAAACTAGAAAGTATTGGGTTTAGAGAGATCTCAGGTGGGGGTTACCAGTGGTGCGTACTCTCTGAGTACATTCTAATGAAATTTACAGTCATAGACATGCTAAAGCATTAACATACACTGTAATGTTCCTCTTTTTAAGTAAATCAGCCACAGACATTTGCAGATGCAGCTTGCTGGTAGATAACTGCTATAGGGTTGCCACACAGTGTTTGTATTAGTTAACTACTGAAAAATAGAAATTAAAAAAAATTAGTAAAAGCTGCTAGAGGACATAGGACTGTATTTATAATTGGTGCAATATAAGAAAGGAGTGGAAGGGAAATAGGTAACATAGCTTAATAACACTGCAGTTAATAAATTAAATTAAAAACCCTAAGCAGTAATTTGACAGTAAAAATATGTTCAAACAAATACAACAAGCATGTAGACATACATACAGTGCTCAGCCAAGATTAATGTACAATATCCAGCTAAGTCACTGTAACATAGGACAGTCTAACTACAACAGAATATATAGTACAAGGTATTACTACACTATAGTACCTGAATGTCTGCAAACTATGAGGAATTACATTATATCCCAGTTTAAGCATATAGCGAGCAGTTAAATTATTTTGCTGTTAATTGCTCGCTATTAATTTCACCAAAAGGGAGAGTGAATGACAGTGACGTTGCTACAAGATTTTACAGTCTTTAGAGAAAAATAAAAGAATGAGGGAGAGAACAAAGAAAAGTGTGTCAGTAGAGCAGCTACAAGGGAAGGAGGTTCATAACTGAGTCGAGTTCAGCAAATTGAGAATAAGACAGCAGTAGGAGTAGTGAGGCGCAAAAGGGGGGAGAAAAACAGAAGTAACTGCAGAGACTGCACAGCAAGGAACAATCAGTCACTGAGTAAAACAATGATTCCAAACTAGAAAGTATGTTTCTAAAATCTCTCAATAACCTTGCCCCAGTACATATCAAAGGGGTCAAATATAACTATGCACCATGGCTAACAAAGGAAACTGAGAATTTAATGCTACAGTGTGAAAAAAATTGGAAAAATGGTACAAAAATAGAAGCAAAACTACTGTTCAATGTTCTGGCACCTAAGGAATAGGACACATTACCAAATAAAAAGTGACAAACAAACCTATTACAACATCTTCCAAAATAAACATGAAAACAACCCAAAACTCTTCTGGACATACATAAACAAACTTATACATCCAGGCCAAACTCCCTGTCCCACCCATACATCCAATAATACTACTGATTTAATTCCCACACAGTTTAACAAGTATTTTATTCAGACAATAATGTTGCTCACAATCATTATTATTTCCATTACCCTCTCATTACGTACAGCCTCTGCAAAATATCGACAGCTATTTAACTTAAGCCCTGCCCCCAGAACCTACTTCTACTATTAAAAAAGTTCCCACATAACCTAAAGCCAACTCACCTTAGCTGCTGATCAGCTGCTCTTGGACTACTTAAAAGTGGCTGCAGAATAGGGTTGCCACCCCTCTATTTGTTTTCTGGACTATCCAGAAATCAAATCGATCCTCCGGTAGTCAGGAAAACACTGTACAGACTCTGTATATTCTGCTTCAAAAAAGGAAACAGAGTATCAGAGTTTGTTAACTCAGCTGATTTACTATGCTTTTTACAGAAAAGCATAGTAAATTGCCAAAAGCAGGCATCAGGAACAGAAAAAGAGGGCATTCCCCATCAAGTTATATCATAGTGATGTCACAAAATGGATGGAATGTGGGCTAGAGAGAGGGTGGAATGGGTGGGGTTACGGGTGATGTGAGGGTGTGGCCTTACTCCAGTTTTAGCCATAACAAAAGGTTGCAACCTTACTACAGAAGCAATTGCTGTTCGAGTCTCTGTACTGATAAATCTATATCCAAAAAATATGTTACTTCCATCTGAAAAAAGTCCTTTAATATATCTTTAGACCCCTATCAAAAATATTTGAACAATGTATTCATTCTTAGCTTCAACATCAACTAAATTCAAATAATCTTTTTTCAAAGTGCGATATGGTTTCAGTCCCCACCACAGTACAACTGCCACCCTGCTTCACTTCACCAGCACTACAAACCAACATATTAACCATGATAAACCAAAGTCAATCATGTTCCTAGAGTTATCCAAAGACTTTGACACTGTATCACACCAACATTTACTTACTGAACTCTCATGTATAGTACTCTGTCAGTCCTCTCTTACACGGTTCCTTAGTTATCTTTCTGGAAGGGAACAAGCAGCCGAATGGCAATCCAATCTTTATTCTTCTCTCCCAGGTACCACATGTATCCCCAGGGCTCTATTCTAGGATACCTTCTTTTCAATATTTTTATAAACAAGCTTTACACTGCCCTAGACCAAGCAAATACAGTACAAAACATCATGATTCAGCTTTAATATATATATATATATATATATATATATATATATATATATATATATATATATATATATATATATATACATAGTCCTCACAACATCCAGACTCCAAGAAAACACTGAAATTTCTTTCTTCAGTTGAAACCTTGCTGAAATATAATTTAAACCTGCTCCTCAACCTCCTTCCAAAAAAAAAATTACTTTATCCCAAAACATTACTCAATCAAAACAAATTTTCTTGGCTATATCTGCAAATAATACTAAAACCGAGTTAGTACCACATACCAAATTAATGGGCATTGTAGCAGATGGCAAGCTTCAATTTAATCTATATATTCTTCAGACAATTAGAAATACCCATCAGTAACTTGACTCCCTTTACAGGGCAAAATGAGACTGTAGAGACTCTCACAAGTAAAACTATAACATCATTCTATTTAAGTAACCAGTTTTGCTACTAACACAATGGTCCAAACCAAACAGCTAAACTGGCTAGAGCTTAACAACTACCTAACATACTTTCAGCTAGTTATAGCATACAAACTGATATATTATCCTGAAAAATGCCCTGAATTACAAAAATACTGTTGTCCTGTACCCCCACAGGAGACCTCAGTTCTAGTGATAAATCTCTGCTGAGCACTAGTAAAGGCAAATAATTCATCAGAGGATTCTGTTGTTACATCTCTGAAATCCTCTCCTGACTCAAGTAAAATAAGTAGTAAACTTCTATGCTATAAAATCCCACTGAAACAATTCCTTACCTAGTCATGGTCCTGCTCCTGTTCATCACCAGGTTGAGATCTCTAGTGAAAGTGCATCTTTCTTAATTACCTATGCATAACTTTTTCTTTTCTGCGCTTGAATCAATGCCCCCATAACAATGTTCCCTTCTGCACTTGAATAAATACAGCCATAAATACAACCATCTTCATACCCCCTCTTGAACAATATTTCTCATGTTTCATTTTTTTTACCTGTCCCCACCTTCCACTGTACTTTTTTCATGCATTCCCTATATACCTAAATTATAAACCTTCCAGATACACCATCTTGAACAGACAGCCCGGATAAAATTAATCGTATACCATGCTGTCTCACTCAAATGTTATTACCACTTTCCTCCATTACAATACTAATATGACCTCTCCTATGTATTGTTATAAGTTACTTCTCAACTATTATCTTCATTATACCCCTTAAACTATTACAGACCTTTTTGTACTGAAGTGTAAAAACAACAGAATAAATCTATTTACTTCCTGCAAGAATTTAGAGCTACCAGAACTGTACAGACACATACATATTTATGTTAATGCGTTACTGTATGCATCTGTCTTGTAGCTATGTTTGTTTTATCTGAGAAATGTAACTATCATTTTCCTGATAACTGTCTGAAATCCACTTGTTAATATAAAAGTGTTGTGATGGGACTTTTCTTCCTAGACCTCCACTGAACAACTGCTCTGTCCAGTTGGTGTTTCCCAGGCCACAATGATGATTGAATGAATAATAAATAATTAAAAACTCTTATTTGTAAATGTAAGCTTCGTTGCATATATCTTATGCTGCTGCCCCTGTTTTTCTAATTTTCTTTAATATTTGTTGCCATTTACCACCTCCACACACAAACAATGTACTTTATCATTTTATTTAAAACCAGGAGAGCACCTGGGATGAACTTTATCACATCAGTATCATAAATGTTGATAAAATTTAGCCAAGATTTTTGATGCTCAGCAACTATGCTGTATAAGGCCTCTACTAAAATTTCAGTTATTTCCCAAGCCATTTCAGTTATTTTCCAAGCCAATATACCCATTGAGTCTGACTCCAACTGGTTACTAACTAAATGTCCAGTCAAGTCCTCACAGGACCTATGCCTGTCCATTTCCTATCTGCTGCCTCTTGTTTCACTCTGCAAATGTATAAACTACTCCTGTTCATACTTTCTCACATCGAACCAAATGCATGCATCGTAATCCTGGGTGACTTTAACCTAAACCTTCTGGGCCAAACTAAGCACAATTTAACTGATTTTTTACAGAGCTCAGCCTACTCCAACCAGTAGGCATCCGAACTAGACCCAATGCCAAATTTAATCACCGTTCACTTTTGACCTCAGTGTTACAACCCATCCAGATAATATCTCATCTATCTTCAGAGACCCAACCACATATAGCAATCATTGCCCATCACATTCCCCCTACAAAATCTACAAATTAGATATACCCAAGACTAATATATACCGAGGCGCTAGAATAAACTATTGGTTTCAGTACCGTTGTTTTTATTTGGAGTCCAGTATATCGGTATCCTGTTGTATTTATAATATAGTTCAGAGCCTATCCCCCTTATAAAGTTCCCATATGACACTTACATGTTGCTATTATTGATTAGTCACCAATACAGACCTTGTAATATTGCTGTTAATAAACCAAAAGACTTACTACTCCCTAGTGATCTCAGAGCTAATGAGGAATGCCCAAAACTGAATGGCTCACTGAAAAGTGTAAATCCATAATGAAGCTTTGTGAAGAGGCTTGGGAAATATGGAAACAAGACTCCATGTCCAGCAACCTTGACCATTACCAACCTTTGAGGAACTTCATCAAACAATCACTCCCTTAAACATTTATGGCAAGATGTCAACAAACAAACAGGAAGATCCTCCCCAAATTAATTATCAAGTCTAGGATACAAACTCTGCCCATATGTTACTCTTACATGTTTTGACCTCCTCAGAGAATTCTCAAGCCTCCCAACATCCTCAACTACCCACAATGCAGACATGCAACAAACAGCCCACCCCTCAATTTCATTCTACCCTTTCCATTCTCAAAATCATCTCTTGGTCAGACTCCTGTTGTCTCACCACCTGGGTCTAGTAATATCTACTCTTGGTCCTTGTACCTCTGCAGAAATTTCATCACCGCCCCTCTTAAGTACATTTACAGTCTTTGCCTTAACTGTAATAAAATGCATAATATTTGAACATTATCTTTTGTCAGACAAATAGCAAAATAAACCAAGCCTTCTTCTTGCAATCACATCTACACTATCTCCATCTGACTCACTCTTGGTAAAATTCTTGAAAAATCATATGTAGCCATCTTATCACTTATCTACAAAATTTAAACCTTCTCTTCATTTACAGCAAGGATTTTGGGTTGGTAGGAGTATAATCACTGCTCTACAGACCCTGGCTGATACCACTGTAACCAATATGTATAAAGGAAATCTTATGGGAGCTCTGTTCATTGACTTAAATCATTCCTTTGACATAGTCTGTTATCCAATTCTACTTCATCTGCAAGACATTGGGACTGGTCCTGAAGCCAATACATGGTTCAGAGACTTTCTATCCAACCATTTATTGCAGCAAAATATACTGCCTATTCTGTTCTAAAGTCTCTCATTCACTCTGGAGTCCCACAGGACTCCATTCTAGCACCACTTCGGCTTACAGCCTTCATTAACAAATACCCACTAGACCTGCTCCAATTGCCTTACTTCTTTATACAGATAATATGGTTATTTATAGGTCTGATCCTTCACATCATACAATTGAAACTCAATTTCAAAAGGACCTTCTTCAGCTATAGCACTAGCTAAACTCCAGGAAACTATTGTTCAGTACAAAACTAACTAACTAAATAAATAAATAAAGTATATGCTATTCAGTATCCATAAAAGATTATGCAAATCCCCAATCATTTCATATACTCGACTGTGATAACAATCCCTTTATAGATACTTGGAAAATCTGGCTAGACCAATCACTAAACTTCTACTCGTCTTGTTTAATAAGTATATCAGCTCATCTCACATCCAACAAGGTCTTCAAGAAGAAAAGGTATCTTCCTTGCACAAAATCAGTATGGTCTCCCATGGCTTTTCTCTCCTTCTGAAAAAAAAAACATTGCATCCTTTCAGATACTCACCAATAAAATATGTTGATTTAGATGTATTTCACAATGAAGAGAATGCCACTGGCTTACTCTTTTAAAAGTTAAGTTGCTTCTAGTACAGTCCAAGTCCAATCTTCATTCGTTACTCTTCAAAATACTCAAACTAAGCAGCCCTCTCTCTTCCAAATGTTTTACTGCCAGTCAGAACTGTAAAATTATAATGTAACCTGGCTGAGCTTGCAATTGGTCATTGTTTGATCAGGTTCTACCCCAGTAAACAAATCTAAATGTAGAGGATTAAGATCAGATCACCAATCACAACCTGTTTATTACGTGCTCAAGACATGGATACCAAGAAATTCATCTCTCAAGCTTTCTTTGCATCCATATAGAGAACAGATAATAAATAGTTATGATTGGCGACCTGATCATGGTTCTTTGTAGTGCCTGGAGCTTTATCTACTCCATGTAATACTAGTTACAGAAAAAAAAGAGAACAAAGTGTTTTAATGGTTTCAAAAAGCACATAGGGGGACACTGTCAGAAAGGCAGTGCAATACGTTCTGTTACGTTTACACTTACCTTTCATGAATATCAGTGGTCCAGCTTTTTTCAGAATGTCTAGATTTTGGGTCGATATTAGATAAACAAAAGTTTATCTTACTGAACGCTGACATTATCAAAAATCCCGGAACTCGAAACTGCAATTGTGGGGGGCTATGCCCCCCACCCCCCCACTAAATATATATTCCAACTCCGAGATCTCACTGCAGTGAGGAAAGTACAAATATTCCCATCTTCACTGTACTGCAATCTCACAATTCTGGTTTCAGGTTCTGGGATTTTCACTCATATTAGCGTTCGGTAAGATAAACTTTTGTTTGTCTAATATAGACCCCTAGATTTTTGCCTCATTTGTTTGGTCTGTTTCTCATAAAGTCCATGGCTGACAAATTGTGAAGGACTGAAGTCACTGAATAGTAACATACATTTGAGTTTCAGAGTTTGTACCTTTTAGGGGGAAAAAAAATCTTCTGACAAACACATCCTGTTATTCTAGCTGCTTTCTAAGTTTGTAAGAGGAAGGGACACGTTATCGCTTCAGTGCTGCCGTTGTCATTTAGTGGTCAGTACTGTCAGAATTGTTAAGGTCAAGTCCTGTGCCAGTTTAATGCTAAACTGATTTGTCTTTTTTCTGAATTTCAGATCATAATCACCACTCTCCTTGCACTATAAATAAATGATATCTCCCAAAGCTAGAAGTGCTAACAGTGAATTAGTTGTAGTTCATTACCATATTGAAATACTTAAGATACAAGTCAATGCATTTAATTAATTTTGCACAGTACATATTCCTAAAACTAAAAACTTATATTTCCATGTTAGTATATTATCACCTGCTGCTGCTACACTGCTATACTACAATGGTTACGTAAAGATTTAAGATGTAAACATGTTTAATATCTGCATCTCAGTCTTGATTTACTACTATCAGATAAGCTAAAGGTAAGACTTACACTACAATTCATCATTTATCAAAATCTTATATTTAAAACTATTAAACTGTTTTGATTCTATCAATTTATTACTTGAGTTACAAGGATAGAGGGATTAAACCCAACTTGCACTCACTGCATTACAGACATTTTTGTTGCAAAGTGATCTTAGCTTACTATATGTATTTGGGGGGGACTACTCAGGCACTCATGAACCTAGATTTGTACTTTAATTCTATTAAATTTAAACATAGCAATTTGAACTTTTGCATGAAATTGAATAAAACATCCAGGTGAAATAATTGTATTACTAAAAAGATTCCAAGAATTTGGAACAAAAAAACTAAAAAATAAGAAAGTTGACGACAATGATAACTTTTAAGATTAGCCCATATTTATGGATGGGTGATGAAATATTTAATACCTATTTTAAAAAGTCAGTGTTGGACTTTGTGTACTTGGGGTCCTCCATCCATTGATGTCTGTTGCGTCTCCTGTTAGTGTGCCTCTGTGGCCGTACATACTGTTAATTATTGTTAGGCAGCTCCTAACTCGCTTGCTCTAATGTGGTCTCGCACAGTGTGGTACTGCACTTTTTATGCTAAAATGGGCCTAGGAATGCAGCGAGTATGCTGACAGCATGATTTAGTGTGACTGTCTCTGAATCGCTATTACATCTTGTTTCATTATCAGACAGAATCAGCTCAACTGTGCTGCTCCAGCCCCCTTCCATCTAAGGAGGTCATGTGATTAGGACACTCATGTTTGGGCACCGTAAAGCTCGTAGTACTGCCATGCTCATTCCTGCCAATTCACTGCCTGGGAGGTCATGTGCACAATGCACTTCAATAGACTCTGTGAAGTTCATAACACTGTCATCTCATCCCTGAACATTCACTGCCTGGGAGGTCATGTGCACAATGCACTTCAATAGACTCTGTGAAGTTCATGACACTGCCATCTCATCCCTGAACATTCACTGCCTGGGAGGTCATGTGCACAATGCACTTCAATGGACTCTGTGAAGTTCATAACACTGCCATCTCATCCCTGAACATTCACTGCCTGGGAGGCCATGTGCACAATGCACTTCAATGGACTCTGTGAAGTTCATAACACTGCCATCTCATCCCTGAACATTCACTGCCTGGGAGGTCATGTGCACAATGCACTTCAATGGACTCTGTGAAGTTCATGACACTGCCATCTCATCCCTGAACATTCACTGCCTGGGAGGTCATGTGCACAATGCACTTCAATGGACTCTGTGAAGTTCATAACACTGCCATCTCATCCCCTGGACATTCACTGCCTGGGAGGTCATGTGCACAATGCATTTCAATTGACTCTGTGAAGTTCATAACACTGCCATTTCATCCCTGAACATTCACTGGCTGGGAGGCCATATGCCCAATGCACTTCAATGGACTATGTGAAGTTCATAACACTGCCATCTCATCCCTGAACATTCACTGGCTGGGAGGCCATATGCCCAATGCACTTCAATGGACTCTGTGAAGTTCATAACACTGTCATCTCATCCCTGAACATTCACTGGCTGGGAGACCATGTGCACAATGCACTTCAATGGACTATATGAAGTTCATAACACTGCCATCTCATCTCTGAACATTCACTTGCTAGGAGGTCATGTGTTTGATACCCTCATGCATGGGCAATGTAAAGCTCAAAGCACTGCCAAGCTCAGCACTTCCCATTTGCTGCATAGGAGTTCATGCGGTCAGTACACTAATGCATTGGCACTATGAAAATTGTGGCACTGCCCTACACATCCCTGCCCACTCACTGGTAAGGAGTTCATGTGCTCGGTGCATTCATGCATGGACATTGTGAAGCTTTTGCATTGCTAAACTTGTGCCTGTCCTTTTGCTTCTAAGAGGTCATCTGCTCAGTACGCTCATGCATGAATACAATGAAGTTTAAAGTACTGTGATGCTCGTTTTTGCCATGCACTGACTTGGAGGTCATGTGTTTGATACACTCCTGCATGGGCAGTGTAAAGCTCAAAGCACTGCCAATCTCAGCACTGCCCATTTGCTGTGTAGGAGGTCATGTGGTCAGTACACTAATGCATGGGCACTATGAAGCTCACAAAAGGGTCATGCTTATCCTTATGCATTCACTGACTAGGAGGTCATGTACTCAATACACTCATGCATGGGCACAATGCAGTTTAAAGCACTGCAATACTCTTTTTTGCCTGTGCACTAGCTTGGAGATCATGTGTTTAGTGCACTCCTGCAAGGACACCATGAGGCTTATACCACTATCATGCTCATACCATCCTTTTGAATGGCAAGCAGTACATGTAGTCAGTACACTCATACATCGACACAGTGAAGCTCATAGCACTACCATGCTCAACCCTGTCCATTCATTGGTCAAGAGGACATGTGCTCAGTACACTAATGCATGGGCACTGTGAAGACCATAGCACTGCCGTGCTCATCACTGTCCATTCACTGGTCAGGAGGTCATGTGTTTAGTACACTCATGCATGGTCACTGTAACTTTCATCATACAGCCATACTCAGCTCTTCATATTTGTTGGGATGGTGGTCATGTGCTTAATATACTCACGCAAGGGCATAATAAAGCCCATAGCACTACCATGTTCATCCCTGTCCATTTATTGGTCAGAAGGATGTGCTCAGTACACTCATGCATGGGCACAGTAAATTTAATCACACAGCCATGTTAATTTCTTCCCATTTGCTAGGATGGAGGTCATGTGCTTAGTATACTCATGCATGGGTGCAGTAAAGCTCATAGCACTAGCATGTTCATTGCTGGCCATTCATTGGCTAGGAGTCACATGTTCAGTACACTCAGGTGTGACTACTGTGAAGCCTATAGCACTGTCACACTTATCCTGCCACTCATTGGCTAGGAGATCATGTTCTCAGTATTCTCATGCATGAACACTGTTAAGCTGATAGAACTGCAATGCTCATCCCTGCTCATTTGCTTGCTAGGACACCATGTGCACAGTATGCTCAGTGATGGGCACTGAAAGGCCATAGCACTGTCATGTTTGTCTCTGCTCATTCATTGGCTAGAAGGGTATGTTCTCAATACAATAATGCATGAATACTGTGAAACACAGAGTGATGCCATGCTCATCTCTGCCCAATCACTGGGTAGGATGTCATCTGCTCAATACACTCATGATGGATAATGTAAAGTTCATAACAATGCC